>NC_060267.1:18864655-19164655 GCF_021613505.1 Equus quagga | reverse complement strand
CTTAAGGACGATCAGTCTGAGGCCTCAGGACCTGGTAAAGAGCTCCCACTGTCACCTGCACCCAGAAGAATAATTACTCACAGTCCAGGTCCCATTGCTTACTAGGAATATGCTCTTTCTCCTCCATCTACATCTACTTGGCCATGGACATTCTGCCACCCCCACCTTGCCCAAAGTCAAACAACCAAATTCAAATGACACTGCTTCCAGGAACTGGCCCCTCATTGCTGTAACCTGTAATGAAGTACAAATCAGCCCGCTGGTTCAGTCCAGGCTTCCAGAGCTCTATACTCTACCACTTCTCCAAGTCCTCAACTGTTGAGGGAGAGGATTCAAACAGTGCCCCACTCTGGTGGTGTCATTATCTCAGATAGATAATGTTAAAGCAGATTTCCACTGAAGTGTAAAAGGAAGGGAGGAGGGGAAGAAATAATGAATGAGCAGGGCCAAGCCAAGAAGAAGGGGGAAAGCAGGAGCTGGGGAAGAGCTCTAGAACAGAAGTGGCATCCACACCCTCCAGAGTGATCTCAACAACAACTTCCAGAGAGAATGGCAAACTTTGATTCAGTTCCTGACAAGCTTAGGATTCTGAGATGCAAGCCAAATGTAGCCTACTTAAGCAGAACTTGAATTTCTTAAAAGAACATTTGGTGGGATTACATCAAACTAAAAAGCTTCTGTACAGAAAGGAACAATCAACAAAATGAAAAGGCAACCTACAGAAGGGGAGAAAGTATTTGCAAACCATATGTTTGATAAAGGGTTAATACCTAAAATGTATAAGGAACTCCTATAACTCAATAGCAAAAAAAAAAAAATCCAATTAAAACATGGGCAGAAATCTAAATAAACACTTCTCCAAAGACACACAAATGGCCAAGAAGTATATGGAAAGATGCTCAGCATCACTCTTCATCAGGGAAATGCAAATAAGACTTGCACAATGAGATATCACCTCACACTTGTTAAAGTGGCTATTATCAAAAAAAAAGGTAACAAGTGTTGATGAGAATGTGGAGAAAAAACCCTTGTACACTGTTGGTGGGAATGTAAATTGGTACAACTACTATGGAAAATGTTATGGAGGTTCCTCAAAAAATTAAAAATAGAACTACCGTATGATCCAGCAATCCCATTTCTGGGTACTGAAATCATGATCTCAAAGAGATATCTGCACTCCCATATTCATTGCAGCATTATTCACAATAGCCAAGACATGGAACCAACATAAATGTCCATCACCACATGAATGGATAAAGAAAATGTAGTATATACATACAACGGATTATTCAGCCTTAAAAAAGAAGGAAATCCTGCCATTTGCAACAACATGGATGAACCTGGAAGACATTATGCCACATGAAATAAGCCAGACACAGAAGGACAAATACTACATGATACCACTTATATGAGGAATCTAAAATAATCAAATTCATAGAAGCAGAGAATAGAATGGTGGTTACCAGGGGTTGGGGGGAGGAAGAAACAGGGAGGTAGTAGTCAAAGGGTACAAAGTTTCAGCTATACAAGAAGAAGTCCTAGAGATCTAGTGTATGACATAGAGCCTATAGTTAACAATACTGTATCGGATACTTAAAAATATGCTAAGAGGGTAGACCTTATGTTAAATGTTCTTATCACAAAATAATAACAATAAGGAGGATGGGAGGAAATTTTTGGAGGGGATGGACATGTTTACGGCATAGATTGTGGTGATGGTTTCACAGGTGTATACTTATCTCCAAACTCATTAAGTTGTAAATATTAAGTATGTACAACCTTTTGTATGTCAATTATAAAATGTAGTTTTTTGTGTTTTTTTGGAGGAAGATTAGCCCTGAGCTAACATCTGCCACCAATCCTGTGCCCATCTTCTTCTATTTTATATGTGGGACGCCTGCCACAGCATGGCTTGATAAGTGGTGGGTAGATCCGCGCCCGGGATCTGAACCGGCGAACCCCGGAGCCTCCGAAGTGGAGCATGCAAACTTAACCACTGTGCCACTGGGCCGGCCTCTAAAATGAAGTTGTTTTTAAAAATATATAGTAGGAAGCATATAAAAGCTGTAGAAAGAACAGAGAACCAAGCTTGGAAGATAGTAACCAGAAACAATGTTCAGAATCATGCTGCAGACCTGGTTGGGCATAGACGACTGCATTCAGTGCTGTGGTGGGTACTGACTGGCAGCAAGGACACTGGACTGTGGATACTGCTGCTAGAAACAAGATGCAGATTCACTGCTGCAACTTCCCATCAATAGAAGACTTTACATGGGCCCTGCTTCTTTGCAACCTCATCTTTGATTCAAAATCTGAAGCAGATGTGATTGGCCACATCAAAACTCTTTGCCCATGCCCTAGCTGCAAAAGAGGCTGGGTATCTTAGTCTGTTCGGGCTGCTATAACAAAATACCATAGACTGGGTGGCTTACAAACAACAGAAGTTTATTTCTCACAGTTCTGGAGGCTGGAAGTCCAAGATCGGGGTGCCAGCATGATCAGGTGAGGGACCTCTTCCAGCTTGCAGACTTCTTGTTGTATCCTCACAGGGCAGAAGAGGCAAGGGAGCACTCTCAGGCCTCTTTTATAAAGGCGCTAATTCCATTCATGGGGGCTGAGTCCTCATGACCTAATCACTTCCCAAAGGCCCCACCTCCAAATACCATCACCTCAGGCATTAAGTTTTCAACATATTAATTTCTGGGGGACAACAAACATTCAGACCCTAACACTGGGTAAGGAACATCTGGTCTGTTCAGCCTCTATAGTGATATATAGGTTTTGCCTCAGAGGGGATTCCCAAATCCCCATTAAGAATGCTAGGTCTACACTACACCACTCTACCCTACCCTACCGTACCCTATCGTACCTTATCTTACACTACATTTCCAGGCCCATTCCCTGTTCCTCTCCACTTTACCCAGCACTAATCAGGATCCACATCAATAGCAAGCTCTCTGAGACCTCTCTAATGCTTCTAACACACTTGCTATCCTGCTGCCTGAAATGCTTTTCCTGATACTATGTCCCACAAACTCTTATCCTCCAAGATTTGGCTCAAGCATAACTTCCTCTATTAGACCAATTGAAGCTCAGCAAATATGCGATTCCCAGGAAAGGAGTGTCCATCCAGATAAGGGGCCTTTTTCACCTGCACTAACCCTAAGTATCTGTCAATATCCTGATTCCAGCAGGAGGCCTCTCAAAACCCAGGAGTCAGGGAGGCACAAGAGAGTGGTGAGGGAGGTCTCATGATCACTGGGTTCTCCCTCCCTCCCCTCTGTCATAGGCATTGTGATTTGACTCCTGAGATCCTAAGAATCAGATTTGAGTGGCTAGGAGAGATCCCTGCCGTGTGCCTGGTTAGCACAGAGACCAGAAATTCAGAAAAACAAATAGCCCCAATTGCTATGTACTCAGAGCTGCTCTATTCTCATTTCAGACCAGAGGGAACTGGTACCTGCTAGGCTTCCCCCTATTATCTCAGAAGATGGGAATTATTCCGTGCACCAGAATAGCCACACAAGGTACCATGAAGCTGTACAGAAGGTGTTGTTGAAGACATGTAAGTATCTTGGAGTGGGCACCATGCTAGGGGCAGAAGAGTTACATCTGAGTTCCTCAAGAATGGATGGGATGTCGTGGGGCATGGTTACAGGGCAGGGGGGAAAAAAGAGCCAAGAATAAAGACTGAGAAGAAGAGGGAGAGAGGAGACTTGAATGGTGCAGTGAGCAAGCTAAAATTTGCGTCAGACTTGGAAGCAGAAGATCCAAGTTGAGTCCTACTTCTGCCTCTTTTAAGTGTCTCACTTTTAGGTGGTCACTTATCCTTTACTAACCTGTTGCCTCATTCATTTAAAAAGAAAGCAAAACAAAAACCAGAAAATGCCTGCTCTACCAATCTTACGGAATTCCTGTGCAGATCAAAACAAAAATGAGACAATTTACAAAAGTACTTTGTCCATTATTGTGTGCTATGCCTGGAAGGAGTGGTAGACCAAGCACTAGCTTTGGAATTTGAACTGAGTGTAAACTCCAAACAAGTTGTGTGACCTTAGGCAACTTCCTTTAACTACTTAACCTCTCTGAACCATCTGAAAATGGGAACAATACTCTAGCATTGTTGTGAATGTTAGAGAAAATGTACATTTAAAAAAGCATCTAGGGGCCAGCCTGGTGGCACAGCAGTTAAGTTCCCACGTTCGCTTCGGCAGCCTGGGGTTCGCCAGGTCAGATCCCTGGTGTGGATGTACACACCACTTGTCAAGCCATGCTGTGGCAGGCATCCCACATATAAAGTAGAGGAAGATGGGCATGCATGTTAGCTCATGCCACTGATACATGCAATTTGTAGGAACCTCCAGGGAATTATGCTGTGTAAAGATAGCCAACCCCAAAACAATCACATACTGTATGATGACATTTATACAGCATTCTTAAAATGACAAAATTATAGAAACAATGCATTGTGGATTACGAAGGTGGGGTGGTATGGCTATAAAAGGGCAACAGGTGATGAAACTGTTAATATCCAGTTGTGATATAGTACTGTAGTTTTCCAAGATGTTACCCCTGGCAGGAAATGGGTAAAGGGTACACAGGATCTCTGTGTATCATTTCTTACAACTGTATATGAATCTATAATTATCTCAAAATTAAAATTTAATTTAAAAAACTAAAATACTTTCAGAAATTAAAAAAGACATATGCATGAAGAGGAGTATCTAAGAGTTATTTCTAAGAGCAAACTTTTAAAAAGCTTATCATCAATTAATAGGAAAACAACTAACTCAAAAATGTAACATCTAGGGCCAGCCCCATGGCCAAGTGGTTAAGTTCACGCACTCTGCTTCAGTGGCCCAGGGTTTCACCGGTTTGGATCCTGGGCGCCTCTCGGACGTGGCACCACTCATTAGGCCATGCTGAGGTGGCGTCCCACATGCCACAACTAGAAGGACCCACAACTAAAAATATACAACTATGTACTGGGGGGATTTGGGGAGAAAAAGCAGAAAATAAAAAAAAGATTGGCAACAGTAGTTAGCTCAGGTGCCAATCTTTAACAAAAAAGTAACATCTCACTGGTATATTAGGGATTTATCCAAAAAAAAAAAAAAAACATTATTAAGACTATATAGCCAGAATATTAGGCCATAATTCTAAGTTTAAAAAACATTCAAATTTTATATACTGGTATAATTCGATTTATCCAAATAAAGAGCGAAAATACAAAAAAAAATCTAGGTAAGTCTGATATTTCAAAATTTTAAAAACACCTAAAACCACATTTAGAACTTGACAGGCACTTGATAAATAGTATCTATTAGCAGTATCTAACCATGAGGTGGTATCATTGCTAAGTTTCAGAGAATTACCTGGAATGAGCAAAGAAAAGAATTATTTCAGAGAGGAGGGAAGGGAATGAGGATGATTAAGCCCAGAAAAAGAAAAAACGAACCAGTGGACCCATCTTGCACATTTCCCAAGTGATTTGACTTCTTGCTTTTCCATCACCTTAGCACTTGGGGAAAGCTTTCTTGGAGATGGGCTTCATAGCAGGAGTAAAAACCAAGACTCATTCAACTGACCATGAAGGGTGTGAGATGCTGGAATGAGGAAGTGAAGCTGGGTGTGGTAACCACATTCCAGGACTCTCTCAGCACGTGGTCAGGCCCAGTTGCTAGGTTGGGCTTGTGCTGCCCTGAGGCACAAAAGGGAGCAGAGAACTTGAAGAAATTGGATAACCTGCCCTTCCCCAACCATTCAGTCCCCAATCAGGTCTTCAGAGTCCCCTTGACTGATGCTCAGAACTTCAGCTTCTGGCGGTCCCACCATCCAGGAGTGCGCCCAGAGGAAACCATGCCATGGATCCGGGGCCCCCGCCACTGCCTCATTAAAAGCCCAATGGCCAGGTGAGGCTGGGAGGAGTAAACGTGGGGAGATCAAGAGAAGTATTCCCTTCTCTCACTTAGATCCTTAGAGACTGTTTCATCTCTACTCAGAGTTAGGGACTAGAAGAGGAAGTTTCGGTCTTACCAGGGAAAATTGGCAGCAAAATCTAGGCAGTGGTGGCTTTCAAAGGAGTTAAAGATTTGTCTGTGTCCTTGTTTTGCCTTGTGGATGTGAGTTCTGGGCAAGCACAAGACAAGTGTCTCTAGCATTCCTGTGGGAGGCTGGAGATGTTTCCACTCCCTTGGTTGCTGCCTCCCCACCCCTCCAACCACCATCCACTGGCAGTAGCCCTACCTCCTCATGACTACCCCTGCCCATTCTGGCCTGAGGCAGACTTGGGACCCTCTCCCCAGCTCCAGCCTGGCCTGGCTGAATTTAAGACCTTCTCTGTCTGTTCCAGGTTTATGGATCACTGTATTCTCAGCGACAGAACCTTCAGTCTGTATTGAGCAGGATGTGTTTGCAGAAGAACAAGATAGACTGTGGAAGGAGGACAAAGAAGGGGAAAGAGGGAGAAGGTGCCCTGGTTCCAATGGCTGAGGGGATCAAGAAATCAGAGTAAACAGATTGGACTAGAAGTCATTTGTGTGCACTGGAAGTCTGGGTGAGGGAAATTATTCCAATGCCCAAATTCCTGTGAGATCAGGTGTGAGAGAGACTCTTGAACGAGCCAGAACTTGGCATTTGGTTTGGGAGGGGCCAGGACACTGGAAAGACCACCACAGGTGGTCCTGACTTCATGCATGCAGGAGTCAGAGTAACAGATCTGGGAAGACACACACTAGTCCTCATGATGGTGAAGGGCCTGGAGTAGTCATGCTCCCTGAAGACACTGCAGCTTCACATTGGCAGGGAGAAAACCAGAGGAAGCCCTCTGGCGACAGACAGGAGAGGTCCACAGAGCCTTCCGGCAGGAGGCTGCCTCCTACACCAGGCTCTGCCACTTCTGACCCAACCCAGAGCCCAGAACAGCTGCAGAGAACAGGGAATTTTACAAAGAGTTTGATTTTATTGATATTTAAATATATTAAATATTTCACTGAAATACATGGTACACCACCCTCCCCCCCTCCCACAGTGGTTACATTATAAAACCAAAGTCCATGGGCCTCCCACCCACTGACTCCCCCACCAACGGTGAGGAAGGGGGCAATGGTAGCCCAGCTAAGGGCATGGCTGGCACTGTGGTGTGGGAAGCCAGGGTGTGGACAGGCCCCTCCCACCTGGCAAGAAGCAGAGATAAGTCACCCAAGGCTGAAGTCTTCCCACTCTGGTCTCCTTACACCCTCACCCCCACCCCAGGGCTCCAAGCAGTCCCTTCCTACCCAGGGATATGGCTGGGAGAAGGGAGTTGATTTTCTGTCTGGACCAAATGGTCTTTTCCCCTCCTGCTGCCTTGGCTAATGAAGTGCCTGATGGATCATTTGGTTGATGTGTGAAGATCCCCCAAGGCAGGCAGTTTGAGCCAGACACCAGGCTTCTGCAAAGAGCTAGAGTCAGAAAGGGCATGAGGAAGGGCAAGAGTGCCACCTGCCCCCTCCACTCCTCAAACGCAGCAACTCTGGGACCCTCTTTACTCTGCCTCTCTAATTGCCTCCAAGAGAAGGCAAGCTTCAAGCAAAATTCAGGCTAATGCCTCTGGCTTAAATAGGTACAAGACAGAGAAACCAAGGCACCAACTAATTCAGGCCAGAGGCAAGGAGGCTGCAGGGAAAGGGACCCTGGTGGGAATCTGGTGTCCAACCTCCTCGCCCTCCTGCCAGCCCTTGGAGGCTTCACGGAGATTGGGGAAGCAGGAACATACTAGACTCAGGCTGAGTCTCAGGTTCCCCATCCCATCCCTAGTACCAGTATCTGAGTCCTCAGAGGGACCCCACACTACCCCAGTCCCAAAGCATAACACATCCCAGGACACCAGCTGGGGAACCAAGGGAATTCCTGAGCCTCTGCCCGCCAAACCCCAGACAGTTCAGGCTTGGTCCCTGCCCCAGGCAGGGAGACAATCATGCTGCATACGTGGCCCCCAAATGGCACTTAGGGATTTGGCACAAAAAGGATTCCTCTCCCCAGGGCCACCCACTTGCTACCACACCCCATCCCACTTTTGGGCAACCTGGGCATATCTCTCCATCCCTTGAAATTAGAAACCCTGCCTTATTCTCAGAAGACAGAGGCTCACAGGAGATAGGCAACCTGGGGTAGAGAGCTGAGGAGCAGGAGCCAAGGACACACACAGACCTGGGAAACAGATCTGCACACAAAGACAGACATGCACGCACGTTACACAAACACAGAGGCCCTCCCAGTGCCAGAGGCTTGGGAGGACAGGCTTGGGATCAGGGTCATCTTTCTCCATGCCCTGGCCCTTTTCTATTTGGCAACAGAAGGGGCAGAGATGCTCCACACCCCCTTGCCAGTAGATGGCAAGAGAGCACTGGGGCAGAGTGACCTGATCCTGACCCTGTCGGGGCCCTCAGATCAGAGTCTGGCACCAACCCACTCCCTGGTCAGCCTGCTCTCTTTGGCACCTGCAGGTGAACTTCCAGCTCCTGATCTTCTGACATCCCCACACACGTGCTTGCTCTCTGGCTGGGCATTTTCACAGTACCAATGAGGCCAGACACTCCTTTCCTTAGAGCTTTGCAGGAACTGGGGTCAAATCTGAGCTGTCAGAAGTCCCTTTGTTCCCCTTTGGGGACAGATCATGGGACTAGGATTTGGCAAAAGGAAATATTCCCCTGAAATATGGATAGAACTGTGTCCCCAGAGCATCTCCCTCCTTTGCCCTGTGCCTAGGAGGGAGATCTGGCTGGGGTGGGCGTATCCAGGACCAGTGCTGGGATGCAGGCAGAGCAAAGGCAAGCAGGGAATAGGCACTCATGCCTGCCCCAGTCTTTGTACAAAATATTCCCAGGAAAAAGAGGGAAAGGAAGGGCCCAGCCCTGAGCCTGTTGCCCAGACAGACAGGGAAAGGGTAGGTATGGCGAGCTGCCATTTTAATCTGTCAGGCAGGAGGGCTTCCACTGCCTCTGCTGCTGCCCCCTCCCCTGCTCCCAGAAGCCGGAAGAAAGGAGAAGGAACAGCCCTACCCCAATTAAAAAAGAAAGTCACTTGCACAATCCTCTTGGTATCCCCTCATTCACCAACCTGAGGGCAGACAAGCATGGTCCCAGCATGGCCTGCTGGGGTGTTCCCTTTTGTGGTCAGCAGGGTCTGGAGGCTCAGTGCTCCCTGCCACAGCTCCACCCAGCGAGCACAGAGTCCACTCACATGCCCACCTTGGTCCCTTCAGCTGAATTGGTAGCTGGGTCCTGCTAACTGCTGGGGCCCCCATTGAGGAAGTAGGTGGTCATCTCCCCCTTGCCCTTCACCTTGACCACCCCTCGACACTCCAGCTGGTAGCCCTTGGCAGCTAGAACCTGGTACAGGTCCGTGGTCACCTGGGGATGTGGGAGGGGAACCTGCTTAGCCTGGGGTCCTTCCTGCTGCATCTGCAGGGGCCCAGGGGTTCTCTAGTCATGCTAGCTTCCCTCCCCCAGCCCCACCCCACCAGCCACAGAACATTGCCACCCTGCCCCTGTCCTAGCTGACTGTAAGAGGGACCTGCAGAAGCCCTCTGAACCCATACCTCTCACAACCTCTGCTCACATCCTCCTCACCTGAATTCGGTCAGGGACCCCCGTGCTGTCCATACGGCTAGAGACATTCACTGTGTTCCCCCAGATGTCATACTGCGGCTTCCGAGCCCCAATGACGCCTGCCACAACTGGGCCCATGTTCAGCCCTGGGTGAGCAGAGCAGCAAGAAACTGAGACTAGTGGATGTTTCAGGGGCAGCCCAGGGAGTCATCCCACCTCCTGGCACCTTAGAAGGACCCAGAGAAGAAAGTGGCAAAGGGACAAGTGTCCTGGTTGTAAAGAATGGAAAATCTGGGCATGTCGGCTGAGGAGCTCCCCTGAGTCAAGACAGTTCTGCTCTAACTGTAGCTAATCCACTGAATGCTCCTCTGTGCCAACCACTGGTAGGCATTTTCCATTATTTTATCTTCTCAACAGCCCTAAAGGTAGGTATCATTATCCCCATTTTACAGATAAGGTAAGTGAAGCTTAGAGAAGTTAGTTGACTTACCAAATAAGCCAGTAAGTGGAACAGCCAGAATTCAAACCAGTCTGACTCCAGAACCCATACTATTAACTACTGCCATCCACCTGTCCCTCTGAGAGGATGTGCCTCTACCAGACTGGCCACAGGCAAGGCACAGGTACTGGAGTTTAGATAAACCTGGTTTTGAATCCCAGTTCAGCCACTTACTAGTTGTCCGACCCTTGCCAAGTTATTTAATCTCTCTGAGAGTCAATCTCTTTATCTGTAAAAGGGGATAATAATGTGAGGGTTAAATTGTGCTAAAAAATGTCTAGGACAGTGCCTAGCACATAATAGGTCCTCAATAAATGATCTCTGTTCTTAATATGAGATGATATAGGAGGTGGAGAAAAGGAAACCTACAGAATCCTGATGGGGAAGCTATGATGCCATCCCCAGCCTGCTCCCTCAGTTTCCCCAAGAAACGCCCTGGGAAAACCTGCCAGGCAACCAGGCCCTCTCACCAATCTTCATCTGGAAATTGTTGAAGGAGTGCTCATTGATGTGCTTCATCTGCTCCATGAGCCGCATGGCATAGTCGGCGAGGGCAGTGATGTGGGAGCGGCCCACCTGATCATAGGTGCTGGCGTTCAGCCCGGAGGCAGCCATGTAGGTGCTACCAATCGTCTTGATCTTCTCCAGCTGCCGGAACCGCTCCTCACTGATGATCTGACCAGCAGAGGGGACCTGGCTGTCAAGGCACAGAGGCCAAACCCACCCTGCCCCATGCTCCACCTCGCCATGCCTTGGCCCCTTGCCCATTCCCTGTCTCAGCAGCTCCCCTCTTCTAGTGAGTGAGCCTTCCAGCTGCTGCTCTCAGTACAGGACTGAGGAGCAAGGAGAACAGGCCTCCTTCACCCAGCAGCCATCAGAACCCCAGGCCAGGACTTCGGCATACAGCCTCAGGTCAACTTCAATACCTCACTCACAGAACCCAGACCACAGAAGGGACATTTAGGCATCAATTATCCAACCCTCTCCTTTGGAAACTGAGTCCCAGAGTGAAGAAGTACCTTCTCTCCAGAACAGTGAATGGCCCATTCCTGACATGGATGTTCAGGACACCTCCTTACTTCCTTGCTTCCATTTTCTCTATTCAGGGATCATCTTGCTTGTTTGGCCTTATGGGACTCTGTCCACAGACTACTGCGTTCTTCAATGACATCCAGTTGGTACCGACCCTGTCCCCTCCATCGATCCTCATGTTCTCCTTTTCTCCCCAACAATGATGACCCTGCCCCACTGGGGCTGACCTCCATGCTGCCTCTGAGACTGTCCCTGTCCCTTTCTCCACTGTGCCTACCTTTACCCCCACTCCTAGACAAATCAAATCTCCCTTCCTCCTCCCAGTACCACCCCCCCCACCCCAATCCTGGCCTTCTCATCCAAAATTCTCCCCACTCCCCTGGTTCTCAAGTCCCCCTACTCTCTGCCAGCACCAGCTGACTGGACAAGTACCTCATCAAAGTCAGCAATGATCTCATTGAGCAGCCGCAAGCACTCGACGCCCTCATTGTTTGCCTCCAGCTCCACGTAGAACTCAGAGAAGTTGGCAATGGAGGCGAACATGACAGCCACACACTCACAAGACTGATAGTAGAGTTCATCGTTCCGGCGCTCCCGGGCCAGGAAGTGGGCAGCCACGTCCTTGGGCAGAATGTTATGCAGCAGCCGCCGGTTGTATGCCTGGAGCTCCTCCATCTCCTCCTTCTCCCCTGTTGCCTGTGGACACCACACCCATCACCCATTGCCCAACATTCACAAGGATGGGTGCAGTAGCCAACACTCAGAGATGGGCATCAGAGGGAATCACGTGGAAGAAGAAAGGCACAGACAGATGAGGCCTAAAGAACAGGCAAAGGGGTGAAGGGGGTGGGAACAGGATGAGGCGAGATAGAGCATGGGCACAGAGGACGCGTGGAGCCAGGGTGGGCTTGGGGCAGCCTGAGCCTTGGTCAGCTAACAAGATGCATTTCTGGCTTGGCCCAGGCTCTGCCCCCAGGATCCTCCCCCTCCCCCAGAGGCCTACTCAGTCACCTGCAGTTTCCAGAGGAAGTCCAGGCGGGCAGTTGATTCCACCTGCTGGGCATGCAGATAGAGCGCCAGCGCGAACACCAGCAGAATCACGGGAGTCATGTATTTGAGTGCCACCCTCCCTGCAGCTGGGCTGAGGGTAAGCAGAGGCATGCTCAGGGTCTGAAGGAGGCATCTGGCAGCCCCACCCTTTGCTGCCCCAGAACCCTCACTCACCAGTCCAGCCCATCGAAGGTCTCATTGGAAGAAGCCCTGGCAGGAAGATACAAGAGACAAAGTCATCGGGTCTTCCTGGGTTGCAGGGTGGGGGCATAGAAGGTGAGACAGAAACTGCACTTACTGAGCACATACCGTAAATCAGGCATTGGGCCAGGGCTTCTGCTTAATAGTAACTCATTAAGAGCAGAGGTTAAGAGAACGTTCCACTCCTGGCTTGTCTACTTACTAGCTATGTGACATGGAACAAGCTGCTTAACTCTCTAAGCCTCTGTTTCCTCATCAATAAAAGAGGGATCAGATCTAAATAATGCCTGCAAAAGGCTTAGCATCATGCCTGGCATGCAGGAAGCCTTCAAAAAATGTTAGTTACTATAATCTTTACAACTACCCCGTGATATAGGTGGCACTGCCATTTTACGGATGAGGAAACTGAGGCTCAGAGAAGTTAACTCACCTGTCCAAGGTCACACAGCTCACGAGCCACAGAGCAGGGATTCAAACCCCGCAGACTCCAGAGGCTTTTTCTACCACACCAAGCTATGGTTGCTTATCACAAGGGGTGGGGTTTTGCAAAGGAAAAGCCAGTGTGATATCCCAGGCAAAGCCCTCAAGCAGTAGTCAGAAGTTTTGGTTCCTAACCAGGGCTCTGCCACCAAGCAGCTGTGTGACGTAGAGGTGGTTAAGAGAATGGATATGAAAGCACCATGCAAATCTGAGAGGGAATTCGTTTTTTTTTTAATGTCTAGCCTAAAAACAGGGATTTCCCAGGACTGGGGCTTCCTTGGGGTGAATAGGGTCATGTGCTGAGAGCTCCTCCACTGCCTCCGTTCCCCCTACAGGTGAGGGGTGAGTGGTGGCATTCCAAGGTACAAGGGGCCTGGGCACCAGACAGACTCACAGTGACCCAGCAGGGGGTTAGGAGGCTCTTGGAGGATTAAAGGGGCTGAGGAGAAACTCACAAGCCATGGACGCCAAGCAGCAGGTCATAGTTGTCAAAGATGGTGGCTGGGGGACCCAGCAGAAGCAGCACCAAGTAGATGAGCCCCAGGACAAAGATCATGGCCAACTTCCCGATGCTACTGATGTGCAGGAAGACAGAGCTGGCCAAGAGACTCAGCAGCATGTTCCCGACCAAGTACTGAGGGCGATGGCAGAGGCAGTGTTGGGTGAAGGCGGAGGCCACGGCGCCCCCGTGCAGGGAGAGTCCTGTACTCCCCTGCCTGACCTAAGCTCCCCTCCACAACCTCAAACCCAAACCTCCTTCACCCTCCACAGCCAGCCCCCTCATCAGACCAAGGTCCCTGGCTGCTCCTAGAGTGGGGACTCTGGTGAGACCCTGGGTCCCCAGTCCCATCACCAGGAATGGCACAGAGGGGTCAATAACTGGTACTGATCAGGACCCCCCCACCCGCTTGAGCACTGCTTGGACACCTCAGGGAAGCTGCAGGTAGGTGCGGTGCCCTCACAGAGGGGAGCATCCAGGCCCAGAGAGTAATTGAGTTGCTGCAGGTGGCAGGCAGTGATGTCGGCAGGTGTTAAATTCAGCATCCGGGCTGCGCAGGTCCGTATTGGGGTGTGGTTACAGGTGAACTGCAAAAGTGGGGGTGGGGGGGGCATATCAGGGTAACCAAGAAGGAGAGAGGTTACAAGGGCCATGCCCAGGAGCTTATACCCCAGAAGCCAAGTTCTCCCTGAGGGATGACAGGAGGTGGGGAGAGCAAGGAGAAGGGGGAGTTAACCTCACCCTCTCCTCTGGGATAACAGGCTCCCTGACGGCAGGAAATGTGTCTTATTCCTCTCTGTACCGCCAATACCCAGAGCAGTGCTTGGCACAGAGGAAGGGTGGAAGAATTCCCACTGGACCTTTACCATGTTGGCGATGGCGGAGGTGAACACAAGCAGGACTGAAAAGATGCCAACCACGGTGCTGTGTGCCCGCGAGCGGACAATGCTGCGTGACAGACGTTGCAGCGCCTTAGGGAAGAGCTGCAGGTAGGCAAGAGACGGGGAGTTGGAGGCTAAGTCAGCCAAGGGATAAGGCCAACCAGGGATGGGGCCCAGTGTGACCCCTTTCCCCGTGTGACCCCTCCCCACCCCTGACCCAGCCTGCCCTGGAAGGCCCCCTACATACAGAGCCACAGGAGTACACGGCACAGGTCAGCACAGTGATCAGCAACAGCAAGAAGATACTGGCATAGATCCCAAGCATCAGGGTTGAACTGGGGCAGAAGAGAGACAGGGAAAACATTACTCTGCAAGATCCAGGCATCCTTGTACCACTCCCCAGACAGGCACGATGCAGACTCCAGGGACTGTGGGCTTGTGTGGGTGTTAGGAAGGTTCTGGGAAGTGGTGGAGGGAAGAGAAGCTAAGCAAGGCAGGGCAGGGCTCTCACTGTGGGAAGATGAGGAGCTGGATGAAGCAGATGAAGCAGAACACCAACAGGGCACAGGCCACATAGGCTCCGAAGCGGGGGTCCACCTTCCGCGAGTACTGAGGAGAGGAGGCTGAGCTGGCACTGGGCTCTGCCCAGGGGGAGGCAGGGCACTACCAGAGGCCTGGATGGGGTGCCCAATTGATATGAATCCCCACCATGCCCTGTGGTCACCTTCCCATTCCCCAAAAACCTCTCCTGTTCCCCCCCCCGTGCTCACGCTTCCCTGCTGGACCTCCCTCCTCCCCAAGCCCTTGTCCTCCTGCCCTTGCATCCCCCAAACCTTCTTTTCAAGGTCCTCTCTCTGGAAGGTGAGCAGGAACCGGCGCACATGGTCCTTGCGCAGCTGATCGATGCTGCGGGCATCAATGGCACGGCCCAGGAATTCGTCTACCTCATCCTCAGGGTTCAGGGCATCTTGAGCACCCCGGCTGAGGGCAGGGGACATGGCTTCACCAGGTGCATAAGCATTGCCATGTGAGAGGCAATGAGAAGGGAAGGGCAAGGACAGCACCCAAAGGAGGGAGCGTGAGCCGGGTGTATAGCACCTGTTCCCACATGACACATCTAAGGTCCAGGAAAGAGGGGGATCTCAGCTCCCCACAGCCCTGCCCCAGGGTGCAAGTGCCTTCTCCCTTCTCTTCCTCCCTCCTCAATAACCTGACTTACTTGTCTTTGCTGGAATCATCAATGCCCTGGAGAAAGGGATAGAGTGTGCAAGTGAGGTGAAGGGCAGATCCTCCTTCACCTCTACAATCCCCTCCCCATCCCCAACACTGTGCTGAGGGCTCCCCAGCCATATACTTGGTGGGCTTGGAACCCCTGGAATGAAATCATCCCTCCTACCCGCAATACCAGAAATCATACATGGAGATGGCAGCCACCACAAGGAAGACAGAAGAAGGAAGGGGGACACAGACTGTTGAGAAAGTGAGGCCCCAGGTCTTGGTGCTGTGGGCCCTCACCATCTGGCGGAAAGCTTTGGAGTCCTTGGCCCGGGAGAAGGCACGGTCAGGCACCCAGCGTGGCATCAGCCCTTCCACGGAGTTGGCCCGCGTTCGCTGCAGCTTGGCCAGCATGGCCTTCTCCTCCTTCTGTGTGGGCAGCACGGGTACAGGCTCAAAAGAGGGGCCCAGGGAAGGCCTCTACCCACTTCCCCCATTTGCCTTTCCCCCAGCCTGCCCCTCCCTCCACCCTGCCATGGCCTGACCCGTTTCTGGCTGGCTCCCAGGATGAGGAAGGTCTCGATGTGCTGCTCCTTGAGGTACGCATTGCGCTCACCACCACGGCCCGGCTCCACCTCATAGTCCCCATTCAGGTACTGCAGTGTGGCTCGAGTGATGTGGATCCGGCTGTGCAGGGACAGCAGGGTGAGACCTGGGCTCTCCCAGGTTGCTCCCATCCCTCACCACCTGGACCCCACACTCACCCAGCCCGGCCCCCAGCTTCCATGTGGTTGGCCAAAGTTACATCATTGGACCACACATCGAACTGCCATTTCCGCAGGCCAAGGACACCGCAGTGCACGCGCCCACTGTGGATGCCCACGCGCATGTTCACATTCACACCTGTCACCTCACGTACCAGCCTGAGAAGAAGTGACTCCAGCTCAGCTCCTGGCACAGGCATCCCCACTCCCAGCCCAGAACCCAGGCCCTTCACTCCCCTCGGAGCCACGCAGGCAAGGACAGACCCAGATGCAGGGCACAGGAGCACAGCCTTGGCTGGACATGGGCAGAAGGCTGCATGGGGCTCAAGGACAAACGTTTGAGAACTGTGTTCACCAGCAGGGACCCAGCAGCATCTTGTGGAACTGAGCTGGGAGAGGAGCAGTCACTGTTCTCCCCTCATGCCTGCTCATCTGGCATTCTCTCCAGCCCAAATCTACTTCACCCTGGCTCTCCCTACCCTATCCCAACTGGCTGGAGTCTCAGGTGCACATGGACCTTGACACGGGCTGAAGAGAGATCCATTTCCCTCCCCAGTGATGGATCTCAAAAACAGAGAAGCGGCCAAGAATGAGGAAGAATCCTGAGAACACGTCAAAGGGTAGGAGCAGGCAGGGGCACCCTCAGTTCCAGGAAGCCTGGGAGGGGGCGCTTCTTACGAGATGGCCTCAATCATGTCCACCCCCATCTCCACACAGCAGTGGGCGTGGTCTGCCCGGGCCTCTGGCAGCCCTGACACACAGTAATAACAGTCCCCTAAGATCTTGATCCTCAGGCAATGATTTTCCTAAAGGAGAAAGAATTGGGGGAGAATCACCTTTACTCTCTTGCCCACCCAGCCTGCCTGGCCCACCACCCTCACTGCAGACTCCATCTGCCCCACCCCTCAGGCTGCCACGGTGAGGCTGTGCTCTCACCAGTTGGCCCTGCCGCCAAGCCCCAGCACCCTCACCGCAGCCAGCTTGTCAAAGCGGGCAAAGAGCTCATTCAGGGTCATGACCAGCTCCTGTGCAGTACACTGGGACGCCAGGCTGGTGAAGCCTTCAATGTCCGCAAACAGGATGCTGTGGATGATGACAGAAGATAGAAGAGCCACAATGCCCTCAAACACTGCCAGATCCCCCACCTCTCCTGGCATCTTCTCACCCCCACCCTACCTGACATTGTCATGCTTCTGGATGTAGATCTTGTGGAACATCATGTCTTCTTTCTTTGTGTTGATGTCTTCTTTCATTTCCATGGCAACGTGCTGGGGCAACACCGACAGCAGCAGCCGCTCCTAGACCAGTGGTTTCAACAGGGCACTACTATCTTCTTGGCCTCACAATTTAACCTATCCTGGTCCCTCCACACTCTCAGAGCCCTCCCAGACCTTTCTGGAGAACTGAGCTTCCCTTCTGGACCGTGGCCTGACCCTCCCCCATTAGAGCCCTCAGCAGATATACATCCCAGCCCTCTCTGACCAGCCTCCATTCAACCCCTCCAATGTGCTCCCATCTACTCCCTCTCACTCTCGGACAGGACAGGAACCCCAGTCTTATAGGGCCTCTGGGATGCACAACTGGGGGAACCAATCACATTTATTCGACGGAGTTATATGAGGCAGCAGATCCAATCCACAAGCAATTTGGGGGTGAGGAGGGGAAAGGCCATGGTCAGGGAGAGCAGCCCCACCTGCTGCCGATTCTCATGCTGCAGGTGCAACCGGGCCTGGATATAACCGCGGGTCTCCTGAAAGGCCTGGCGCTGAGACACCTCAGCTGGGTAGTGTGTGCAGATGCCGATGACGTTGGTGCAGAGGAACAGCATCATGTTGGCACCGAGCTGCAGGAAGGTAGCAGAGGCAGACGGGTGACCACCCCCCATGTACACAGGCGCAACTAGCTAGGCTTTCTGGAGATGCACTCCTCTGGGGAGGAATCCAGGATCCTGAGCCCTGTCTCTCCCCAAGCTGTCCCCTCCCCTGCCGTATATCTCCTCCATTCCCCTCGGATTCCAGCTCCCTGCCTGGATCACTCCATGGCTAGAAATTAGATCTTTTCACAGCTCCTGGGAGCAGAAGCACCAACTAGGGCCACATAGGTCATGGGGCCTGGGCCCAGCACACTATGACTTCCTGCCCCACAAACACCCCAAACAAAAAAATGCTGCTCCTTCTGCATGTAGTTCTCCTGACAGGACAACACCCAGAGACCTGAGCTCTACACCCTCCTGTACGTGCCCAGGACAACTGGCTTCATCTCTCTGGGCCCATTTGCTCACCTGGAGAGGCAAAATAAGATCTCTAAGGTCCCTCCCTGTCCTGACATAATAATAATAATAGTTATTATTATTATTATTACTGGAGCTAATTTGTTGGCTGCCTACAACGTGCCTAGATTCTACAGGTGTCTTCTATACATTAACAAATGTATTTCTTATAACTCTATAAAATAGGTAACACTATCTCATTTTAAAGGTGAAGGATTTAGGCACAGAGAAGCTGAGTAACTTGCCCAAGATCACACAGTTGGTGTTGGCTGGTGTGGGACTTGAGTCCAAATCCTGTGTCCTAACCATACAGTATGGTACATTGTGAATTTCCAAGATTCCTACTCACCCGACTCACCCGAGTTCTTGAGGCCCAGCCTCAGAGCCCAGGCTTGGGAGTCACCAATTCTCCCAACATGAAGGACCCTTCCCAACTGGGATAGGGTGCCACCATGCCCTGCCACCCCCAAGACTTGGCCCCGCCAGGCCCCACACCCTGGGCCCCTGATCCTAGGATGTTCAGCCCTCAATCATCATCAGTAGCACTGACTGGAGAGCAAGTCTAAGGGGAGCTGGCCTCAGTGTTTCTGGAAGTTCAGGGATTAACCTGGCACCTGTGGCTCTACCCGAGTTGGCTAGGGCAGGGCTCTAATTTTGAGAGACGGCAGGGAAAGAGCACCAGCTGGAAGCCAGGAGTTCTGGGCTCTGCCTGGAACCAGAAGTAATGCAGCACACTTGGGCAGGTCACTTAATCTCTGGGACCTCGGTTTCATTTTTCTTGGGTAAAATGGAGGGATGGGTCGGCGAACCCCCAAGCCATTTCCAGCTCTGATCCTCTAGGATTGGCCTCCCCACTTCCCTTCCCAGTCCAGCTCACAAGGCCCCCTCCCAGCAGCAGGGGTGAAGAGGGGGGCGTGCTATCTCCCTCAGGGGTTTCTAAGAATAGCCCCCAGTGGGGAAGAAGAGAAGGGGGAGCAAACCAGGCAACTTCCCTTCCTGGCCCCAGGAGCCCAAGAGGAAAATGTGAGTCATGTGGAGGGAAGGAGAAGGGGGACAAGAGACTGAAATAGATCTGTACACAGACCCCCATCCGACTGTGAGAACAAATGGATGCCAGGGCACTGCAGGAGACCAGGCTGGGCCAGGGTGGCTGAGTGAGACTGCTCGGCGTGTCTGAATGAGTGGGTCAGAGGAGAAGGAAGGCTCCTTCCTGTGAGCGTGAGCGGGACCAGATCTGGGAGGTAGCTGCCCAAGGATCCTAGAAAGGAGGCCACAGCCCCACCCGATCCAGAAAGCCACAGGCCAACTGGGCACAGGGAATCCTCAGCTCAGAGAAGGGGTATGGACAGCCCCGGCCCCAAGGACTGGCAGAAGGGCAGGGGCGACTTTCTCCACTCACCCCAGGAATGTGCCTGCCGAGACCCACTGGGTGAGGCTGCAGCCGGGCGCCCCTGTGGAGGCGGGAGACTGGCATAGCCCTGGCCTTCATGGGGCTGCGCCTCCCTAGTCAGGCCCTGGGCCTGGCTCTGGGCACCATGCCAGAGGAGAGCAGGGAAAAGACACCCACCCACCCTTGATGAACCAGAGAGGATGGGGGGAAGGGAGGCACCACCTCAAAGCTCCTCCTTCCCCAGGAAGGCAGTCCAACTGCAAAGCACAGCATGACAGCTACCCTGGAGAGAAGTAGGGGCTTAGCAGCGGCAGAAGGACCCTGGCCCTTTAAAAGATCTGACAGTAACCTGTGGGCACACGTTCCACAAACAATCAGACTGTAAAGTTAACTTTGAAAAGGTACATTCTGTTCTGGAGCACAGGCTGGGGCGGGGAAAGGCATCATGCCAGAGCACCCAGCTTCTCACCCTGGGAGCCCCAGGCAACTTCCTCTTTGTGGGTGGAGCTAAGGTGGGCTACAGGCCATAAGCCTTGGGCAAGGCAGAGGCTGGTTCCCTCAAACCTTGAGCAAGACAGAGGATAGCACCTTCTAAATCAGGGTACCAATGGAGGAATCATGAGGTATGTTGGCTGTGGGGCTGCACCTACAGCAGCCCCTTAAGAATCAGCTGGGAAGACACCCTGGTCTCTGCTCCCTGGTCAGGGGGACGACATGAGATGGCAGACTCCACAGTTCATGTCTCTCTGAAAGGGACTTTCCAGAAGCCCCTTCACTGGGTACCATCCCCTGCACACTCCCACACCTCCCTGCCCCCAGGTGAGAACCTGCCCTGTCAGGTTCTACTCCACTTTGGGAGAGGGTGGAGCCCTAACAACAACATCACCAGACAGATACTATTTTTATCCCAGCTTACACACTGGGAAACTAAGGCTGGGAGAGGCAAGGTTAGTTGTCTAAGATCTCACAGAGAAGAGTGCAGCCAATGGAAAACTAGGTCTGCCTGCAGCCAAGCCTTTGTTTCTCACTGGACACCATGCTGTCAAGCCCCACCTCACACACCACTCAGAACCCAGAGGCAGCAGCCGGCAGGGGCAGAGAACCTCAAGGGAGGGCTGCCAGACCCCTGGCACCCAGTGGGAGGAGGGGAGGACGAGATCAGACCCTAATGCCTGTCTTTTCTTTTCTTTTTTATTTGAGGAAGATTAGCCCTGAGCTAACTACTGCCAATCCTCGTCTTTTTGCTGAGGAAGACTGGCCCTGAGCTAACATCCTTGCCCATCTTCCTCTACTTTATATGTGGGACGCCTACCACAGCATGGTATGCCACGTAGTGCCACGTCTGCACCCGGGATCCAAACCAGCGAGCCCCGGGCCCCGAAGCGGAACGTGGCACTTAACCGCTGCGCCACCAGGCCAGCCCTGCCCATCGTTTCTATAGTCCAACCCCATCCAAACCACTCTCAGCCCAGGAGAGAACTGACCCCACTCATCACCTTCCCTGTCCCCTCAGAGATGGCCTTGGTCCAGGAGAAGCAACTCCTCCCTTACTAATTCTATCCAAAACCTGCTCGACCCCTGCAGACCACCACCTAGAGCTGCTTTTCAGGGATGGCACCAGGGTATGAGTCTCAGGTGTCAACCTGGGGCCAGAGATGCCAGGGCCTGAACACAGCCTACACTGCTCTCAGCCCCGCCCCCACCCTGGGGCTAAACATCACATTCCCACCTCCAGCCCTACATTATGTCTCTATTATTTCAAGGGCCTCAGGCCAAAGAGCTGTAGATTGTCGCTCATGGTGACAGAGTACAGGCTTGGGTCCTGGAGTCCTCCCTCCCTCAGCAGCACCCTCTGCCCCAGAATGGAGGTGGACCCCTGGAACTTGGCCTTCCATCACTTGTCCCTCCTCTGAGACACAGCCAGACATCTCTGTACCCAGTATCCACCCATGACCCGTAGCTACCCATGACTCACTCACCCTCGATTACCAGACCCCTTCTCATTCCCAGCCTGGTGTCCCCATGCCTACCTCCCCGACCACCCACCTGCTTCCAGAGGAAGGCGTCACCACGGTTGAGTTGCCAGGCCAAGATCAAATGCAGGGTGGAGAGGCCCAGGCCGCTGAAGACAGCTGCCCGCATGCGGATGGGTAGGAGCGTGTAGGTGATGTAGACAAAGAACACAGGGCACCAGAGGCCTACAGAGGGGCTGTGGGGGTTGGCTGCCAGGGCACCGCCGACCTGCACGGCTGCCAGGATGCCTAGCACCACGTAGCTTACCACCCACATGGAGTCCTGGCGGAAGCTGTGTCGGTTACACACCACCATAAGTGCCACAAAGAGGGCAGCTGCACAGGCCAGCAGGGCCACGTAGGCAGGCTGAGGGGGGGCAGGCGCGGCATGGAAGGCCAGCAGCACAGCTGTGAGCAGCACGAGCACCGCCATCAGCAGCGTCAGGCTGCTCTGGTTCATCTGAAAGAAGTACCGCTGGTACAGGCGCTCCAGCTTGGCTGAGCGGAACTGCTTTGACTGGAACACCTGCACCAGACGGCGCCAGCAGGATTGTCTGCTCCTGGGGGCCACATCAGGCGCCACCTCAGCCGCCCTGGCCACTGCTGCTGCCTCAGTGTCCTCAAAGGCCAGGGCCACGGCCCGCAGCCCCAGCTCCTTGCCCTTGCCTGGGCCACCCCTCCGGATGAAGGCCTCATCCTGCCAGCGGCACCGAGCGGGAGCTGCAGGGGTGGGGCTGGGTGGCTGTGCATCCTGGAGGCAGCTCATGTAGCGGGGTGCACAGAAACCACTGGTCCGTGTGCCGCGGCGTTGTCGCTTCTGCCCATTGCGTTCACCCCAGGCTGTTTTCCGTTCATCCACTTTGGGGACCAGGAGGCCACTAAACCACGACATGCTGCTGGAAGGAAAGGAATGAGATGGTATCAACACTACCATCACGGCCCAACACCACCAGTAGCTGCCGTTAACTGAGCGCCACTTCCCATTGCCACGCTTCAGACACACCATCCTCATACAACGTCTCTGAGGAAGATGATGGTATCCCCATTCAACAAGGGAGGATCAAGCCCAAGATGAAGCAGCCAGACAAGTGTGAGAACCAAGATTCTAACCCAGACCCATCTGACTCCAAAGCAGTACACTTACACATTCGCCTCTTCCCTAAAAGGCACTGATTTCTCGATGGTTACAAACTCAAGTGCCTGTGTCGAGGAGCAAAGCCACCCATGGTTCAGGAGGAGTCACACCCTGAGCATGGGGACAAGCACCACCCACACCAGTGGATTGTTGCCACCAGCATCCCAGTGGAGCCTGATCTGATTTTTCAACAGAAGCTGAACAAAGAAGACGCACATTTTAATGCAACATCTCCTGATTTTTAAACATTGGCAAGTAATTCACATTTTTCAACACTGAAAGCCAAACAGATCACGTCTATGGAATGAATTCAGCCTGTGAGCTGCCCATCGGTGACCTCTGTACAAAAGGGAATCTCTTTCCACATCCTTCCCCATCACCACTCAGTCACACTCACTACACACACACACACACACACACACACACTATGCACACTTCACCAAGCAAAATGCAACTTCTCCCTCAGGTCACAGCTTAAATGTAACTTCCTCACGGAAGATGTCCCAGCTCCCCACCCAGACTAAGTGCGGACCCGTTTACCCTCTGTACGGTTCCTCCATAGTACTCATCACAATTATAATTAAATTGTCCCTAGTTTAATATGTGTTTCCACCCCCTAACTACAAATTTTGTGAGGCACCAAGTACTGAGCCGGCTCATAGCAGGGACTCAATAAATATATATTGAAAGGGTAGAAGGAAAGAAAGCTCAAGGGGATTGGTAGAGAGCAGCTAATGTGAAATAATAACTAATAACGATAATCCTATGATTCTTCCTCTCACTTGCACTTCGGTCCTCTTAGGCCCTTTGCTGTTCCCTAACACACCACGCACAGGCCAGCCTAGGACTTTGCCGCCTGCTGTTCCCTCTGCCTGGAACAAGAGCTCCTCCAGGTCACAGCTCAAATGTCCCCTTATCAGTGAGCTTTCCCTGGCCACTCTATTAAAATAGCAACCCCCTTCCGGGAGCTCCCTATCTCTCTTCCCAGCTTTATGCCTTATTTTTCTCCACGGCTCTTATCAGCAGCTGCCGTTCCATATATTTTTCTTATTTGTTCATTGTCTGTCTCTCCTAACTGGAATGTCAACTTCATGAGGGCAAGGGTTTGGGCCTGTTTTGCTCATTGCTCTGTCTGCAGCACCACGTAGGGTCTAAATAAATGCTCACTGAGTGGATGGCTGCATGGCTGGATGGATAACACTGCCGTGGACTTTCTCTGTGCTGGAAACTTTTCGAAGTCCTTTCATATGCCTAATTCTATCTGTTCTTCACCAAAACCCTATGAAGCTGGTCGTGTGACCACCTGGGGCACAGGAGATTTGACAGAAGAAAAAAAAAGGAACCCAGGTCCACAGCCATTTTATATGGCTGATGCAAGGTATAGAGATCAGGAGGAATGAAATCAGCCCCAGAGGTCAGGTTTCCTGGAGGGAAGTGTCCTGAATTGGGGTGGGAGGACTCTACGACAACACCCTCAACGTGTCTCCCTAGCTGAGCCCAGCTCAGGAGAAGGCAAGGATGAGAGCATGTCATCCATGGATGCCTGTGCCCCCACCAGGGCCACATTCCTCCATGCCCACAGGGCACCCTGAGGGGCTCCTGTGCTTAAACCTGCAGAGCTAGCAGCTCTGACATTTGTACTCACCAGGGGACAGGGGGAGAATACCCAGCTCTTGCCCCAGGTGGCCACATGACCAGACACTCAAGCTAGACAAGCGGGGCTCCAAGCAGACACCCAGGGGCCCAGAAAGCAGAAGGCAGACTGGGGAGCTCTCTGCACACACGAAACCCCCATCCCTGGTTCACCTTCAGGCAAGTTCTCTGGCAACCCTTCTCCTGTATCCCACTGAGCCGCACGCCCTCCAACTCCTTCACATCACCAACAGCACCATCTGGAGGGACGAAGCGGAAACCCAAGACTTCTGGTCAGGCTGGCATTTGGAAAAGGTCACTAAAGAAAGCCTGGCTCTTCAAAACACTTCATTAGAAGTATGATCTTTGGAGTGAGACCAGGTTTCAAACCATACTGTGATTATTTGCTAGCTTCATGGCCTTGGACAAGTCTCTTAACCTCCCTGCGTCACTTTCTTTATCTGTAAAATGGGAATAGTTGTGAGGTAAGAATCTAACGGTACTTGTCACATAGTAGACACTCAATAAACATTAGCTCTTCCACCCCAGACCACTTTGAACCCAAAACTCTGCCAGTAAGAAGTCACGACATAAGAAGACAGGAAAGTCATGAGCAAAAACACGCATCTCCCCAGCCAGGGAGATGCCTGGTTCTATCAATCCCTGTGTCCTCGGCTGTCAGTCCCCACAGCTGCTGGAGACAGAGCCCAGAGTGAGCAGGTTTCCCACCCCCCTCCATGACATTTTGCTTCAGCCTCCTCCCACTTGCCGGTCCCCTGACCTGTTCTTACACCCCCACTCCCACCGGCCCAGACCTCCATTCCCAAAGGACCTGTTTCTGGCCATGTTCCCAGCCCCCTGGAAGCACATCCTAACATCTGGCTCATACCCACAGAGGAAGGGGTAGACACTGTCCAGGGGAACACATGACCCTCCCAAGAACACTGTGACCCCACAGGGGATAGCTTCAGAGCTCTGTAATTGTCCAACCAACTGTAACCATCCCACCCTGGGCTCCTCTCCAGGCTCTGCCCATCTTGGAGAACTCACCAGGCTCCCAGCACTCCTGGCACCACATGCCAGGCTGGTATGGCAGGGAACAGGGGAAAGCACTGTTCAAAGCCACAAAACTTCCCTATATGGTCCCCCAACCCTCCTTGCCCGGGAACCCATCACTATGAACCACAAACCACCTCCCTCTTCCCCCGAGACAAGCTCCTGAGCCTGCGCCTCCGACCTCCTCCTCCCCTGGGTCCTGGACTCTTCGCTCTCTCTCACAGATCTGCTGTTCCAGGCACCACCGGCTCCCACAGCCAGAGCCATGTCCATTCAGCCTGGTGGACGGAGGTCCAGGGCCTCCCAGACCTCAAGTCCCTGCCAAACCCTGATCCTCCAGCCTGAGACCCAGAGTCTGAAGCAGGCCAAGGCCCAGCCCCAAGGATAGCCCTGCTGGCTGCTTCGCCCAAAGCCTTTTCCTGGCCACCTCCTGTTGTCCTTTCCTCAGGGGCCCTCTGCTTCTGCCCTCCTTGGCAAAAGGAGGCTCTAGGGGACTTTAAAAGACTTCAGAAAGTTCATGGCAGAAGGCACAGCCCAGGGAGGGCCCTCAAGTGCCAGCACCACCCACCATGCTGGGATGTGGGCCTCTATTCCTGGCCTTTCCAGATGTAGAGGAACCTGCCCAGGGAGGGCCTGTATCTGGAGGTCCAGCACAGCCTTCTCCTCTCTTCCCCAGCCCTTGGTCTCCCTAAAGACCGCAGAGGGCTCTTACCTCCACGGGCAACCATCCAACCCCCACCAGGCTCCTGCAACTCACAAGGGTACTCAGGAAAGGGGAGGGTATGGGAGAGGGGTCCCCAGGGCCTGATTCCACTTCCAGCTCTGCAGTCAGGCCCCAGAGCCCATTCTGAATAAAGTCTGCTCCCCCTGCCCACCCTGCAGCGGGTCCTGACACCACCCCTTTCACTCACAAAGTCTAGGGGGAGGGGAGGAGGTTTCATGCAGGCAGCGGGCATACCCCCGCCTCGCTGCCCAGGCTGCCTCCCCCTCCCCTAAATATAATCACACTGTACCCCAAACTCGGAGGGTCGCCCCACAGCCCTGCTGCAAAAACCTCGGGACAGCCCCTCCCCCAGTGCCTGCCTTTCCCCTCGTCGGAGCCAGCCGGGAACTCGCTTCGGGTGGAGGAAGGGAGGCGGGCGGAGGGCGCGCGGGTGGGGAGCCTCGAGCCCGGACCGGGAGTCCTCGAGCCCCCAGCTCCTCCCAGACCTCCGTGTGCCAGCCCCAGCGGCCTCAAGGCTCCCCCAACACCAGCGACACCACCCGTCCCCGGCTCCGCGCCCCCACCGAAGAACTCTCGGGAGCCGTGCAGTCTCCCAGCCGCCCCGCCACCGAGAGCCGGCGCCGCCACCTCGCCCAGCTCCAGGCGCCGTCTCACCTGCCGCCCGGGGTCCGCGCCTCCCCCGGGCCCCCGCCGCGCCGCCCCCGCGGGCTCCGGCCGGCCGGCCGGCCGTCCCGCGGTCCTGCTCGGTGCCCGCGCTTCCCGGCCGTCCCTCCCGCCGTCCGCAGCCCGCCCGGCCCTCGCCCCCTCCCTGCTGTCCAGCGCAGCCGCCCTCTACCCCGGATCCAGAAGTCCCCTCCCCGCCGGCTCCCGGACTCCCCGCCTTAAAGGCACAAGCTCCCTTTGTCTGGGCACCCCCTCCCCTCCCCAGACGCCCGGCCGAGTGGCCCGCTCTCCTTCCGAGGAACAGGGTAGGGGTGAGGGAGACCAAAGAATGGGCCCACTCCCTCCGCGCGCCCCCTCCTCTCCTCCAGCCGCTCCCTCCCCCAGTCTTGGGAAAACAAGCGGCTACTGTTCTGGGATCAAGACCCGGGGTGGGGGGAGGGGGGGCCGCCGTCCAGCTCCCCCTTCCCTCCACCCCCATGATGCATCCTCAAGCATTCTCCTCCCACCCTCACCCGAGGGGTCTCCAAGCGCGCCGGCCAACCCACCCTCTCGCCGCGATTACCGCCCCGCCTCGCACGCGGAGGGTCGGGGTCCCCTGGCGCTGAACCCGTGCCCGGCGCCCACTCCTCAGCCCTCCCTTTCTCCCTCCCCCGAGCCCCCACCCTGCCATTCCCGCCCTGCCTGCCACGGCCCTGCTCCCTCCCGCGGGAACTCAGTTTAATAATTAATTAAGATTTCATTCCACAAGGCGCCAGGTGTGTGCGGCCTGCTTCCCTGCACACCACTTTTTTCCTCCTCCTCCAACCCTCTGGGGCACGGCCCCGACGCGACGAGAATCTGCTGCACCCAGAGCCCAGAGAGGAACTGAGGGAAGGGGCACTCTCCACGCTGCCCGCTGAACCCACTCTCTCTCTCTGGGGAGCCCCTCCCTCGCACCTGCCAACGTGCAGACTCCGTACCCTGGCACCTCTTACCCAAAGGGTTGTGCTTCTCTGCTGAGGGTGGGGGATAACGGGGGAGGGGTGCATTGCTAAGTGCACGTACTGAGAAATTGAGACTTTTATTTATTTCCCACGTTATCAAGCACGGTGCAGCAGCCCAAGTTACCTGGGTGATGGGAAAATCACGTGGAAGCTGCTTTAAACCCTTTGAGGGTGAGAAAGATGGTGTAGCCAGAAAGGGAAAGAGGGTTAATTCCCAGGATGTAGATGAGTCTGACTTTAGAGGAGGTGCCAGTCCTTCAGATCTGGGAGAAGGGCAGCTTGTCTGGCTTCCCTTGGAGGCCGCCAATGGTTCCCTCAACCAGACCTGTAGCTCCTCCTTCCTTTGGCAGCCCTTTCCCCATCGGAGCTATCTAAAGCTGCTCCCTCCTCAGGCTCAGTCCTCCCTACATTCTTGTCCTTCAAGGCCCAACTCTGTCCAGTCAAATCCCGGCTGGGATTCCTAAACCCAAGACAGAGCTTGAGGCAAGGGACAGAGGGGAAGAATTAGGAAAATCCACTTCCATCACTTATCGGGCATATATAATTACAAACCATATACCTTGGGTGAATCATCACTTCTTCTCTGAGAGCCTCATCTATAAAATGGGGATAAAGCTATTTACCTTGTCTTTCTTACAGGATTTTGAGGATCACCCAGAAAAATGGTTTAAATGTTTGAAAATGAGAGAGAGATTATTCTCCCACATACGATCCTCGGTTGTATAGGTCCTGCCTGTTATTTGACCTTCACCTGACTTCTCCCTTCAAGTAGCCAGTATTCTCAGCACTATCAAAATTTCCTCTCCAACCTGAATCCAGTATTTGCCACTTACTTCTTAGAATAATATGTTTATGGGCCATATGGGGAAAATACAAAAGACAATAAAGGAACAGGAAATGTGTGCATTATGAAATTTTATGTTTGGAATGGAAGGCTTTGTCCCTCGTTTTATTTTGGAATGAAAAAAAAACCATGTGGACACCAATCAAGTAAGTTGGAGAAGTATGCTAGGGGCCCGTCTCCGGGCGTTTTAAGTCACGCTGGCCTCCTCTACCCTAGTGTATGGCTAGTGTGTTATTCCTGCCTCCTGAATTCCAGTTCCAGTTCCTGGAGGGCAAGGCCACCATCAGCACCTTACTCAGAAGATCTGTTTCCACCACTATAGACTGTTGGGGCCTTAAAAATGATTCCAGTCTCTTATTTCATAGATAGGAAATACGAGCTAGTGCTAGGCATAAGGGAAATGCTCAATTATTGGATTTATCATTTATAGGATATTAGAGCAGGAAGAGGTCTTAAAGATTATCTCATTCAGCTGCTATCCTTTTAGTAATTATAATAGCAAGCACTTATATAGCATTTACTATATGCCAAGTATTCTTCTAAGCCCTTGACATAAAATAACTCATTTGTCCTCATAACAACTGCATGGTGCTATTATTATCATGCTCACCTTACAGATGGGAAAAGTGAGGCCCAGAGAGGTCCAATAATTTCTCCAAGGTCAGAAAGTGGTAGGTCCAGGTCTGAACACTTGCAGTGTGGCTTCAGAGTCTGTGTTTGTAACCATCATGCTACACTGACTGCAGAAAACCAAGCCCCTGAGATGAGAAGTGACTTGCCCATAGCCACACAGCTGGTTGGTGACAGCAGTAGGACTAGAACTCATAGCCACTGACCCCACTTCATTCCTCTTTCCACTGTGCCTCACTATGATTATGTCTGTATACGTCATAGACATGGATTGTGCCAGTCCTTTCCTGGTATTTCCTCAGAAGCACAACATTCTTCTGCTGGTGGGTGGGCTTCATCCCCATTTGGCTGTGGGGAGTGCATTGAAGGATGGGGACAGTGGGCCCTTGATCTCTAGCTTCGTGATCCAAAAAGTGTGAGGACCGCTGTTACTGACAAACTGCAAAGGGCCAGGGACACCTCATCAGACCAGCAGGTTCGAGTCTGGGCCTCCCACCAGCCCCCTCCGTGATGGAGCATTACACGTGCAGGACATGGTTCAGTCAGACCATCTCTCTCTGAAATGCACCAAAGCTGAGTGAAAGAGCCTGTGGGTGAGTATCTTGGGAGGAAACATGGACTCTCTAATACAGTGGCTCTCAGACCTCGTCTGAGCCCCTAGAGGAAATGGTATTCTTAGCAGAACGTGATGAAATATTAACATGTTAAAATAACTAAATACATAATTTTGTGATATGCCAGATCTAATAGAGCCTAGAATCGCAGGCACAAAAGTTTTAGAAAGATATATTTGAAAAACCTTAAGATTGAGAAAATTCTATCCATTTTTCTTTCTGTGAACTGGGACAAGATGGCTGTTGCTCAGTTTTCGTGGTAGAACACCTTGATCCGGCTTATGGAAGACCAGCCCTGCTGAGCCTAGTCTGAGAACCACTACAATAAGTAAAATACTCAGAAAGGACCTCCATTTCCCAGGGTGGGAAACAAACAGTGAGTCAGGGAGCAATTGGAAGGTTTCAACCCTGACAAAGAGAAGGAAGGGAAAAAAAAAGAGAGAGGCAGCTGGCATGAGCTGTTTCTGTTTTTCCAAGTCCAGCCTGATCTCAATGACCTCGGTTTCTCTAATACAGACCACAGTTACAGTGATATATTCTCAACCTCTCATTTTCAGGAAGAGGAAATTCCTACAAGAAGAGTGTATTATATGTAAATGCAAGTTCCATATAACCATAAGTGTATCTGGACAACAGTCTATAAATATCCAGTGTTGAAAACACCCCATAACCTAACTAATGGATGGACTAAAGTCCCGTGAGCCTTCCCTGGGTTATTTGGGAAACAGCTAAGCGAGCCTCTGCCTACTCCCTTTTGCAAAGCAAGGATTCCTTTTACAGTGCAAATAACCATTCCCTAACTTTTCTATCTTAAAGATCAGATTTCTACACATTGCAATTTCTGAAAGAAAGCTGTGTAAAGACAACCCACATTCATTCAATCCAGCAAATGTACCCTGTCCACTTCATCATCCCAAACATGACTGCTGCTACCACCACCACCCCAGAGGCTCTTGGCCTCCTCTAGGTCGCAGGGTTGGAGGAGGCCTTGGCCATAGCTGGCGCCACAACCACTACCTCCCACGGAAATGAAGGGGCTGACTGTAAACTCCAGAGGGATACAAACTTCTCTTCCTCATTCCTTAGCTCCTTACCATTCATTCATTTGTCCATTCTTTCCACAAGTATTTATGAAGCATCTACTATGGCCAGGGACTGTTCTGTTAATAGGTGCTGGGGGTACCGTAACTGAACTCAGCAGACTGGGTCTCTATTCTAGTGGGAGGAGACAAAAAAACAGTGAATAGGTGTAAAGATAGTTGATGGTGATAAGTGCAATGGTGACAATTAGAAACAGGGAAGGATAGGAAGCGGCTGGGGAGAAACCTAGGTTGCGTTGTGGAGAGGCCTCTCCGAGGAGGGAAGTGACATTTATATAGAGATCTGAGTGACAAGGAATCAGCCATGCAAAGAATCTGGGTAAAGAGCATTCCAGGCAGAGGAGACAACTAATGCAAAAGTCCTAAGGCAATAGCAAGCTCGCTGTGTTCAAGAAACAGAAAGTCAGTGAGGCTGAAGCCCAGTGTGTCGGAGGAAAAAAGTGCACAATGAGGTCAGAGAAGGAGGCGTGCCTTGGCTAGCATCGGAGCTCATAGGCCAGGGTAAGGAGTTTGGATTTCATTCAAAGTGTAATGAGAAGGCTTTGGAAGATGTTAAGCTCGGAAGTGGCATGATCTGATTTATGGTTTTAAAAGATCATGTTGGCTGCCAAGTAGAGAATAAATCAAGGGATCAAGAGATGCAAGGGAAACCACTTAGGAGGCTATTATAGTGGTTCAGGTAGAAAAGAGCAGCGCCTTAGAAAGGATGGCAATAGTGGGCTGTTGAGAAGTAGAAGGGCTCAGGAAAGGTTTTGGAGTTGGAGTAACCTAATGACCTGGTTCCCTCTGCATGATTTATCCATATCAAATAATTATCGAAAACTGACGCATATTTATCAGGCACCTATGATGTGCCAGGCACTGTGCTAGGCACTGGAAGTTACAGTCCGGAGAAAACAAACCCACCGCCTCCTGCCCTACTGCCACAGGAAGCTCCAGGCTGGGGAAGTTACTGCCCATCCCAACCCTGCCTCATTTTCAGGACCAGAGGCACACCTCTCACCCCACCCCTGCACTGGACTCCAACGCTAAGCTGGGGTTGATGGGGTGCGGGGAGTGTTTACAGTTGGAGAATTGATGCCATAAAAAAAGAGTCCAAAGTTCTCCCAAGATCTCAGAGCAAAGACCAGGGGAGCCCAAAGCTCCCACAGTGGGGAGAGGTTTCATCTAAGGCCACGAGGACAAGAGAAACCTATTGGTGCCCACACCACTACTCATCCTTCTCTGGGTCCCCAGAACCGAGCCTACTAGAGCCCCAGTCAAGCCAGACTTCCTTAGCCTTCTCCACCACCCGCTTCTGCTGCCCTAATACCCTCGTGCTTCCTTGGTAGATTTCTCAGTCTCGTGTGCCCTCTGGTGGCACATTCTCAACACTGCAGCCCATGATTACTCTCCCCAGCTTTTCACTGCTCAATCTACAATCTTCTCATCTAACTACATGCTCCTAGGGCAGTATGGGAAATTTGGAAATCCTAGGAAGGGCTGGGAATGTCATTGCGTTAAGGCAAAGGGTCACATTGGTTTCTGAGCCTTAGAGGCATGAGCTAGCCCTCCGTCTATTGCCAGATTCGTCTTTTGTTTATGAGATGAATAAACTATTTTTGAGCACCTACTGTGAGCTGATCTCAGGCACCGAGATGCGCGAAGCTGACCCAAGCACAGATGATCAGACACTCCCACCAAGGGCTTTGAGCCTGGAGCTGATGACGTGAAGAAGCTAGAGGAGTTTAGAATTGATTCTGCTCTTAGCGGCAATGCATCCAGTGACAGCGGCAGGAGCCTCCAGCCAGGCTCTTCCATGATGCCTAGTTCCATAATGCTTCCTGCTGCCTAATTTCTCTTTGTTCCTGCCTGTTTTTTAAGCGTGGTACTGTGGATTTTCCATCAAATCTGTGAGTAAGTCATTCCCTACCCTTCCAATAAATGTCTTTTCTGCTCACATTGGTTGGAGTCTGTTTCTGTTTTTTGCAATCAAGAAGATGCCTGGTACATTGGTCAGTTGATCAAGCCTTTCTGAGCCAATAACAATGACTTCCATATGCCATGCTGTTTTATTAAATGAGTGTATTAGTTATCTATTGCCACATAGCAGATTACCAAACAGTAAGCATCTTAATACACATTTATTATCTCACAGTTTCTGTAGATCAGGCATCTGGGCGTGGCTTACTGGGTGCTCTGCCTCAAAATCTCACAAAGCTATAATCAAAGTGTCAGCCAGGGCTGCAGTCTCATCTGAGGCTCAAATGAGGAAGAACCCAACTCCAAGCTCAGGTGGTTGTTGACAGGACTCGGTTCCTTCAGGTTGTTGAGCTGAGGGCCTCAGCTCCTTGCCACACAGGCCCTTCCAACACGGCAGCTTGCTTCAGCAAGGGAGAGTGTCCACCAGCAAGATGGAAGTCACAATCTCCAGTAGCTTAATCACAGAAATGCCCTCCCATCGCTTTTGCTGTGTTCTATGCACTAGAAGCAAGTCACTAGGCCAGCCCACATGCAAGAGGAAGGGATTATCCAAGGACATGAATCCCAGAAGGTGAGGATCACTTGGCGCCATCTTGGAGTCAGTCTGCTACAATGAGGTAGCTGTTAGTCATCATTCAAGGCCTCGTTCAAAATCCCACTTCCTTCTTGAGGCTTTTCAAGGCCCTCCTCAACCCAAACCCAGCAAAATTAACCTGTCTTACAAATGAGGAAACTTGAAGAGGTACTGGCTATTAGATAGAATTATTTTCAATTGTGTTAGGAGGAATACTGTTATTTTGGTGCTGTAAGAAAATGTTCTTTTTGATGGCCCTGCATGCAAATATGGCCTCGCAGGTACACCACAGCCGCTCCAACCCCACTGACATCTATCCCTCCAAGTGGATTGCCAGGCTCCGCCACATCAAGCGGCTCCGCCACCGGATCCGGGAGGAAGCCCAGTACTCGAACTCCAGCCTGCCCCTGATGCAGACGCACCCTCCAGGCCACGCCAAAGCCCCAGCACAGGCTCCAGCCGAGCCCATGCCCACCTATGAGACGGGCCAGCGGAAGCGCCTCATCTCTTCCGTGGACGACTTCACAGAGTTTGTGTGAGGCTGTGCCTGGAACAGCACCAGGTCCTGCTGGGGCTCCCTGTGGCTGTCAAACCCTCCCTGGCCCCCACAAGGTGCCAAGCAGTATTTATTTGTTCAAATAAAGTGGTGGTGCAGCCCAAGCCTGCTGCTGTGCCCACGGCCCTCGGACACAGACACAGGGAGCAAAAAAAAAAAAAAAAAAAATAAAATGTTCTTTTTGAGAGATACTACTGAAGTATTTAGTGGTAGAATATGATGATGCCCACATTTTTCTTTAAACATCTCAGAGTAGTAAGGAGAGTGTCATAAGGTCATTCTCCCTTTGTTTCCCGATCTCCCTGGCTAGGCAGTTGCCATGGCAAAAGTTGCTTTTGTTCTTGCCAAAAGTGGTCCAGGAAGCCAGCTTCATATATGTGTATAAGCGGTGAGAGGGACTAAAAGGAATCATATTTAACAAATATCCAACTTCCTCATCTCCTAAGCCTCAAAGGGCTCCCATTTGAGGGCTATGAATATTGCATTCATAGATATATACAAACTCACTAAAGTTCTTCCATCAACCCTGAACAAAAGAATGTGGGGTTGGAGAATGAAGACGGTTGTCATTGCCTTATAGACACTGTCATCAATTAAAAAAGTGGTGTTCAGCATATGGCATTTCCCCTTCTGCATTGTGCTTGATCCTTCAGATCGGGAAGATAGAGGATCCTAGAGAAAGCCCAGGGTGGAGAACCAACTCCCAGAAATCAGTTATCACCCTGCTGGGTGCCAGTACCATCGCACAGATGAGGAGGGGGTGCAGACGCTCAGGACAGCGATCCCCTTTTATTTGATTTTGACCTAGCTGGATCTCAGCCCTTAGTTCAGGACTTGGGCTTAGGGGAAGGCGAGGGGAGCAGAGGAAGATACTTCAGTAGCTGCTGGGCTTGGCTCAGCTGGGCCCAGGGCCGCAGCAGGGCGTGGAAGCACCTAGTCGCTTCATGCAGTTTTGGTCGTAGGAAAACTGATGAAAAACTATGACCTTTTCTTTCTGGGCCTCTTTGCTTTGGTCTCCTCACTCTTCCTTTCAGCTCTCCTTATTTCTCTCCTCCTCTCTAAGGTAACATCCTCTCTGATTAAGGAAAATGCCACCTTAACCAAGAGCTCAAATTTTAACATCACTAAAAATGGGACAAACTGACCTCATATGCCCCAATGGGATGCACTGGGAAGGACACTACGTAGCATTCCTGCCAAAAATGTTTAAACTGAATCTAATCACAAATTAACGGTATATTTCTAAAAGAGTTGGCCTGTGCTATTCAAAAATACCAATGTTATGGAAGGAAAAAAAACAGCTGGGAAACTGTTCTAGTTTTAAGGAAACTAGAGAGACATAATTAAATGAAATGTATGATGCTCCATTGGATCCTCAGATTTTTTTTGGTTTTAGTCCTAAGGATATTGTTGGGACAATTGAGGAAATTTGATACAGACTGTATATTAGATAATATTGTAACAATGTTAAATTTCCCATGTGTGATAATGTTTTGTGGTTATGTAGAAATGTCTCTGTTCTTGGTAAATACATGATAAAGTACCTAGGAATAAAGTCGATGTCTGCAACTGACTCTCAAATGGTTCAGCGAAAACACATATCTACATGGCAGATATGGAGAAGTGTTGACGACCAGTGAATCCAGGTGAAAGTTATATGCAGTCATTGTATTCTCGCAACTTTAGACCTACAGAAAAGTTTAAAATTTTTCAAGATAAAAATTTGAGGAAATGCCAGTTCAGAGTTTTAGCGCTAGCGGGAAAATACTCCAAATGAGGAAAGTGACAATAAACTGTGGTTCCTCTAAATTTCACATTTCCCACAGAGGTGGGGGGTGGTGCAAGAGTGAATATTTACTCAGTGGGCACACTGAGTGCTGGTGCCAGCAAAGCAGGGGAACTAAAAATATTTATTTAGAAATAATTTGATGGAATACTACTCAGCCATAAATAAAGACAAAATCATCTTATTTGCAACATCATGGATGGACCCTGAGGGTATTGTGTTAAGTGAAATAAGCCAGAAAGAGAAAGACAAACACTGTAAGATTTCACTCATATGTGGAAGATAAACAAACACATGGATAAAGAGAACAAATTAGTGGTTACCAGACGGGGAGGGGATGGGCGAAAGGGGTAAAGAGGCACATATGTATGGCGATGGATAAAAGCTAGACTATTGGTGGTGAGCAAGATGCAGTCTATACAGAAACAGATGTATAATAATGTACGCCTGAAATTACACAATGTTGTAAACCAATACGACCTCAATAAAACAATTTTTTTTAAAAAAGAATTTGACATCTTCCCCTAAACATCAGATTTGTCATGGGAAGTTTTAGAATTTTGTTAGACTTCTTAAATTTTACACAGTTGAGTTGTTTGTTGAATTGAATGGTTTTTCACTGCACAGGGATCGTCATAATCTTTTTAATGCTTAGGGCATCTTAATGTGTCCCCACACCCACCAAGGCAAACAGGCTGGGACTGGGAGGCAGGGAAACCAGGAAGGCACAAGGGGCTGCAAAGGTATAAAAAGCCGTTTGGAAGTGGGTAGCTGTTATGTAGGAGGCAAGACATGCAAAGGGCCCAAGTCTGGGAGTCCAGGGGTAAAACTGGCTGGCGGGAGAATGGAAACTTTATAGTGCAGTCTATCCCCCACTGTTTTACAGTTCATGCAGTTCCATTGTTCATTTTCTTTTTGTTCTTGCTTAATATTAGGTAAAATTTTTTGTTTGCTTAAAACAAATGTGATGGGCTGGCCTGGTGGCACAGTGGTTACATTCACACATTCCGCTTCGGTGGCCCAGGGTTCGCGGGTTCGGATCCCAGATGCAGACCTACACACCACTTATCAAGCCATGCTGTGGCAGGCATCCCACATGTAAAGTGGAGGAAGTGGGCACAGATGTTAGCTCAGGGTCAATATTCCTCAGTAAAAAGAGGAGGATTGGAGGTGGATGTTGGCTCAGGGTTAATCTTCCACACCAAAATAAATCATAATAATAAAAATTTAGAAAATAAATAAAAAGCATGTTGCAAAACAAACAAACAAACAAATTGAGCCTTTCTCAGCCACGTTAAGAAGAACCAGGACAAGGGGGTGATGCTCCTGCTGGGGCAGAGCTCTAAGGGAAAGGAGAGCCTCCTAGAGCTGTCCCCTTGGCCAAGTGTGTTTTGTAGAAAAGCCATTTGCCCCCTACCCTCCTTCTCTCTTCCTTTCCTCCTCCTGCCTTTTCCCTTCTCTGTCACACACCACCACCACCTTTTTTCCTTCTCAGTGTAGTGTAATGAACAGATCCCTCTGGGCTGTGAAGTCATGGACACCTGGATTCCAACCAATTAGAAGGTGACATGGACAAACCTCAAAACGTATTCTTTCCTTCAACAAGTATGCATTAATGCCTACTAGGTAGCAGGCACAATTCTAGGAACTGGGGATACAACGGTAAGTAAAGAAGACAGACAAGGCTCCTGCCCTCATGCCACTACATTCTAGTCCAGGAAGGCAGACTATAAACAAGCAGGTGAATGAATAAGAAAATTGTATGTCATGAAAAGTATATTGCATAATCTAGCTATATAACTGTATGAATCCCACTATATGACACTCCGGAAAAGGTAAAGCTATGGGGATGGTAGAAGATCCGTGGTTCCCAGGGGTTGGGGGTAGAGAGGGAGGAACAGGCAGAGCACAGAGGGTTTTTAGGGCAGTGAAACTCCTCTGTATGATACCATAGTGGTGGATGTGTGTCATTACACATTTGTCCGAACCCACAGAATGTACAACACCAAGAGTGAACCCTAACATACACTATGGACTTGGGGTGATAATGATGCACCAAAACCAGACTCCATCAATTTTAACAAACATACCTCTCTGGTGGGAGATGTTAATAGTAGGGGAGGCTGTGCATGTGTAGGAGCAGGGGGTATATGGGAAATCTCTGTACTTTCCATTCTATTCTGCTGTGAACTCTAAAAAACAAAGTCTATTTTTAAAACGTGTGTTGCAGGAGATTAACATAAATAAAAGGTAACCGGAGGGACTTACTTTTGATGGGGTGAAAAAGGAAGCTCTCTCAGATGCTCAGTTTTCTCATCTATACAAGGGAGGTAGGAGTATTTGCCTTCATGTATATATATGAAAGTCCCCTGTAAGTTACTGTGTATCTTCCCATGTGATAGTGTGGAACATCATCTATAATGTATCCGTAGGCAGCTTTGAAATGGCTCCCAACGATCCTCGCATTCTGGTATTCAAGTCCTTGTGTAATCCGCACCCTCTAAGTGTGAGCCAAATCTAGTGACTTGCTTATAAGGAATAAAATGCAGCAAGTGATGAAAAGTCACTTCCAAAATTAGGCTACAAAAAGACCGCAGCTTCAATTCTCTCTCTCTCTCTCCCTCAGAGGTAAGCTGCCATGTTGTGTGTAGCCCTGTGTCCACATGACAAGGAACTGATGTATCCAGCCAAGAGCCAACAATGACCTAAGGAGAGGTCTTACAGGATGCAACTACCAGGTGCAATGTGTGGTCCTTGATTGGATACTGATTAGGACATATGAGCTATAGACGACGTCTTGGGGCCAACTGCAGAGTGTTGAATATTGACTGGGAGTAGATAAAATGAAAATTAATGAAATGGAAAGGTGGAGACCATTGATTGAAAAAAAGCAGGTCCAAAATAGCATGTTCATTATGATGTCATTTTGCTAACAAAAACATTCATTTGTGTGTCGGGGGGGCATTAAAAAAGATACAGCCTACCCTATAACCCAGCAATTCCATTTCTAGGCACATATATCTAAGAGAAATGAGTTCATATCTACCAAAGACACATGTTCAAGAATGTTCATAGCAATTTTATTCATTATAGACAAAATTGGAATCATCCGAAATGTTCATCAACAGGAAAATGGATAAATAAATTACGGTATATTCTAACAATGGAATACTACACAGCAAAAGAGCAAACTGCTGATAATTCCAACAAGGATGAATCTCAAAATTACAACGTTGTGTGAAAGAAGCTAGATACAAAAGAGTACACACTGTAAGGTCCTTTTTATCTGAAGTTCAAGAACAGGCAAATCTAGGGTGCAGCCCCGTGGCGAAGTGGTTAAGTTCGCGCGCTCTGCTTTGGTGGCCCAGGGTTTCGCTAGTTTGGATCCTGGGCGTGGACATGACACCGCTCATCAGGCCATGCTGAGGCAGCATCCCACATGCCACAACTAGAAGGACCCACAACTAAAAATACACAACTGTATACCGGGGGGCTTTGGGAGAAAAAGGAAAAATAAAATCTTTAAAAAAAAAAAAAAAAGAACAGGCAAATCTAATTAATGGTGAGAAGAGTTGAACAGCCATTACCACGGGAGCCTGGATACTGACCATGAAAGGGCATGAGGAGAACTTCCGGGGTGAGCATAATGTCCTAGACCTTGATTTGGATGTGGTTACACAGATATGGACATGGTGCAAAAAAATCAAGTTGTACATTTAATATTTGTGCACTCTATATAATTATTATATCTCAATTGTTTTTCTTCTTCTTCTCCCCAAAGCCCCTCAGTACATAGTTGTATATTCTAGTTTTAGGTCCTTCTGGTTGTGCTACGTGGGATGCCACCTCAGCATGGCTTGATGAGCAGTGCTAGGTCTGCGCCCAGGATCTGAACCGGCGAAACCCTGGGCTGTCGAAGCGGAGAGCACAAACCTAACCACTCAGCGACGGGGCAGGCCCCATATATCTCAATTTTTTAAAAATTTTTAAGAAAAAAGTCCAGAAGGATTACCCCAAAAGTAATAATGGTGGTAATTTCTGGGTGATGGGAATACTATGTTTGGATTTGTTTTGTCTTACTGCTTATCTGTATTTTCTCATTTTCTACAATAAATAAGCACTGCCTCTGTAATAATTAAAGGTTATTTTTAAACTGCATTCCAAATACTCGATAATGTTATTCATGCTGCCTCAGGGGAAAGTCAAGAAATAATCCTCGCTGCACTATTCCTGAAGGAGAGAGGGGTGTGGCCACGCATAATACAAAGGAATGAAGTCGTCACTGCTGGGGCATCAGGTGTGGGGGACTTTTCAGGGGAAGTCCCCAGTGCCGGGCACGGGCAGGTCAGAGTGGAAGAGACCATCCAGCCCACACTGTGTAATGGAAAGAACCCAGGAGGTGGAAGCTGAAGATCCGGGTCTGAAGACATTGACTGATTGTGGCCTTTGAAAAGTCATTTAACCTCCGAAGTGGAAGGACTTCTGAGGGGTAGTCACAGGGCATGGACTAAAACCCAGGCCAGGACTCTGCACAGGTCCTTTCCACCACATGCTGCTTCCCTGTGTATGACATTCTTACTCCAATAATAACAACTAACTTTTACACAGCAATTTACATTTTATGAAGCACAAATGTTCCTGGTGAACTCTCACAGAATCTCTTGTTAAGCAAGCACTGTTCTTTCCCCTTTTTAAAGGTAAGAAAAAGTGTCTGAGGTAGAAAGTGACTTGTGCGTGACTAGTAAGTTGTAGAACTAGGACTTGCCCTCTGACTCCAAATCCTGCATTCTTTCCACCACCTCAGACGGTGCATCTAGGACCCTGACAGTTACCTGCACCCATCCTTACCCACACGTGCTTCCAGCAGCTCTGCAGTTCTTATCGTTTCCCTGGGAGGGACAGAGGGCTCTGCACAGCATCCCTAAATGACCTAATGCCCTTCCTGGTGCTCACTCCAGGGCAAAGAAAGATTCAGACTCCTTCCGGCTCTGTGTTACTCCAGAGGCATATGGGAGTCCAGACCTCCAATACTGGGTGGTCACTCAGGTCAAGGTTCTTCCAGTCTCACGTCCCAGCCTGGCTCCAGGCTGGCTGCCAGCTCTCTCTGCCCTCCTGATCCATGATGAGGGGCCACAACTCTTCACCGGCCCTCTTCCTTCCTCCCCAGGAGGCTTCTCTCCAAGGCCAGAGTCCACACTTCCCCCAACCTTATCCAGTTTCTGCTTCTCCCTAACATCGCCTTCCCAGCCTGTCAGGCCGGCCTCATCCCCCTGGCAGCTGGTGAAGGAGCAGTGAGAAGCAGAGCAGAGGCAACGGTGGGCCCAAGGGGCAGCTGCTGGGAGCGGCTAGCACTATGCTGTCTTCAATAATTCATTCCTGGGGAGGCTGCAGGCATCATGCCCTCATTCTGATCTGGAAACAGCTACCACAGCTCAGATCCTCAAAGTGAGAGTGGTGGGAGTCAGGGTTGGAGCAGAGGGCTAGTGGGAGCAAAGAGAAGGGTACCCAGCCTCCAGCCCCACCACTGGCACCTCCCCTCCTCTTTGTTACAGAGGGGCTCTGAATCAGCCAGAGGTCAGGGATCCAGTGAGAGATAAAGGAGCCCAGAACTGCAGAAAGTCAAGGCAGAGAGAATGGAACCAAACACAGCGCCTTATCCCCACTCACTCCACTGTGCCTCAGGGTCAGCCTCCTCCTCCACCCCTCTGAGCCTTCTCCAGGCCACCCTGGGCCTCTATCAGCTGCCCCACCCTGCTAAAGGATGCCCAAGTCCACTCTGTCCCAGACATTTGGAAGCCCTGGGATGCCTCAGCAGCCTCTGTTTGGGGAACTCTTTCCCCAGAGAGCTCCCACCGCTTAGGCCTACAATCTGAGTCAAAGGTCTCAGATCCCCCTCCCAGAGATTCCCTACCCCCGCCTCATCTCTTTCAACCTCAGCTTCCCTGGTTAACCTCTGCTCTGATGCTTACAAAGTCTGTAAACATGTGGGAGTGGAGGAAAGACTTGAACTGACCCCTTGATCCGTGCTGTGATTCAGAGTCCTAAAGTGTTAATGGTTTGGCAGGAGAGAAAGTGGGGTAAAGTCGAGGCCGGCCGCCTTCCCCAGGCATCCCCAGGATCCTGGGATCCTGCTGTAAATCCCCCTTCCTCCACCTGGGGCAGCCCCAGCGTTCTGCTCATGTCCCAGCTTCATTCCTCCGGAATGGATTCCACACGTCCATTCTGTGGAACTGGAATCACCAGTCACAGGCAATGGACCCAGAAGGGACACTGAGATCCAGGACTAAAACAAACATTTATCAAACACCTACGGGGGGGCCAGGCTGAGCCAGACTCTGGGCAGTAAAAGAATGAGAGCGAAGCATCTCAGCCCTCTCACCTTCCCTCCTTCCCAGGTACCAGAAGGAACCCCCAAATCCCCAGAGCAGTCACGCTGCCTGCCCCCGAGCTCGGGCAAGAGTTGGGTCTGGAAGCCTAGACTGAGAGCCCAGTCCCTCCAGACAGACCTGGTGTGGGACGGAAGGTGCGATCTTGCTGGGCACTGTCAGCAAGAAACTCTTTAGACATATTTATAGCAAATGCTGCGTCAGGGGATGGAGCCTGAAAGTGCCTAGAAGCATCAAATATCACCACGGGCCCAGAGGCAGAGCCCAGAAAAAGAAGACAGAGACTGCAGCAGGAGGGATCGAGGTTTGATGTTGGAGGAACTTCCCCAGAGTAATATCTGGAGTTGATAATGGGTATTTCCTGTGAAAGCTACTTTCACAGAGCTTTCTCAGAAGAGACAGGGAGATTTTGTTTTGCTCTCGGTAGAATAGCTACAAAGGGATAGACATGGAGATCTTTGTTCTCTGTCCTCATGGTACACAGATTTTCAAATGCCAGGGCCACTAAGTACAGTTGTGCGGGTTATGCCTTGCTGAGGAGGCAAGTGGGGACTGACATCCAATTCTAGATCAGTAGGGCAACCCCCAGCGCGGAGCTGTGTCTGCATGAAGACCAGCTGAAAGGGCTCGCAGAGGCTCTGCCAGATATCCTGAGGTCCCAACAACCTGGGGATCTGGGAGCTTAGAAAATAGGGTGAGCTGACCTCAGGGCAAAGGGATGAAGGCTGCCTGGGAAGCCCTGGGGACCTGTATGCTGGAGCTGAGGACAGAAGGGGCCATGCTAAGGCATGGCTCCCAGGAGTGCAGTCAGGCTAGAGGTCCCTCTTAGCAAGGTGCCAGATATGGCAAGATCAGAGCCAGAGATGGGGGACCCGAGGGAGGTAGAGTGAGGAGGAAGAGGGTGTGGGTCCTGGACAGGACCCAAAGAGGGCTAACCCTGCCAGTCATCTCGCTGGGAAGGGGCTGAGAGAGGACGGTTCTGGGGACCTGGGGGCTGGGCTCCCAGCTTTAGCTCTGAGGTTCCTACCTTCTCTCCAAGGCAGAAGGGAGAGGAGTGTGTGGTCCAGCAACTGGACTGGAAATGAGAAAAAGTGAAAGGTGCAGAACTGCCCCTATGCACCTTCAGATTCCCTCTGATAGGCTCAGGGAGAAGTCATTGATATTTCCATTCTAAAGTAAGGGGTAGAGAGAGGGATGGTGTTTGGGCTGTAGGTTCTAGGAGAGTAGAGGGAGGGAAGGAGGAAGGGAGGGGAAGCCAGGGACAATTGCTTGCCTTGGCCAGCACCACCCAACCCCCCTTCTCCTATGGAAACTTAAGCTGCCCCAAGGCTCAGAGGAGCTAGTCCATTAGCTGTGGTCAGCGGGGGTGCAGGGGGGGCCTCTCTCCCTCCAGGTCTTATTGCCAAATGAAAGGCAAAGCTTCTGCTTCTTCTGTTAGAGCTAAAAACAAAAACAAAACAAAAAACATGCAAACCTCCATGCACATTTTAAAAACACGCACACAACCTCTTTAGCTCTTCTGAATAGTTGAAGCTGAGTAACTTGGGGGTAGGTGGGCAGTAGGGGATCCTTGGACCGATTGGACTAGACCACAGAGAGAGGGGAGGAGGTGCCCTCCCAAAGCACTTGCCAGGAGGAGGAGATGACACCGGGGGTGGCGAGAAGAGAACTGACTCTCCCCTAATTTAGCCCCCTCTGGAATGGGGGCAAGTGGAGGGTCAGCTGAACAGAGAGGTTGGGAAGTTTTCCAAGATCCCGATAGGAAGATTGAGGCGAAGGGTTCCGGGAACCCTCAGGGGAAGAGAGTTAAAAGAAGGGCCGAGGAGGACGGTGGAGCGCCTCGATCTGTAAGGGAAGAGTTCTAGTTGGTGCCGGGTGGAAGTTGGGGATCCGGGTCATTCAGCTTCAGCGTTTCTGTCTCTGCAAGGGGGTCGCCGCCTCCTCCCCCTCAGCCGCAGTCATGAGAAGAGTCCAGACTAGGGTTGTCGGGGTTGTGGAGGAACCAATGAGAGGCTGATCCGCTCAAAAGGGTGCAGGGAGAGAGCTGGCTGGGGCTACACCCCTGCTCCCCCCTTCCCCCGCCAGAACTTGGGCTTGTCCTGTTTGACGTGCCCGCCGAAGGGGGCGGGAGGGGGTACTGACCGGCGGAGCGGTCCCGCGACTCTGTACTCCCTGCTGCCCAGGCCCTGTTGAGACGCTGCTGGGCCCGGCGGGGGCGGCCCTGGAGACCAGGATGGAGGTAGGAGCGGTCTAGGGCCCCAGAAAGGCCAAGTATCGCAAAGGAGCCCCATGGGGGTGGGGATAGAATGCAGCCTGGAGTCCCATTCTAGGGGTCTGGCGGTGGTACTCCAGTTCCTGGAAAGAGGAGAGGGAAAGGGGTTCCTCCCAGGCTTCGGCGGGGGTCTGGCTCCGAGTCGCGACCCCTCTGCTCCGACCAGGGCAGCGCCTCCTGCTGGCAGGGCCGGACCCCTGCCAGCCAACAGACGGGACCCCCGGGCGGGTGCCGCCACCTGGAGGGCGTGTGTGGCCGCCCGGAGAGTGAGCCCAGGGGGCGCTGCAGCGGGTCGGGGAGGAGCCGCCTCGCCTCCCCCTTCGCCTTGGCGGGCTGAGTGCCGCGGCGCAAGAACCCAGGAGAGAGAAGTGACAGTAGAGACCCAGGCGCGGGGCGCATCGTGGTCTGGGCCTGGGACGGGTGGGTGGACCTGTCTTCCCCGGAACCCAGAGGGGGCGCCTTGGCGCTGCGGCTAGCGAGCCGTTCGCGAGCACTCTTCCTCTGTGATCCTTTCCTCGCCTGGGACCGCGGCGCCTTTCTCCCTCGGGCGCCGGAGGCTGGGCGCCGGGCGCACGGAGCAGGGGCCGGGAGGGAGCAGAACCTTCCGCCTAAAGCTCCGGAGTCCAGGCAGCTCTTGAGCTACTCCCGCCCTTCTGCCTGTGGCAGTGGGAGCTCCAGAGTCTCTACCTTTTCTGGGGAAGGGGTTGAGGAAGAAGCAGGGGAGAGGGAGGGAAAAACGGAGAAGGGGGGCGAGATATGGGCATGGAAGGACAGTGGGAGGCACTCAGATAAACAGAGAACAGGGACCGTAGAGGAGGAAGAGACGGAAATGTAGAGAGGAGGACTGAAAGGCGACGGGAGAGGGAGAGTGACAGAGGCGGCGAGAAAGGAAGGGAGAGGGAGGGAGGAGGGAGGGAGGAGGAAAGGGGGAGGGAACCCAGAGAGAGGGAAGGGAGCAGGCGGCGGAGCCGGGCGGGCGCGGGGCGAGGCCAGGCGTGCAGGCGGGAGCCAGTGTGCAGAGCGGCGGCCGGGTCCTGCTCCCGCCTCGGAGCCCCAGGCCCGGGGGAGGGGGAGAGGCCTCTAGCCTGGTCTATGTCTTTTTCTGACTCCAGTGCAACCTTCCTGCTGAATGAGGTAAAGACGGGGGCCCCCTCCCCAGTGGGTGGGAGGAGAGCCCCACTCCAAGCTAAGAAGAGAGCCGGCATTTGGGGGAGATCCAGTGATGGGGAGGGATGGAGACCCGAGGTGAGGCTAAGGGTAGAAGAGGCGCGGTAAGAAAGAAGGGAGCGGCCAGAGCTGGCAGCTTCTAAGGACTAGGACTGGGATGGGAGGGGAGCCAGAACAGGGGCTACATAAGGGGCAGGAGAGAGGGGGACTCTGCCGAGCTCCCCCACTGCCGCTCCTTGGGTTCCCTGGGGGCAGCCTAGGAGCTAGAATACTAGGAGCTTTGGCCTGGTCCAGATCTTAAAGACTCCTGGGGAGGAGGACTTCCCAGAGGTCCAAGCTCCTGCCTCAGTTTCCCCATTCACTGCTCAGGGATTGGGATCTGCCCAGCTTCCCGGTGCACCTATAGGAGAAGCTAGAATGTATTCTGGAGGCCCCCAAGAACTCCAACTCCCAAACCTGGTTATTCAGGCTTTCCCCTCTAAGTCCTGCTTCCATGTTTTGGGTACCTGCCAGCTGTCCCTCTAACAGCTCTAGAAAGAGGAGGGCAGGAGGAATCCTCTCCTCAAATCCTTTTTTTGTCCTCAGCTCTCTCCCCTTATGGTCAGCAATGGAAAAGAAAAGGAGTTGGGGGCCACATGGATACTGACAAGCACTTGTCTTGTTACAGAATGGGAAGTCACTAGGTTGGCATGAGAACTGGAGCAGGCACGTGTAGGTGAGGTGAGAATGGCAAGGGGCAACTCAGAGATAAGAGAAGGAGGGAGAGACGCTTTGAAGCTCCTGCAGGACCCAGAGGATGGGCCCAGGTATAAGGAACTTGAACCCATCTCCTGGGGGCGGTTGGCATGGCAACTCAGCTTCATAAGCAGACTTAGACACCACTGTCCCAGATGGGGACGAAATCAACAAGGTTTGTGAGGAAACAGTGAGGCTGATGGCAGATACATTGTTACCTACAGTCCCCAGGACCCCCTGGCGGTGAGGAGAGTACCAAAAGGAGAGGCCAGGAGAGTAGATTAGGGATGGGGAGAGAAGCAGATGCCTGGGCAGCTGTTTTCTTCATTAGAATCATCTCCCAAAAGACAGCACCTTGAGGGTCTTTTCTTTCATACCTCATGCCTCTTTTCTGCCCCTCAGAAGGAATTGAAGAGGCAGAGAATAAAAGGAACACTGAGGAACTGGGAGAGGGCACAAAAGTGAGAAGACAGAGTGTCTGGGAACTTCCAATACAGAAGAATCCAACATATAACCAACCCCCAAATGGTGCTGGACCCAGGAGAGGGAAGTGTGAAAGCAGACTGCCTCCCCTAGAAGTGACTGGTCCCCTCAGCCACAGGGGCTCCAACCAAGCTGTTGCCCAAATCCAGCAGGAGGAGGATGCTGGGCAGGGCTGGACCACTCTCAGGGGTAGACAGACTAAAGGCAGACAAAAGATAGTCTTAAGATAAGACCCCTTCTCTCTCTTTTTCTTGTGGAGGGGACATGAACAGGTGACATAAGTGAGAAGCCAGTTGCTTTGGGTGGTCCTCCTCTCTCTCCCATGCATGGTGCTTCCTACCACAGATCTTGTCAAACCCTGTGAGAGTTCTGGTTTTCTGATTCCCATGTAGCCGGGGAAGGTAAAGGGATGAACAGACTCCTGATTCACCCTCCTGGGTGTGAGTAACAGGGAATGGAGAAGGACTGAGCTCCAAACTCTTCCAGTATAATAACCCTCTGTCTATCTCACATCTTATGGGGTGGCAGGTGGGGGAGGCAGGTAGACAATCAAAATTCAAAGGAATAATTTTGCTCAGGAGATGGGAAAAAGGAGGGAGCTCAGATGGATAGATCTTTGGGGAAGTTTGCTCAAGACAACGGCTGCTGCTCTGTCTCTAACCTCAAATCTGTGCTCCTTTGAAGGACTGTGATGCAGAGTGGTCCATGTGGCTCCAACCAAGATGCCGATAGACCACCTCATACCCATCCTTTTGCTAAGGAGGGAATCTGGCTTTACACTAGTGACTCTGGGGAGACTTGCCCTTCCCCCCTCAATCCCAGTGTGGCCAGGATCCCACCTTCTGTCCCAGCCGCAACAATCCCCCTCTCTTAAGGCTCACCCAAAACAGCCCCTCCCTGCCCGAGTTCCCACGGATGCTTTGGCAACGCCTGGCACAGTCCTTGGCAAGGAAGTGAGGAAGGGAACCCCCATCCTGGCCAGACTAGGACGAAATCTGCCCGCGCAACAGGTGTGGGGCGGCCAGACCCAAAAACTCCCCCTTTGCACAGGTTGGGTGACAGGGCCCATTGCTGCAGGGTCCCAAAAACTGAAGGGGGCGAGCACCTGGCGGGGTAAGGGCTACTTTCATGGCATTGGCCTGGGGTCGCCAAACCCATCCCTCCCCCGTACCACTGCGGCGGGGTTTCCTTGTGGAGTCCCCGGGACCGCCAGGGCCCAGTCACGCCGCCCTCGCACCTGGGGCCCCTCCCCCGTCCACCGCGCGGCCCCCGCCCCCGTTCCTCCTCCTCGGTCTCCTCCAGTCTCCCCATTTTCCTGTCTCCCCTCTTCCTCCCTCTGCCTCTAGCCCTCCTTTCTCTTTCTCCTGCCTCCCTGTAACCTGCGCCCTCTCCTTTCTCTCCTCAGGTCCCATCTCCCTCCCGTTCTCCGCGCTCCCACCCCTCCCCCGCTCGAGCCCTTTGTTTCCCGGCGGAGTATTTCCTGGGTTGCTGAGCGTCTCTGTCTCTGCATCTCTCCTCGCCCCGCCTCCTCCAAGCCTGGATCCGCCCCGCCCGCAGTCTCTCCTCCCCTTCCTCCCCGCCGCCCCTCATCCCCATAGGTGCCTGGGGACCCATCTTCTACCCAGCTCCGGTCAGCTACCCTCTCCCGGCCCGGTCGCGGGCTCCCCGGGTGGCCGGCGCCCCCCGCCGCCACCCCCGCCTGCTTCCCTGGGAGGGGGGGTCAGGTGGGCGGGCACTATTGTTGTAGGAGCCGGCGCCAGATTCCTCAGCCGCGCTTGGGGTGGGACCGGCAGGGTTTAGGGGGGTGGGGTGGGGGGAGCGGTGATTTGAGCTCCGAGCAGCTGGTCTTCGCGGCTCGCTCCCTCCTTCGCGCTCTCTCGCTCTCCGCCGCCTCCCGCAGGGCTGCGGGGCTTGGTGGCATCTCTCGGGCGCGGCCCGCTGTCCTCGCCCCTGCCTCCGGGCCGCTCCCGCCCCCGGCGCCGCTCGCTTCCCCCCACCCGGACTCCCCCATGTATGACGACTCCTACGTGCCCGGGTTTGAGGACTCGGAGGCGGTGAGTGTCCACGGTGAGGGTGGGGGTGGGGGAGTTGGGGTGACACCTCCTCTCCCTTGGACCCTTCCCCCAGTTCAGGACTTTAGAAAACGCCTCAGTGGCGGGGCAGGGCGTGTAGGTGGGCGCTCCAGGAAAGTGGGGAGATGGATTTTCATGCCAAGGGCTCCCAGTGCCCCATTCCTAGACCAAGGGGTATTCGGTGTACGTAAGGAGGGGGCAGCGTGGGGAAAGGCTCAAGCAGGTGGCTCCAAGCCCAGGACAGAGGGTAGAGAGAGGAAGGGCTGGAGACTGAGAGCACAGAGGCTTTAAAGAGGGCACATGCAACGTCTGGAGTTCCCAGGGGAAGATTTATGGGGTCTGAACACAGCAGCTACAGGGGAAGCAAGGGCTCTTGGGGACGGGGACAATCCAGACCTCCTGTGCTTCAAGTAGGGGACAAATTTAGGGAGCCTGGGAGAGCATCAGAGAGTCAAGTACCAGCCTCTTCAGACACAAGGATCGTAAACTTGAGGACCTCCATTATTCCCTCCGCTGTCCATCCCTTATCTCCTCACCCTGCTTCCAGCCCAGCTTCTCTCCCAGGCTGGAAACTGGGCACCCAGCACGGGTGTGGGCCAGCTGACTGAGCCCCATCCATTCAACACCTCCTGCTGAGGGGGCATCCTGAGCTGCTGCTCAGCATGAAGGGCCTGGAGGTGAGGCCAGAGGAGCTGAGGGCCTGGGGATGGAGAGGAAGCTCTTTGCTCAGAGAACCAGGCAACCGATAAATATTTAATTCTCCTCTTTGCTTTTATCTCCTGACCCACTGAGACAAATCAGCTCATTAGGCAGTGATTCCCGGAGCTCAGCCTGGAAAGATGGGGCAAGGATGGGGAGCAGCTTCTCAGTCCCTTCTCTCAAATATCCTGCAAGAAGGCCTCCTGAGGAGAGGACCACGAGATGGCTTAGAAGGGCTCCTTGATAGGTGTAGAGGGTAGAGCACTCCAGGGTCAAAAGAGGAGTGTTTGAGTCCTCTCCCATCTCTTGCTGCCTGGGATAGGTGAGTTGTAGCGCTCAGAATAGGCAGCTGTCAGTCCTTTTCTGGGACTGGGCTCCTGCTGGGCCCAATTCCCCCCTGGGCCTCTGGGGCTAATTACAGTGCAGCTAGAGCAGATGATTTTCAAGGCTCTGGTGGACACCTCTTTCTGACGGTTGAAGGGACAGCTGGCATGGCCCAGGGTGCCAAGGTGAGCTTGAGAACGAACCTCTCTGTGGAGCTGGAGGGCCCTAGAAGGTTCTTCCCATCCCTGGTGAGAAGGCAAGGGCTATTGCAAGGTAAAGACTGACATATGGATGGTGTGGGGGGCAGCCTGCTAACCCCTTGCTTGCTCCCCACCTCTCTGGCTCCTGGATCACCCTCCCCCACTTCTCTTTCTCTTGCCTGGCTCCTTGCTCTCCCTGAGGCCCCCTCTGAAACAGTAGGAGGGAGATCAGGCTCTAAATAAATCCACCGGCTCATCTCCCTCCTCTCCTTCCCCCGTGCCAGGCAAGAGTGGAGCTGCAGCCTGCCCACACATTCACCAGGCAAGGGGGGCACCACCAGGGCACTGTGCCAACTCCTGGCATCTCCAAAGTACTGAGCCTCTGGCTGTTTTGGCATAACGGGGGGGGGAGGGCAGGACCCCAGAGCGTGCTTGGCAGGGCAGCCCTGGCCTCCCCGAGTGATACCAGCATGTGAGAGATGGGTAAGTTCTGAGGACTTGGGAATAATGGAGAGGGGGGTCCATTCTAAGCACGGCTCATTAAACATTTAGGGAGAGAACCTGTCATTCCCATCCTATGGTGAGAAGCCAGGTAACCCAGATGCCCCAGGCAGGGACATTAAGATTAGTAAATTAGGCTGAGAGCCCGGAGAGCAGAGAATAAAGGTCAGACTCCTCTCTCCTCCCAGGTCTGGGCATCTAGGAGGCATCTGATGTGTACTTATCAAAGTGAGGGGTCGTCCTGCCTTGCCTCCTGGCCCCCTGCCTGTGGCCCCTGTGTACTTCAGACAGCCGTCTCCCACAGAGTTATCTCCTGTGTCTAAGGCCCCTGGAAGGAGGTCCCCCACTCTACTGCCAATGCAAAGGTTCTTCCTGGGGCTCAGCTGCTCTTTATCCTGCTGCCAAGCCAGCCTGATTTTATCCTCAAGCAGGCAGAGCCTACGTTAAAATGAAAAACTTTTCCCCCTTGTGCTATCTTCATGCCTTCGGTCCACCACAGGCATTGTCTTTAGCTTAGGCTGCAGGGCCTGGGCTGACTTCAAGCTGACCAGCCCTCCTGCCCAAGGTGGCCTTGGCGCAGAGGGCATGGCGGACACAGGTGTGTGAGTTTGTCTTCCCCACTGAGAGCCTGGTCTCCGCTGCCTTCTGTAGATGGCATGCACAGTGGGCTTGAAGGAATGTTCCTCAGCCTGGGAACATTCTAAAACCCCCTCCCTACACACAAACACACATACACACAAACACACATACACACATATATATTCCCACATGGACTCCTTGTCTAGGCTCCTACCTTATCCCTGCCACCTGCTCCTCAGAATTGATGGAAGTACCACTTCAGGCCTCTGATCGTAAAGAGGGGAAACTGAGGCAGAAAACAAAAGATTCCCTTTTCCCCAGACATCCTGACTTCTATCAGCTTCTGTTGCTCATTTCTGCATCTCCCTCATGGCCTTGAAGGTGGCCTCTGCAACCCTCCAAATGCACCTTCATTGCCCGAAGACCCTTCCTATGCACAAACTCTCCTGGCTCAGGTTACCAGAGACCCCCTCCCTACATCCCGAGGCTCCTGCTGCGTGGCTGGGTTGCCTGGCATCAACATGGCTTTCCTCCAGGGTTGATATCCCCTTGGGGAAGGGGTTGGGAGATGTAGGCCAGGTGGTAGGCATGGCCCAGCCTCAGCGGGGCCCAGAGAGATAGCTTTGTGTTCTTTGTGTTGCCTTCCCAGTCTGTGTCTTGTTTGCTGCCCACACCTGACCAGTTGCCCCAGCAGGTGTGAGAGGAAAGTAGGGGGTGGGGAGAGTAGAGAGGAAGTAACTTCCAGGAGTTGGCAGCTCTGTGTCCTCCTCTTCACCCTGGAAAGGTAGGGACTTGGGGAGATGAGCTCTAAGGGGGTGGATGGCTGTATCCCGACACTCAGGACCAGTGCCATGCCAACCAGCATCTATGTTCCCTGCTGGTTCTATTCCTGCCAGGCATTTTAAAGGGATACTGTCCAGGCTGCTTTGCAGGCTGATAGGAACAAGAGGGCTGGGTCTCCTGGATTCAGAGTCATCTCCAATATATCATCTTCAGTACATCTCCCTTCCCTCTGCTGCGGAGGACATGGTAGAGGGGAGAAAAGGGAGGAAGGAGGGAAGTCAAGGCTCTATTCAAAGCTGCAGTATTAATAGGCTGGGGGGAGGGGCCCAGATCTTAGCACATATGGATTGGGCTGGGTTTCCTGCAGCCCTAGAGGCACTGGGGACCTCCTCAGGGAGATAGGAGGGACCACTGGCACCCAGCCACCCCCGTGGACATGGAGAGGCTGGGGTTAGTAGAGGCATTGCTGTAGGCTTCAGAGGGTGCCTCTATAGTGCCCTTGACACCTGAGCCCAGGGGTCACAGCCTCTCCCCCTTGCCAGGGTTCAGCTGACTCCTATACCAGCCGCCCATCTCTGGACTCAGACGTCTCCCTGGAGGAGGACCGGGAGAGTGCCCGGCGTGAGGTGGAGAGCCAGGCTCAGCAGCAGCTTGAAAGGGCCAAGGTACCGCCTTGTGGGCTTGGAGTAGGACAGGCCAGGCAGGGTGGAAGCTTGTGCTCTGTCCTAAGTCCTGAGGGTCAGTGGGCATGATGTACGTGAGTGTGAGAGTGTGTGTGTGATGGGCGGACCGATGGGGCCTCTGCCCTCTGCTAATGGGGCACTGCAGCTGGAAGGGGTGCTCTGAGGCTCCCCTCATTTGCCCCAATGGCCAAATTCTCCAGCACAAACCCGTGGCATTTGCTGTGAGGACCAATGTCAGCTACTGTGGTGTACTGGACGAGGAGTGCCCAGTCCAGGGCTCTGGAGTCAACTTTGAGGCCAAAGATTTTCTGCACATTAAAGAGGTGACCAGCCCCTCCCCCCAAGTAGAAGCCACTTAACTTCCCTGCTTTTGCCCCACTTCCCATGTCTCTTACCTCAGTCCTCATTTATAAACAAGTCCCCAGACTCCTAAACTCTTATCCTTAACACATACCTGTACACCCGTCATATCCAAGACCCAATCCCCAGGGTCTCCATCCTTCTGAGACTTGGCTTGGGCCTCAGTCTCCTTATCTGTAAAGTGAGCAGTTAGATTACCTGCCTCTTAGGTCCCGTGACAGCTGTGATGCCTCACGCTGAAATCTTGGGTGGCTCCACTCTGGCTGCCCTTCTCTCTGGCGCCTTCTCTTGCCCCCCTCCCCTTGCGCTGCCTTCCTCTTCCTCGACCAGCTTTCTGAATGCCTCCCTAGCTCCTTCAAATGGAAAAGCCAGGACTGAGGGCTACGCCACCTCCTCTCACCGCCCCTTTCTGCTCCACCCACCCCCAGAAGTACAGCAACGACTGGTGGATCGGGCGGCTAGTGAAAGAGGGCGGAGACATCGCCTTCATCCCCAGCCCCCAGCGCCTGGAGAGCATCCGGCTCAAGCAGGAGCAGAAGGCCAGGTGAGAGCAGGGCTGTGACTCAATAAACACACACCCCAAACGTGTGCACTTTACCCACAGTCTCCGTCACCACACGTGCACACATATCCCCCCACAGATACACAGTCATGCCCAGCTGTACACATTTACATGCACAGATATACAAGCATACACACACAAATGTACATATGTCACATGCACACCTCCCTCACTAGCTACAAAATAAGGAAACGTATATAACTGTTAAATAATGTATAGAACGTACACACACAAAGACATTTATTGACCTCCCTTTCTGCTCTTAGGAGATCTGGGAACCCCTCCAGCCTGAGTGACATTGGCAACCGACGCTCCCCTCCTCCATCTCTAGGTAGTCTCCCTACCACCACCCCGAGCCTTGGGTGGGTGGATAACTAAGACAGGGGGAGGGAGATTCTCCCCAGGTGAACTGTGTGGGCAGGGGTTGGTGGAGGGATCCAAAGAGCTGGGAGAAGCCCAGTGTCTCCCACGGGAAGGGAACACCATGCCCCCAGGGCTTTTCCCCCTTCACCAACTTTAATCTTTTATTTCCTTTTCCAAAAAGCCAAGCAGAAGCAAAAGCAGGTGAGTCAAGGAAGGGACCTGGGCTGGGGGGCTCATGACATAGGGCTGTGGGGACAGGTTTCTGGGCAGTCATTGTTGGAGGGGCAGAAGAACACAGAGGGGAGGGAGCCCAGAACTTCTGATTCTGCCCACACCAGTCAGGCAGAGGGCAGGCCACAGGGCCATGACTTTGCCTGACCTCAAGTCAATTCCACAGGCAGAACATGTTCCCCCGTATGATGTGGTGCCCTCCATGCGGCCTGTAGTACTGGTGGGACCCTCTCTGAAAGGTTATGAGGTGAGAGGAGGTCCCTGAACCCAAAGAGTCACCTCTACCAGTCCTGCCACAGGAAGGCCCTAGGGACTGTGGGAGGGGGTGTTCTCCCCACCAAGGTCTGTGTGTGGAGGGGGTGGGCTCCAGGGCCATGCCTGGGGGGCCAAGCCACTCTCCAAGAGGGCCCTCAGTCAATTCCATGCCTTTCCCCCGACCCCTCCCACCTAGGTCACAGACATGATGCAGAAGGCTCTCTTCGACTTCCTCAAACATAGGTTTGACGGCAGGTAAGCTGCCCTGGCCTGGGCTAGCATGAGAACCGAGGAGATCATTGCCTCCTTCCAGATGCCTATAGCAAGGTCTTCCTTCTCTAAAGGGAATCAGTAGGAGCTGGGTAAGGAGGGGCCTAGGGCTTGAAATTTAGAGGTGAGCTGTGATTCTCCACCCACACCCCAGGATCTCCATCACCCGAGTCACAGCTGACCTCTCACTGGCAAAGAGATCTGTGCTCAACAATCCTGGCAAGAGGACCATCATTGAGCGTTCCTCTGCCCGCTCCAGCATTGGTGAGAAGTTCCCATCTCCTGCTTCTCTGCCCACTCCAGCAAAATAAGAATCTTCCTCCTCTCCCTTCCCCACAACTTGCATTCCTGCCCAACTCCTTCTCTGTCTGCCCCGGGACTGGCAAGAACCTACCCCAGTCTCCTCAGTTCCGTTCCTCTGCCTGCCCAGGCCTTGATGAACACCCTCTCCCTCCAATTCCTTCCTGTCCACCATTTGGGAACCCCCCAAAGCCCTGTTGGAGTAAGAAATGGGTAGAGTCCCTTGTGAGCACTGCGGCTCCCTTGTTCCCTCCATAGCTGAAGTACAAAGTGAGATCGAGCGCATATTCGAGTTGGCCAAGTCCCTGCAGCTAGTAGTGTTGGATGCTGACACCATCAACCACCCAGCACAGCTAGCCAAGACCTCATTGGCCCCCATCATCGTCTTTGTTAAAGTATCTTCACCAAAAGTAAGTGGCAGTGGTGATGGAGGCCCAGAAGGCTGCCTCCTAGAATGCAGTACCACTCTGCTTGGTCCCTGCCCAAGGGCTCCTGAGTTCCCTTTTCCTACTGCCCCTTAACACTCTTCTGCCTGCTACTGATGCTGTATTGCAAGTGGGGGACATGTCCAGTTCTTTCTAGGCCCAGCTCTGCCCTTCCCATCAGGTACTCCAGCGTCTCATCCGCTCCAGGGGAAAGTCACAGATGAAGCACCTGACAGTACAGATGATGGCATATGACAAGCTGGTTCAGTGCCCACCAGTGAGTGCCTGGGGTAGCTGGTCCTGTGCCCTCTCTTACTTTTCCAGGGCTGGGGGAGCAATGAGATGGGTGGGGGGCTTCTGCTGAGAGGAAGCTAACATTCATCCTTTCCCTTCCCACCCCAGGAGTCATTTGATGTGATTCTGGATGAGAACCAGCTAGAGGATGCCTGTGAGCACCTGGCTGAGTACCTGGAGGTTTACTGGCGGGCCACCCACCACCCAGCCCCTGGCCCTGGACTTCTGGGCCCTCCCAGTGCCATCCCTGGACTTCAGGTAACCATTTCCAGTAGGCACAGATGCTCAGGCTAAGCCAGCCAAAGCACTGCACCCTCCCCACCCAGAGGATTGACCTTGGCCTCTAGCTCGAAGGCCAAAGGATTGGAGAACTCAATCTTTAGATTGGTAAAAGAGGTCACTTTTCTAAGGCTCAAAAGAAACACACTCTCCAATCCTTTCTCCTAGTCTGTCTTGAAGGCAGGGCCTGAATTTTGCAGGAGTCGAAAGCACCAGTTTTCTGTGTCTGAAGTAGAGGAATGCTCCAGTGTGCTTCCCTTCTTTGCACTGGTATTTCCTACCCAGGAACTGAGAGTGGAGCGGGGAAAACTCCCAGCCAGTAGAGGTGGAAGGGAGGCTAAGGCAAGGTCTGCACTGCCTCAGTTAGAGCTGTTCTGTTGCCCCCAGAACCAGCAGCTGCTGGGGGAGCGTGGCGATGAGCATTCACCCCTCGAGCGGGACAGCTTGATGCCCTCAGATGAGGCCAGCGAGAGCTCCCGCCAAGCCTGGACAGGATCTTCGCAGCGTAGCTCCCGCCACCTGGAGGAGGACTATGCAGACGCCTACCAGGACCTGTACCAGCCTCACCGCCAACACACCTCGGGGCTGCCTAGTGCTAATGGGCACGACCCCCAAGACCGGCTCCTAGCCCAGGACTCGGAGCACAACCACAATGACCGGAACTGGCAGCGCAACCGGCCCTGGCCCAAAGATAGCTACTGACAGCCTCCTCTTGCCCTACCCTGGCAGGCACAGGCACAGTTGGCTGGGGCAGTCCCTTCAGGCAGGCTGGAGTTAGACTGGCATTAGGCTGTCCCTAGGCTCAGCCCCCAAAACCCCCTGCCCAGCCCCAGCTCCAAGGCTGCCTGTGGTCCCCAAGGTTCTGGGAGAAGCAGGGGGCCCCCTCACCTCCTGGGCACAGTGACCCCCCCCTAGGCTCCCATTCCAGGTACTAGTTGTGTATGCTGCACCCCTGGCACCTTCCTCTCCTGCACAAGAAGCTGCCTCACTGGGCAGTGCCCTCAGGCCAGGATCCCCTTAGCAGGGGCCTTCCCACCAGACTCAGGGAAGAGATGCCCCCTCAAAGTGACAAGAGGGTGGGGGTGTGAGCAGCATGGCATGAGGAAGAAACAAGGTCCCTGAGCAGGCACAAGTCCTAACAGTCAAGGGACTCAGGGGTTGTGCTTTGGGGTCTGAGGGCCTCCATTCACCTCACTGCCACACATTAGAAATGAGACAATCAAAGCCCGACAGGGTGGCACTCCCACCCATCAGCTGGGGTAGGGCATGCACACACAAGGCTCTGGAGCAGCAGGTAGGCTCAGCTGGGGCCAGACGCCTCACAGCTGAAGCTCTTGAAGGGAAGGGCTCTCCTCACCCTGCCAGGAAGCTTCTTAACATCTGACAGGACCAGAGACCAGAAGCATGGTCAAGCACAATGGTGGACGGGAGCCAACCTGGATTGGGGGTTTGGGAAGGGAGAGCGTGTGTAGCAGAGGATGTATGGAACAGCTTCAGGGGCCTCCCCGCCCCCCTCATTCTTTTGCTCTTGCATCCTGACATTTCTGTTCTTGGCCCTCATGCCTCCAGGGGGGGTACGGGCCCCAGACTTTATTCCCTGATTCATTGCTGCTGCTTGTTAAGTTAGGGTTAGATGGGGACAGACAGGATGCAGTGACAGCCCCCAGAGGCCCTGTCTACCTGGCTACCCTTGCCTTATGGCTCTAGTTTGTGACCTACAGAGCATGCTCCACAAGACCCTGCCCCACTTCACTGTCATCACTAATAAACACCATGCACAGTCCCTCAGGCTCCTGTTCTATGTCTGCTGCCTCAGGTGGCTAAGTTCCTCACTGCATGGCCCAAGTCTGGAGGAGGTAAAGAAGTATCCAGGCTGCCTTTCTTTCACAAAGGATCCCTTGAGGGGGAAGAGAAAGGGACACAGACGGGGGAAGCACTATACTTCCAGGCTCCCCTCCCCCACCCGCTCATGCCCAGGTGCCTGGAGGCAAGCATTTGGCAGCACAGAAGGGACTTGTTCTGGGAGGTAGGGAAGAAGAGGCTAATTAGTCACAGCTTTACAGTCTCTGCTGCAGGCCAAAAGGCCCTAGAAGTAGTTGCAACCTCAACTCCATGTTCCTGCCCAGCTCTTTGAAGAGTAAGGAAGAGCATGTGAATAAGAGTGGTACTGGGGGGAGAACTTAGGCCCTGCAGCCCTCTCCCCACAACCTAACTCAGCCAGGCCCAGCTCATCATTCCTTGATGCCTCTGGTGCCCATCTTCATCCTCTCCCATGAGCATTTAGGGAGCCACAAGCAAAGGTAGTGAAGATGGTGTCAGGCACACTGCAGCAGGGCGGCAGAGTGCTTCTGACTGTGCCTCGCCTGTCAAAGTTCCACAACTGCTTTCCTTCCTGCTCCTCATGCAGAGCCCCCTAGAGGGTGTCCAGGCCAGAGCTACAAGTTATGGGAGGCTAGAGCAGGAGAGAGAAGATGCATTATGATTCTGCTGTCAATGGCTTTTCCATCTCCCCTCAGGTGCCACCTGTAGACTTAGACTATCAGCTGAGATCCTAGGCTCTTCTCTTGATGTGATTTTCTTGCATCTCCCAAGTCAACCCAGCGTGCTCAATGCTGTCCTCCTGTCTTCTGTGGTACCAGGGAGAATCTGGGAGATGAGTTTAGCTAGAACTAGACACAGCCTTAATATTCATGTATTTATTCTCAGAACATACAAACTCATCTTCTCAGAGAATAGAAAACAGAAATTTCACTCAGTGACTTAAAGATGGACACAGCCAGCTCACCCTGTCCCCACATCTACTAAAAAAAGTCCCTGGGTGAGGGATGCCTAGAGTGCACAGCACCCCTTGGCACAGGGGCCGTGCACAGCTCTAAACAAGGCTTTCAACTTGTTTTATAATCCAAATGGGCAAACAGCTGTCAAAATGACAATAAGAGTCCAAGGTCCATAATCCTCACAGTGCCAGATCCCCTGGGTCATCTAGGGCAATGACTTTGCTGCAGCTACGCAGTCAAGTCTGCCAAAGAAGTCCCATCCGGCTGCTGGGTTTTTGTTCAGTCTGGGAGGCAATGCCAATTGGCTGCCCCCCTAATTGGCAAGAGCCGATGGCCCAATGCAATCCCAAAGCCCGCCAGAGAGGCAGAGCTGGGCCAAACTCTGTGGTAATTTGTTCTCCCTGCCTCCTATAGCAGCTTCCGCTCCATCTGCAGCCCCACACTCAGGCCATCAGACCTGAGGGTCTAGGCCAGGGAGTCTGATTGTTTCCCAAGCCCCCATAAGCCAAGAGTGAGGACCTGGAAAGAGAGATGTGAGGGTCCTGAAGAATAGGCTTCAGAGCATGTCCTTAAACCTGTGGGAGAGTGCTGCGTCAGGCAAAGATGGTCTCTTCCCGGCGCTTCTTGGTGAGGATGGTGCCTGGCTTGTGCTGGGCATCTGGGTGGTTGGCTAGCTCCGGGGGGCAGGAGGACACTGGGCTCTCCAGGATGGCTTGCTTCAGCTCATAGAATACAGCAGAGTCCTCTTTGGTGAGGAAGGTGATGGCCACACCACTCTTGCCTGCTCGTCCTGTGCGGCCAATGCGGTGGATATAATCTGGGGAGGGAAAGGAATGTCATTTACGGCACCAGGCCAGATGCCCTGGTGGGCACTGTCGGAATCTCTGCTTTCTAAGGCATCCTCCTCCCCACTACACCGCCAAGGGCAGTATATGAGCTCGTGCTGCCTGAACCTCTAGTGCCCACATGCTCTCCACTGGGGTCTGTCTCCCCACTACTACCATTTATGGGGGTCATCCTATGACCCTAAGACTGAGAGTGGCCTGGCTCCATTCTTCTCCACATCCTGAGGACAGAGGGCTGTCCCAGGTGCTGGGATAAGAAACCCAGGTGAGATAAAGGGCAGAAGCTCTTCTCATTGGGACAAGCAATCTTAGATTCGGAGCTCGGGGACATGGCGGCAACAGTGCAGTGCAGTGCCACAACTTCAAGTGGAAAGAGACAAGGAGTCTCTCTTTAGCTGGATTGAAACTGCTTTCCCCTGGACTTACCTTCAATATTTTTGGCCATATCATAGTTGACAACCATGGACACGTCTTGGATGTCGATACCACGACCCGCCACATCTGTAGCCACCAAAATATCCTTGGCCCCAGCCTTGAGGTTGGACAGTGCAAACTCTCGCTGCTCCTGGCCTTTTCCACCATGCAGTGTACAAGCATTGTACTGTTGGAAGAATGGTGAGGTGAAGACAGAGCAATGGGATCGGGGAAGACACAGAAGTGAAGAGGGAGTAGGGCCAGAGAGCAGGGCTTGCAGAGAGCAACAGGGGAGGAGGAGACAGGGAGGAGGCAGAGAAAGAATGAATGCAAAATGCAACTGGAAGTAAGGAGAGAAGAGGTGAGCTGAAGAAAGGGACAGGAGAGAACATAGTGGAGGATGGTGAGGCAGGGACAGACTGGGCAAGGCCAAAGGTAAAGCAATCAGGGGTGAGATGTGCAACCAGATAGATGAGAAGCAGAGAGTGAGGGTGAGAGATGAGGGTGGAAAGCAGGGGCCAGAAGTGTAAGGAAGTTTAAGCACTGAGTGGAGAGGACACACCCTTCCCCTCAAACACCAGTATCAGGAGCCAAGGACACTGATCACCAGCATCTCCTCCTAACCACATCATCCCCTCTCCCAAACATAGACACGAAAACTCTGACCCACTCTATTCATCATAGTCAGATCCTGCCAGGATATGTCTCAAAACCTCTCCTTGGCCCTAGCCTATTTGGAGGAAGACACAACCACTTCTGGCTGGCACTGCTGGAATGGACAGGGAGTCTCAGCAATTGACCAGTCCTCCTTGTCCCCATCAAACCACGCTTTTCCCTCAGGCCCTGAATTGTGGAATACTGGAGAGGTTCAAGAATGGTTGAGAATTCAAAGCAGGAGACTAGGGGACCACTCTAGTCTCAGGAAACAGCACCAAAGAGACCAGACTTCGCTCTCCCCTGCCAGACACACCCCCATCTTCTCCAGGGATTTGGCCAAAACGTCGCAGCCCTTCTTCTGATTGACAAAAATAATGATGGGCGGATCAAAGCCTTGCTCCAAGATTGCCAGCAGCTTTTTCCTGGGGAGAAGAGGAAGAAGATAAAAATGAGATGCCTACCACCTCCCACTCCAAGTGAAATGCCCAACCCTGACCTATGAACACCAATTCCAGGATCTTCAGTGCCCATGGCACCCTGAATGAGGAAACAGAAGCTCTTCAACACAGCAGAACAATCGCCCTCCAGCCACCACCCCATTGAAAAAAGGTCCTTCTCCATCTCGTTTCCCTCGTCTCCGCTGCCCCCATACCTCTTTTCTGACTCTGACATGAGGAAGACCTTCTGTTCCACACGTTCATGGGGCTTGCCTGCCGAGCCAATGTATACCACAGCAGGTCGCCGAAGATAGCTCCGGGCGAGACGCTCCACCGCTGGGGGCATGGTGGCCGTGAACATGACTGTCTATGAAAACAGGAGGCTCAGCCCTGGACCCAGGCAGACACATCACATATCCCACAGGCAGCACAGCCCAGGCTAAACAATCTAAAATGAGCCTTGGTGCAAGTTTTGACAGCCATCACCTTAAGAAATAGTATCCTTTGCCTTCCCATTTCTCTCCTCAGTACCTGTTCATCAAGATACTTTATATTTTACATCTTACGATGACAGGAGGGCTGAGAGCATTTTCTAGCACCTATGGTGGGTAGTAGTATGACTCTTTGGAATCATTTTTCCATGGCTAAGCTAAACGGCTACACTGCTAGGACTGTGAGAAGGATGCACCTAGGCATGCCTCACCATTCTGGAAACATGTACTCTGGGCCCACCTAGGACAAGGAGGGCCCTAGAGATGGTTTGGCAACTTGCCCAACTTTTCCCAGTATAGGGAAAGCAGCCTTACTTGGCGGTATTTATGTTTTCCTGACTCAAAGTTGGCCAACATCTTCTCAGGGTCCTCAGCTTCATCGGTGTCTGGCTTCTGGTTGCTGACAGGCATGTGCTCCAGGATCTTCTGGACATCTGGCTCAAAGCCCATGTCAATCATCCTATCTGCCTCATCCAGAACCACATAGGTACAGCGGCTCAGCACCAGGTAGCGGTTCTCCAGCACATCAATCAGACGTCCCGGGGTAGCAATCACGATCTAGGGGGTACAGTGGAATCATATGCAGCCCCAGCAACTACTCCTTTCTTCTCCCTCCTGTGAACCACCCACCTACTTGGGCAACGCTAAGGAACTTGGATCCCAACCTCTAGTTATGTTTGGCAAGGAAGGTTCCTGAGAACTGGCATGAAGTCACTTGTTGCTACCTTGGAGTTTTTCAGGAATGAATGCGGTCTCTGAGTAAGGTCCAGGGGTTAGACAGAGGAGGCAAAATCAAAATGAATTTTCTTAGATGAAAGAGAGACTAAGGGATACTGTGGAGGGTGTTTTATAAAAGGATTACCCTAAGAAGACTCAATTTCTACAGCAGACTTCTGGTAAAAAGCTCTCCTCCCCTCTCCTGAGAAGAAGGCAGCACACAAAGTCAATGACATGGTCTGGCAGAGTGATTAAGAGCACAGGCTTTGGGGGCCGGCCCCATGGCCGAGTGGTTAAGTTCACGCGCTCCGCTTTGGCGGCCCAGGGTTTCGCCAGTTCGGATCCTGGGCGTGGATGTGGCACCGCTCATCAAGCCATGCTGAGGCAGCATCCCACATGCCACAACTGGAAGGACCCACAACTAAAAATACCCAACTATGTATCGAGGGTCTTTGGGGAGAAAAAGGAAAAATCAAATCTTTAAAAAAAAGAGCACAGGCTTTGGTTATGAAATGCAGCTCTGCCCACCACCAGCTGTGTGTGATTTTGATAAGTTACTAACCTGAGCCTAAGCTTCATCTGTAAAATGGAGATACCACCACCTCCTCTCATATGTTTGTTGTGAGAAATAATGATGTGCACAGGACAATCCCTGGTGCAGAAGTTGTCAAGAATAATAGCAGATACATCTAAACCAGCCCTTTTCCTCATTTGACTGTACATCTATGGCAGAAACTAGAAACAGAGCCCCAGAACAGCACCTGCCCAAATGGTGGGTTTGCTACTGGCTGGGTGAACAAACCTCACAACCCATGCGCAAACGGAAGCCCTGGTCTTCTCTGGAGATGCCGCCAATGACAGCCACAGTACGGATGCCCAGTGGCTTCCCAAACTTGATGGTCTCTTCCTCAATCTGCTGAGCCAATTCACGGGTGGGGGCCAGGATGATGGCATAAGGGCCCTGGTCTGACTCTTCGATCCTGTGATAAATGGGGCATCCCACAGTTTCATGAGCTTTGGTTCTCATCCAACCACAAACAGGCAAAGACAAATTAAGGGCAGCTACATGAACGGAGAGGGTGGTGGGAAAAGGATGCAATGATCTCCTTTAAAAATCAGAGACTCCAGGGGCTGGCCCAATGGCACAGTGATTAAGTGCGCACATTCCGCTTCAGCAGCCCGGGATTCGCCAGTTCAGATCCTGGGTGTGGACACGGCACTGCTTGGCAAGCCATGCTGTGGTAGGCGTCCCACATACAAAGTAGAGGAAGATGGGCACGGATGTTAGCTCAAGGCCAGTCTTCCTCAGCAAAAAGAGGAGGATTGATTGGCAGCAGATGTTAGCTCAGGGCTAATCTTCCTCAAAAAAAAAAAAAAAAAATCAGAGACTCCAGAACACCCAAGTTCTCCAGGGAGTGGTCCTTGCCAACAATAAAAATGACACACTTTGTTGATATCATCATCCACTCATTCCCTAATATCTGACCCAAACTAAAGAAGGGGCTTCTGATTATTGACTTAAAAAGAAAACCAAATACTCATTGGTCACTTCCACCTTTCCTACTCAGTCAAACCCACTCCAACTGGTGTCAACTGACCCCACCTGTCAATTTTGGGAAGAGTGGTGATCCAGACCAGCAACGGGATGAGGAAGGCTGCTGTCTTGCCGCTGCCGGTCTCAGCCACACCAATGATGTCACGATTCTGTAGCCCAATGGGAATTGCCTGACGCTGGATAGGTGTTGGTTCCTGCAGTGATGCAGAGAGAGTAAGAGACCAGGCAGAATTATACTACCTGGGCTACTGCTGACAGAGTGGGCACATATGCTAGGACGACAGGAGGACATTAAGCACAGCAAACAGGAATGGGGACCCAAGAAGAAACACAATCACCAAAGGCCAATACTTCCATCAGAAAGTGACAGACAATGTCATCTTGGTGGCCACTGGCAGAGAAGGCACCGAATAGGCAAGGAACAAAGTGCTCTGTTCCCAAGTTAAGTTTGTACCCCCTAGGACGTAGGAATACGTCAAGTCTTCTGGACCAATCTGCCCCTCCTTACCTTGTAGCCACATTTATCAATGACCTCCAAGATGTGTGGGGGCAGGGAAGAGTCTTTCCAGGATCGGATGGGATTGGGGATCTTGCCACCTTTGGTGGTGATGCTGTAGTCCTCGCGGAAGATGCGCCAGTCCCTGTCTGTCATCTCATCTAATTTCTTCTGGGACCAATGTCGATCATCCCAGCGCTGCTTGGCTTCCTTCTTACGAAGTTTGCGGAGTCTCGCCCTGGAGCAGAACAGGAGGAATAAGTGGGATCGGTCTCCCTCATCTCCTTCCTATAGACTCTAGGCTCTGCCCAATCACCCCTAGCCCTGAGCACATACTCCTCTTGCTCCTTTTCTTCCAGTGTCCGCCTCTTCTCCATCAGGTCTCCATAGAAACGTGACTGCTCTCGTTTCTGCTGCTTTAGGTCAATGCCTGCAATGAAGCCTCGCCCCAACAGCTGCACTTGGTGCCGTTCTTTGTACCTGGGATTGAGAGAGAGGAAGAAAAAAAGAAAGGAGTTGTTACAGCAGGAGGGAAGGGCAGACTGCCAATATGTACCAGTTCCCCTTCCTGGCCAGGGTCCTTCCTCACCCAGAGGGCTGGCAGACTACTGGTTTACTAGTTTCCCTCATCTCAGCTTATCTCACTACCATCTCTGTAGTCACTGGTTCTCTCTAGTTAAGGCCCAAAGCCACTCACAGTGGGTTGTAGTCGATGGATGTGTCCTCAGATGCATCCCACTCAAAGACAAACTTGCGATCATTGAGATGCCTCGTTCGGCGCCGCTTCTTGATGCCGCCCAGGTAACGCTCCTGCCCAGGGAGAGAATACAAAACCCATCAAGCTCAAGACCCAAACCCCACATACAGAGATCAGAATGGCCAAATAACTAAGCCTCATTGTTGTGTGTCGGGGGAAGTGAAGAGAGCCAAGGCCTGCACCTTAATGGCATGCAGCTCCTTGCTCTTGTCCTTCTCCTCCCGGATCTTCTGCCGCCCTTCCTCATCCTCATTTCCATTGGTCTCCCGCTCCATCCTCTCCCTGCGTTCCCGACGCTCCCGTTCCTGAGGGTCTTCTGCAGACCAAAGAAAGCAAAGCTGCAGAAGAGCTCAGTGGAAGAAAAAAGAGGACCCAGGGGGATCCAGACAATGGACACCAAATAAGAAAAAAATGGGGAGGTTTATGATACAAGGCAAATGAAGACCTAACAGAAAGGTATTTTTCTCATATACTTCCCCCTTCCTTCCCTCTTCCAAATTCCATAGCAAACAGGTTTCTAGCTCTCCTGAATGACACTACAATCCCATCTCGCTTTTTCTGACCCCATTGAGGGGCTACCCTGGGTAGGAAAACGAACCCAACATTTTCCTGCCCAAGTCCTGGAATTGTTTTCTTTTCTTCCTCTCTTCTTCAAGCATCCTCTGCCGCTCCTCGACCTCCTGCTGCCGTCGCTTTAGGGCTTCGGCCTCTCGTTCTGCTTTGGAGAGGAACTTGGGCTACAAAATAGATTACAAATGTAAACAAAGGATCTGGGAGCATGGTATAATCACGTCACTGATGGGGAGATGGCAGGGAGTCCAAACATATTTGCTCAGGCATTAAACCTGCTAAGGAAAAACACCAATAGGCCTTGGACTCTGTTATGGGTCCCCCTCCCCCTCAAAATATGTTGAAACCCTAACCCCCAGTACCTCAGAACATGACTGTATTTGGAGACAGAGCCTTTAAAGAGATGATTAAGGTAAAATAAAGCTCTTAGGGTGGGCCCTAATCCAATCTCACTGGTGTCCTTATAAGAAGAGAATTTGGACACACAGAGAGACATCAGGGATGCACACACACAGGGAAGACCATGTGAAGAGAGAGAAGACATCCATCTACTAGCCAAGGAGAAAGGCCTCTCAAGAAACAACCCTACTGACACTGATCTCAGATTCTAGCCTCCAGAATGGTGAGAAAATTATTTTCTGTTGGCTAAGTCACTCAGTCTGTGGTGTCCTGTTCTGGGAGCCCTAGCCAACTAATTAATACAGACCCTCAAGTTCTTACCTTAGCTTCAGCTTCTTCTTCAGCCTTTTTCTTGGCCAGAAGTTCCTCCAGAGACAACGGCTGGGCCTGAAGATAAAACACAGTCCATAAAGGCTCTCTTCCTTTGAAGATCAACAACACTGGGCTTGAATTGAAGAGGAAGACGAGAAAATCCTTCCTCTCCTTTACCTTAGGCTTCTTATCACCATGTTCATCCTCTTCATCCTTCTTAGAGTCTCTGTCTTTCCGAGATTTAAAGTCTTTTCCTCGGCCAGGAGATAAACTTTTAGCAAAGGAACAAGAAGAGTCCATATCACCGTCTTACCCAAGCCCTTGATGAGGTTCAGGCTGAGCCCCAAAAAGAGGATGGAAGTTTTCCCGTGCCTCAACAAGACTGGCCCCTAGTCATCCATCATGTCCTGAAGCTCCCTTTGCAGACATGATCACTCTGCCTACTCTGAAATCTAATGATGGACTTGTCTTGGCCCCATTCTATCTGAATCTCTTTTTCTGAGACTTATCTCTTCTGGGAAGTGGGTCTTCACTACTGCCATCAAAAATATTTCCTCCAGGGGTTGGCCCTGTGGCCAAGTGGTTGAGTTTGCGCGCTCCACTTCGGCGGCCCAGGGTTCGAATCCTGGGCACAGACATGGCACTGCTCATCAGGCCATGCTGAGGCAGCGTCCCACATGCCACAACTAGAAGGACCCACAACTAAAGATACACAACTATGTACCGGAGGGCTTTGGGGAGAAAAAGGAAAAATACAATCTTTAAAAAAAAAAAAGAAATTTCCTCCAAATAGCAGTTGCACGTTGAAAAAAATCCTGCGTAACTTTATAACACACAATGATTTTAGCCTACAGGCCACCCACACACACCCTTCCCAGATACTGCTATGTATGCCACCCCCTCTCATTTTCCCTCATACCAGTTGCAGCAATCCTTTCCCCACATCTGCTATAAGCTTAATCTACAAGAGATCTCAAACAACCCACTGCGTGTGTTAGGAGAATTCTGTCCTTTGCCCTGAATTCTAACCTACACATTCAAGGCCTAATAAAAACTTTGCATAGAAAGTTTCCAGAAGAAAGAGATCAAGATACAGAGGTATTAAGCTATCCCAACAAATATATATTGTATATCCTGGGTAGAAAACTAAATGGTCTGATGGAGGTAAAGGAACATTTTGTAGGCTGGTAACCTTTTCAAACTAATTTCTAAATTCTAAGAACAAGTTGACACCCAAAGGGTTGTGACTTTATTAACTGGCTCTACTTTCTAAAGGAGACACGTGCTTTCTAAAACAGACAGCTCTGCAGTAACTACCAATAGGATCCACTAAGAAAAATTTACTTTGCTACAAAGCTGAGCCAGCTCAGATGCAGAGAGGAAGAGATGGAACATTCCCCTAAAGTCCATTCCCATTCCCTCAGGTACCTGGATCGTTTCCGGTCCTTGTCCCGTCTGTGCCCATCCTTATCCCGATCTCGGTCCTTCTTATTCCGATCTCGCTCCTTATCTCGTTCTCGTTCTTTGTGCCGTCGGTCTCTGAAGACAGCACATTTAAGAAATCACTTGATGTTTCCAGAATACCCTGTTTCACTGCTGCCCTAAGAAGGTTCTCATGTTCTTTTCTCCCCCAAGCAATATTTTACAAATTGGGGAATGTGTTTCCTGGGGAAGTTATGAGGGAATTCTAAGAAGGTCATAAGCTCAGAGTTATACTGCTAAATGTTAACGGCAATGATAGACCATGGGCTATATGAACAGATGAAGTGTCTTCCTCGATCATCTGGACCTTCAGCTTACAAGGTCCCTCTTAACCTTTAAGAGTCACTGGGTTACTAGGTGTAGAGAAATGTATGGAAGTCTAATGTCCTAATACTGAAGACATCAGCGGAACCAGGAATGAAGACGTCTGAAACGTACTCTCCCTTCCCCTGTGAAAGACATACAAAGTTACTTTACCTTTCTGTAGACTTGGAACGGGAACGGGAGCGAGAACGGCTGCCTCCTCTACGCCTATCCCTCGAACGATGCCGCTTCCTATCTTTAGATGGGGAAGACTTCCGGTCCCGGTCTCTATCCCGCTCTCTGTCAGGAGTTCGAGATCGCTTCCTTTCCTCCTTGGAAGGTGATACATCACGCTCCTTCTTGTCAGCCAGCTCTCCTGCCATCTGTCATGGGTAAGAGAAGTACTTACTATGTACTAGTTAGTGCTCTAAACTGTTTATATATAATTCACTTAATCTCAAAACAACCCTCTGAGGTAGATATAGTGGTATGCCTACGTTAGAGACAAGGAAACTGAAGCTCAAGTATATAAAGTTACTTGCCTAAGGGCAAACAAGTGCTAAGTGGGAGGGTCCCAGGCAGTCCAGCACCAGAGGCCCACTCCTGCTCACTATACTACACTCTCTCTGTGATTCCTTTTTGTATATATTCATTTCTATAAGTATACAATGAATACACCTCATTTTTATAATTAGACTATAAAAGCAATGTTAGCGAACGAATAGTGTTGTAGCTTTCTCTAGAAACATCCTGTATTGCTTATCTTAGGAGTCTATTAGGTCTGCCAGCCCACCAGGCTAAGTCAATACATATACATCTCAGGAAGAAAAGTTGTCTTGAGCTCATAAAGAGAGCTTAAAAGAGAGGAAAAAAAGTTTAACTTCGAGATTTGGGATTATAATCAGCACCCTGAGGAAAAGCCAAATTTAAATGGAAAAACAAATTCACTTTTACTGCTCAGATTAAAAAGAAAATGGAGTCAGCCCTGATGGCCTAGTGGTTAAAGTTTGGCACTCTCTGCTTCAGTGGCCCGAGTTCAGTTCCCGGGTGCAGAATCACACCACTCATCTGTGAGTAGCCATGCTGTGGTGGCAGCTCACACAGAAGAACTAGAAGGACTTACAAGTAGAATATGTAACTATTCTAAGTTGTATATTCTACTTTGGAGCTTTGGGGAAGAAAAAAAAGAGAGAGAGAAGATTGGCAACAGATGTTAGCTCAGGGCAAATCTTTCCCAGCAAAAATAAATAAATAAATAAAAATACCTGTGTTCTAGTATTATTAATTTACTTCCAATCATTGGAAAAAAATGTACTTCTAGTTATGCAATGGGAAAAACTTGGTGAAGGATACAAAGGACTTCCATGTACTTTTTTGCAACTTCCTCTGAATATATAATTATTTCAGAATAAAAAGAAACAAAGAAATGCAACAAAAACTAGAGGTCATACACATTCTGCTCAGGTTTTCACAGCCTTGATCAACACCTAGTCCCATAAAAGGTTTGAGCAGGAATTTGTTCTGTTCCCCACCTGCCTGGGACACTGAACACCATGCCACACTGTCAATTGTCCTTCAGACTATAAAAATCTCCTTCAGCCAGGATCTAAAATGACAGCCAGTCTGAATCTGCCTCTGGGCCCTCCCCCAGCCATCAGCAGCAGCAGCATCATCATCATTACCACCCCTAAGATTTGGGATACATTTCACACAACTCATTTTATCCCCAAATGGTTCAGCTGGAATATCTGTTCCCTAAGCCTTAGCTTACAATCCCCCTTTCCCATGTAATTTCCTGCCATATATCTTTGAGACAGGAGAATGTATAAAGAAAAGAAAAATGAACAAGTAGCACTTTCAAAAGGTAGAGACAATCCATTTTATCTCACAACTGCCTGAGAAATGACTGAATGTTCTGTGCCAGTACATCACGCATAACACGTGGAAATTATACTTACGTCTCTTCCACTTATAGCCCTAAGAAAACAATCCCGAAGAAAGGCCATCTTCTCTATAAAGCATCCTGGATATCATTCATTCTTTCAACAAATATTCAATCAGCACCTGGTAGATGCCAGAAACTGTTCTACATACTAGAGATATAGCAGTAAACAAAACAAAGTCTCTGATCTCATAATGTTTAGATTCCAGTGAAGCAGATAACAGGCAGAAAAATAAGAGAATTTCAAACAGTATTGAGCGCTAATGAAAAGAATAAAACTGGGTGATATGATGGGGAGGGGTAGAGGGATAGAGGGCTCAGGAAAGAATTTCTTAGATGACATGTAAGCTGAGATTTGAATGGTGAGAGAGAGAGCCTGCAAAGATCAGAGAAAAGAACTTACTGGATAGAAGGTACAGCAAGAGTTAAGGCACTGGGGCAGGAACTAGCTTAGTATGTTTGCCAATTAAAAACAGACTTGTGTGGCTGAGGGGGAAGACTGATTCAAGATGAGTTCAGGGAGGTAAGCAGGAGTCAGATCATGGAAATGTGTTTTAAGCTACGGTAAAGGAACTTGGATTTTTATCTAACTGAAACGGGAACCTTAGAAAAAAAGGTGTGAAACAGGAAGTGATATGATCTAATTTTATGTTTTTAAAGAGTTACTTTGGTGACTTGAGAAAATTTACAGCGGGGAGGCAAGAGTGGAAACAGAACCACTGAGAATGCTATTATAGAAGTCTAGGGGCTGGCCCTGTGGCCGAGTGGTTGAGTTAGCGTGCTCCGCTGCAGGCAGCCCAGTGTTTCGTTGGTTCGAATCCTGGGTACAGACACGGCACTGCTCATCAAGCCACGCTGAGGCGGCGTCCCACATGCCAGAACTAGAAGAACCCACAATGAAGAATATACAACTATGTACGGGGCGGGGTAGTGCTTTGGGGAGAAAAAGGAAAAAAATAAAATCTTTAAAAAAAAAAAGGAGTCTAGCCAAGAGGTGACAGTGGCTTGTTCTAGGAAAGTGGCAACAGAGATGAAAAGAAGTAGACAGCTTCAGGGTATACTTTGGAGGCAAAGCTGAGAGGAATGACAAAGGGAGAAGGGAAAGGGCGGACACAAAGCTCCTAAATTTATGGTTTGACCAACCTATGGTTCATGGTGCCATTAGTGACCAGAGAAGACTGGGGAAGGAACAGATTTAGGAGGAAATCAAAAGTTTCATTTTGCCCAAGTTTGTAAGATGTCAATAAGAAAGCCAAGCAGAGATTTCAAGAAGGCAGCTGAAAACACAATTCTGGAACTCAGGAGAGAGAGCCTGGAGACAAAAATTTGAGTCATGATTATATACATGGCTTTTAAAGCCGTAAGACACTAAATGATATTACCTAAGTAGGCAGGATAGTTAAAAAAAGAAAATAGAAGAGAAGAAGACCCAGGATTGAGCTCCGGAACACTATAACATTTAGAGGTCAGGCACAGGAGGAGCCAGAGAAAAAGATGGGAAAGAAGCAAAAGCCAGTGAGACAGGAGGAAAAAAAGTAAAGTCTGGCATCTCAGAAGGCAACAACGTATTTCAAGGAGGGAGTGGTTAACTGTGTCAAGTGGAGAAAGACTAAGAGAGAGAGGAGTGACCCTTGCATTTGGAAAAATGGAGATGGTTGGTGACCTTGACAAGAGCTGTTTCCATAGCATGGTGGGAATAGAAGCCTGACTGGAATAACTTAAGAAGAGAGAAGTGAGAATAAGAAGACAGTAAATATAGGCAACTTTTATTATAGGTTCTACTTATCACAATGGCCCACTCTGGCCATTGCTTCCCAGCAGCCTTCCTTGCAAATCTCCAGAACTTTGAGTTCTTCAGTTCTTGTAGGGCGAGAGCAGATTCTTTTTTTCATTCAGTTAAGTATTTACCAAGCATCCACTATATACAAGGAACCGTGCTAGGCGCTACGTGATTTACAAAAGGAAGATCCTGTCCAAAGGAATATTACAGAACAAGAGAAGGTATGAGACACATACCAGGATGAAGGCTCAGATGAAGTTCACTATGAGTTCAAAAAAGAAGTGTCCTTTCATTTGTAAAAGGGGATTTGGAAAGATCTGTAGAGGAACTGGCTCTTGAACATTTAAGTATAGGTAGAATTTGAAGACGTGTAATTGCGGGTGTAGAAAAGGAGTCATTCTCGGCAAAAGAAATAATATAAGAGGCACAGAGGCGGGAAAGCATGACTGGTTCTGGGAGAAAAGCCAGAGTTCCAGTTTGGCTGCCGCAAGGGTTACTTGAAACATGAAGGAATAAGGTCAAACTGGGGGTATCACAGGTGCTGTGCCCATGGGCAAAGGTCTGGCACGTAACATTGTCCTGGGACCTGGACTGTGCCCCCAGGAGCCAATGTTACCCCCTGGGGCCCGCACCCCTTCGCTCCTGCCTGCCAAAGCTTTCCGAGATTGTGCCCCTTCCCTAAAGCGTTCTTCCCCGCCTCGTGCTGGAGGCAAGGGCCATCGCAAGTGGCCCCACTCTCGCCCTCTCTGCAAGCTCGTGGGAACCGCTTCCACCGCCCGGGACTCACCACTCTGAGTCTGAACCGCCCAACGCGGCCTCAACGTCGCCGACCAGTCGCCATTTTTCCCGTTTCCTGGTCGCCGAGCTGCACCCCTGGGCGCGCGGCAAGCTGGGAAGGTGAGTTCCCGGTGTTGGTCGGGGCAGTCTGACAATGAGGGCCTGAGAACTACCAATCCCAGAATGCATGGCGCGAGCGCCGGCCCCAGGCCGCGGGGTCTGCTGGGCACTGTGGTTCGCCAAACGTTTGAGTCTATGCAGGCGGAAGAGTTTTCCGTGGTTTGGATTCCCTCAAAAGGTTCTCTCAAAAGGTTGTCTCATCGTGGGTCAGTTTCTTGGAAACTGCAGTTAACGACTATCATAGCCTGTGGCTTACAACGGAGGAATTTAAGGGCTTCCTTAGCTATCAATAGCACGTAATTATAAACTAGCAGCTGCAGTAACAGCAACAAATACTTTACCGTTTGTGGAAAAGCGTTTTTTACAAAAAGTCTGTGAGATGGATTATTAGCCCCATTTTACAGGTGGAAAAACTAAAGGTTAGGATACGGGAGTAGCCAAGTATTTCACGGTGAGCGTGGGACAGTTCATTGTGCGGGACTATCCCAGGTTTAGGAGGATATTTTAGCAACCCTGGCCCCGCAGTAACAACTCAACGAACTCAGTTATTGTGACAACTCAAAATGAGCCCAAACGATGGATTCTTTCAAAGGCCTCTGTGAGGGATGGTGTCCCCTGGTGTCCACATAGAACCCTGGCTTCCTCATTTTCATGCCCTTTGGAATCTGGCCAGTTGTGCTATCTCCATATTTTGGCTTCTTTCTTCCTCCTAGTCCCCCCCTCTTCAGGCCTCCACTGAGCTCTTTTACCCCAAATTGTATGTTCACTTTGTTTCTCTTTAGTCTTACAGTTCATCATTCTCCCCTCCTCCCCCAAAACCCCAAAGAACCCCCAAAACCTTGGCATTTCTAAGATGGTTTAGATAGATACTAGGAAGTATCTAATGCCTCCTTCCTTCTCATTTTCCCATCATCAGCTTTTTGGTTTCAGTGCCACATGGCTGTAGGTCTGGCTTTTCTCTCCGAATATGTGTTCAGTTCTCCTCAAGCAACTCCTCGGGATAGACCCAAATAATCCTAAAGCCCTGAGCATCACGCATAATGACCCAGAGTAACCCTGGGAGAGGCACCCTTCAGCTCTTAAAACTCTGCAGCCTTTGGCCTGCCCACTTCTGCTCCCAAGACAGAACTGAAGGGAAAGGATGTCTGAAATCTGCTAGGTGTAAGTCACCCAATGAACACTGGAGGGCTCTCCACTCACAGAATGGAACCTCAAGGAACAAGCGGACAAAAGTGTAGGCTGGAATCCTTAAGAGCTGCAGCCACTATTTACTGAGAATCTTCTAAGTGCCCAACTCTGTGCTGGACACTTAGCTTACTTATTTTACTTAGTTCTCATAACAGTATGAGATAAGTATTATCTCCACCTTACTGATACAGAGATTGTGGCCCGGAAAGATTAATTATGCCTTCAAAGTGCGTTAAAAGAGTAGAGCTAGGGGCCAGCCCGGTGGTGCAGCAGTTAAGTTCACACATTCCGCTTCGGTGGCCCGGGGTTCACCGCTTCAGATCCTGGGTGCAGATGTATGCACTGCTTGTCAAGCCGTCCTGTGGTAGGCATCCCATACAAAATAGAGGAAGATGGGCTCAGATTTTAGCTCAGGGCCAGTCTTCCCCAGCAAAAAGAGGAGGATTGATGGCAGATGTTAGCTCAGGGGTAATCTGCCTCAAAATAACAAAAAAAGGGTGGAGCAAGGACTCAACTCCAGGTTCGTTTAATCTCAGAGCCCATGCTGTTTCCCTATTTCCAGGTTACCACTCTTGGCCATCTTTAAAGATAAGTAAACTGAGACCCAGAAAGGTGATGAAGCTTGTCCAAGTTCATAGTTGCAAAGTTCCCCTAGTACTTGTGCATGCCTCTCTCATGACACGTGAAGACACTGAGCTTTAAGGATACTCGTTCTTTGTCTTACCCTGATAATTCTTTCACAAACATGCGTGTTTGGAGATGGAGACAGTGGGACTATATTCTAGTAAGGACCATATGTAGAGTCTTCTATTTAGGTACCACATAGCCAGCAATAAGGGGCCCATGGGGATTATACTTAACATTGAGAACCAGTTTGAATCCTGACTCCATTACTTACTAGCAGAATGGTCTCATGCAAGTTATATGGCATCACTGGCTTTCCTATTTCCTCATTTATAAAATAGGGATAATAATGCCACTTGCCTCACAGGATAGGATAGCAGAGCAGTGAAAAGTGCATGTTCTGGAACCAGGTTACCTGGATCTGTATCCAGATTCTACCACTTTCTGGCTGTGTGACCTTGGACACATTAACTAATCTCTCTGAACCTCAGTTTCCTTGCCTGTAAAATGAGGTAGGTAGTACCCCACAGGGTTATCACAGAATAAATAACATGAAAAACTCATGGGTACCCTTGACCCATAGCAGACATTTAACAAATGTTAGCTATTACCCTTTATGAGGTTAAATGTGATAATGTGGGTAAAGCTCTCAGCACAGTGCTGAGCACATGGTACTCAAGACATAGCAGCTTTTTATCTTTAGCACACTATGAAACTTAGGAAAAAGAGCTATAAGTCACTGAAGAGAAGGGACGTTACATCCCCTGTGCTGCCATCAACAAGCAATGGAATTGGAAGGTCAAGAAAGCAAAAGATGTGAATTCAGGAGACCAGAACCCCAGGAACCTACCCTCAACCTTGGCTTCAGCCTGTCCGCCCTCTGCAGGGGTTGGGATCTCAGCAGCTTGCCTCCCCTATCAATGATGTCACTAAACCTTGTCTTTCTCCTCTAGGCTCTCTAGGGCAGTGGTTCTCACCCAGGAGTGATTTTGCCCCAGGAGACATTTAGCAATATCTGGAGATGTTTTTGGTTGTCACAACTGGGGGGTGCTACTGACATCTAGAAGGTAGAGGCCAGGATGATGCTAAACATCTTCCAATGCACAAGACAGCCCCCACGACAAAGCATTATCTACTCCAAAATTCATTAGTCCCAAGGTTGAAAAACTCGGCTCAACAGCTCAGGAGCTCTTCACTGGCTTAGTAGGACTTAGGTGGGGTTAGGGACGAGACGGGGTGGAGGGAAAGGGAGGAGATCCTGTTGGAGGTGCTAGGGAACAGTGGACGCAGCCCTCTGCAACCTACAGACAGGGCTCCGGGACAGCTTTTTCTTCACTATCAAGACGAAAGGCAACAGAAAGAAACTAAAAAAATGGAGCCAACTTCTTTATATATGTTATATTTTTCATTAATAAATAGGTTTTCTTCTTTAAACACAGAACATATAACAGATTGAAACATTCCCCCCTCCCCCCGATTCCAAAGACAAGAGTCTATAAAACAAATGCCAGCTGTACTGCCCTAAAGGCAGAAAGAGTCTGGTGACCCCCACCCAGCCCTGCCCCCTGCAGCACCACCACCCCCACACTGTGAGAGAAGGGGGTCTGGGGCTTCTCCCTTGGACCGTGGGGACTTAGGTGAGAAGCATGTGAATGTATGATGTCACCTCTCCATGAGGCATGGGCTATGCAAAGATGAGGTTTCCTTCTCATCGGCTCTGACCAGCTCCTGCCCTTCAGTTTTGAAGCACCCGGGCTCAGCTCCCAAGGGAGCTGCCTCTTGGCTTCCCCACTCTCCACTCCTCTGTGGCCTCCTCGGAGGGGAAGGGAAGGGCTCAGAGACCCCTCTCATCCCCTGGCCTGCATGGAAACGCTGTGTGGAAGAGGCATGATGCTGAAGGTGAGGCTCCTGTAGGCCCCCGAGCCCCTGAGGCCAGCATGCCCCATACCCCCACACCTTTCCTTCCTCTGGAGTGGGGGGCACTGGGGCAGCTGCCCCCTCCACCACCTAGTGCCTGGCTTGGGGTGTGATGGTTCTTTCTTAAGTGTCAGGTCCTCAAGCCGGGCCTGGCTCTTTCCTCATCCCATTCCTGTCTCCTTCCAAGCCCTCACCGTGGCCATCTGAAAAACTCGTGTCCAGAGTCCTAAATTGTCTCATCCTCCCTCTCCCCGTGCCTCTGCAACCCAAGGGAGGAAGTGGGAGGTTGTCTCCCCTCTCCAACCCCCATTTCACATGATGGAACAGCTTTTGGCCTTTTCCTTCTTGAAGGTGGAAGAGATGAGTTCAGAACGACTGGGCAGGTGGAGCAGTCGCTTGGAGAGGCTTCGGACGGGGCTCTTCGGGGGCATTGTGCTGGACTTGTTCAGACACACCATGGACGCTGTCCGGAAGATGCTGTGGATACTCTTTTCCGAGGTGAAAGCCGAGCCTTCCAGGTAGATTTCTGCACCCAGCTGCTTGGCTATTGCGCAGCCCTGTGGGGGGGGTGGGGGGTGGGAGGGAGTCATCAATGCAGTGGTCCAAAATGGCTCTGAAACACCACCTTCTGTGGTTAGTGGTACTCCCCAGGACTACTCTGGATGGGACCCAACTGCCAGTCCCCTACTACCACCCTCTGCTGACTTTTCTGAAGGTGAAGCCTCACTGTACCTTAGATTCACCTGGAACACTTTTAAAACCATACTGATGCTAGAGCAAGTAAATCAGAATTTCTTGGGGTAGGGCCCAGGCATTAGTCATTTTAAGAGCTCCACGGATGATTCTAACGTGAAACACTGGTTTAAAAGAAATGATCTGGGCTGGCCCCGTGGCCTAGTGGTTAAGTTCGTGTGCTCCAATTCGGTGGCCCAGGGTTCACCAGTTCACGTTCTGGGCACGGACCTAGCACTACTCATCAAGCCATGCTGAGGCAGCGTCCCACATCAAGGAACTAGAAAGACCTACAACTAGGATATACAACTATGTACTGGGGTCTTTCAGGAGGAAAAAAAAAGAGGAAGATTGGCAACAGATGTTAGCTCAGGCCAATCTTCCTAAGAAAAGAAAAGAAAAATAAAAGAAATGATCTTCACACTTCTATGTGCATAAGAAATTATCCAAATTAAAATGATTATTTTATTATCAATAAAAATGCAGTTCCCATATCTTTCTCCCAGAGTGACTCTCTAGGTATGGAGTCAGGAATTCTAACAAGCACTTCTAGTGAGTAAACGCATGTGGCTCCATAAGAGCAATCTGAGAACCACTGGCACACACAGGAATGTCTCACCTGCCAACCTATAGCATAAATCTGGGTAAACAGGAACCCCCCACCTCTATCTAGGTGACTAGTTTGCTCCTTATAGATGGCCCCCTGGAATACCAGTTCTCTTGCATAGTGAAATAATTTGAGCAAGGGCTACATTTCAAGCCTTCTACCTGTGGCCTTCCCCACCCCACCCCTCAACACACACACACACACACACACACCTGCTCATAGGAGATGGGTGCCTGCTTCTGGTGGGACAGCTCCATCAGAGTGCTCAGGTCTGTTCGCAGGTCTGTCTTGCAGCCAATAAGCAAAACACGGGTGCTGGGACAATAATCTAGGATTTCTGTCCTCCACTGAAGAGCCATGCATGACAAAGGGAAGGGGAAGGAGGAAGGAAGGAGTCAGTAGCTGACAGATACCCAGAGAAGCCCAGTTGGCAACGTCACACACAGCATCCAGCTTATCACCAGCCCAGCCCTCTCTCTGAGTCACAGCATCGCCACTGCACTAATTACATCATCTTCCTGCCCATGAGCCCTTTGGGGCCACAGGAGTGCTGACCCAAGAGCCTGGGCCCTCATTCAACAGCCGAGTCACCAGAGAAAGCACAGAGGCAAATCTCCTCCCACTTCTGCCAAGCAGACAGGGCATGGATCAGCCCCTTCAACCCAGTCAAATGGCTTCTCAAGTCCAGAAAGCCAGCGGGAAGCCAACCAGTTTCTTTCCAAGGGAAGGAGATAATCCTAGAGTCTTCTGGAAAACTAGGCTAGTTCCACAAGGTATCTTGGGACTCCTCAGTATGGGCAGACCTTGCCACCCGGACCAAGACATTTCCTACCAGCAGTTCGGCTCAGGCCTGCCTGCCTTGCCCAGTCCCAGTGGGCCTGGGATCAAGGCCTATAGAAGCTGCCTCCAAAAGGCCCCATCCCCAACCCCCAAACCATATCACCGAAAGGTTCTCTGACTCTCAGTCCTTTGCTTCCTGAGTCTTCCACACCATCCCCCTTCTAGGCCTCTGGAAGAGCAGTATAGGAGAGTGGCAAGGGGACAGGAGATCTGGTCCTAGTCCCAGAGCTGTAGCTAATGGTGTGGCCTTGGGCAAATCTCTTCTCTCCTTGGCCTCAGTTTCTTCCTTTTACACCAATGGGGATTAAGTGACAAGGTCCCCAGGAATCCTTTTTGTTCTCAAGCTGAGCTTGAGATTGTAGAGTTTATCCAGCCTTACCTTCTTGAGTGCACTGTCCACTGTCTCCGGACGGCTGATATCAAAGCATAATAATACTGCATCTGAGTCGCTGTAGCAGAGTGGACGGACATTGTCATAGTAGGGAGATCCTGGTACAGGAGAGAAAGAGCTGATGGTGAGCCATGGCATTTTCCCTCTCCCACAGGCCTACACCCAAAGAATCCTAAGAATATCATTCTCAGTCCCTTAGGTTTGTTGGCCCCACCCATCTCCCAGGGAAATGTGCTGCAGCCTAGAAGCCTGTGACCTGACTACCTGCAAAAGGCAGTGCAAGAGTATCATCTTTCTTAGTCCTGAAAAGGGGAAAGGGGGCAAAATAAAAGGGGTGGAGTATAATTTGACCCTGTCTGGGTCTTACAGTGGGCTGAATTTAAGGTCTGCCAGTTTTCTGAGTCATAGAGGAAGATGTGCCCACCCCTGCAGAGGGACCAGGGCTGTTTAATGTCTCTTTTCTAGAGTCTGCCTGCCTTCTGCCCAACCTCTGCTCCCTTCCTCTGCTCCAGGGTCCCCCTAGTGAAGAAACAAACCTGCCTGTTATGTAACTGTCTGACCTGCTTCTTTGCCATGGGGTCAGAACTCTAGGAGGCTGGTAGAGCAGAGAGAGCATCAAGGATTCATTGTCCCACTCCTCCTCCCACCCAAATCAGCTCACACTGAAAAAAGCAAAAGGAAAGCTAGAGCCCTACCCACCCCCACCCCCCAAAGATCACAGGGAGGCAGTCTCAAAGACAGCACCACCAAGAGCTGGGGATTTAGAGGCTTGAGTGAGGGTCCTTCACTGGGAGGGGAGTAGGCATTGCAGACCCAGGTGGTCCAATATGGTAGGATGCTAGGGGCTGAGTCTGCCCCCTCCACCCTGGGGAAGGAACAGTAGCAGATTTGGAACCCAGACAATTCGTGCTCAGAATAGCAAGCAGCCCCTCTCCCTGCACCGCAATTGCCATGGAAACTGGGGGGTATCCAAGCGGGGGGGGGGGGGGGGGGTTGGTCATAAAAAAAAAAGGAGTAAAGGAGACCTGGGATATCTGCCTGCTCCTTCAGCAATCCACCCCCATCCCCTCTCTGAGGTGGGGTCTCATCCTGGCAGCACTGAGCAAAGAGAGCACTGCAGCACGGGGGAGGGGGAGAGGAGGAGGCCTCCATCTGGCTCCAAGCGATCCCCCTCCCCTAAGAGAGTAAGTGAATAATGGGAACAGGTTCGACCCTGGCCCCAGTGTTGGGAAGCCCCAGGCCACACACCTCTGCCACTTCCTCCTTTTTTGTGGGCACCTAATTTGAAAGAGGGAGTTTGAGCCTGCATCCTTTGGGAAATTGAGGGGTGGGGATGCGACACGGGGAATACAGACCACCTTGCTGATTTTCTATTATCTGGATTGGGATTCAAGGGCTGCCTTCTGGCTGTGGGAGGAGGGGGGAAGCAGCAGGGGTGGGGGAGCTTTGAGGCGGTGGTAGTAAAAAGAGATGAGCTGCAGTAAGATTCTGGGAAGAGTGAGAGGTGGGCAGGGTACAGCAGATGAAAAACCATATATCATGCAGCCAAGCTGCATTCCAGTCTGATCTCGCCAGCATAGAACAGTCCAGGATAACCAGACCCTGCCTCCCAAGCCCTGGAGCTGTAACAGAGAAAAGCACACCAGGTTGAGGAATTTGGGTTTGGTTTGGTTTTGAGGAGGGTGGAGCAAGAGGAAGTCTCCTTTTCTTTTCACGCATCCCCTACCCCCAATCTTTTCAAATCTCAAAATCAGATCATAGGAACAAGAGCTCTTAGGAGGAGTAGGGCCAGCATATTTATTATCTGTAACAGGAAATCCTGAGTGCTTTATAGTTCCTCTTTAAACTCAGCCTGAATATGCATTTTTGGAGAGGAGTCGATTTGATTTTCTTTCTCCTATTCCTGGCTTTTAGTCCTTAATTATGACTCTGACCCCAGGCTATTAAAAAAGGACTAGAGGAAAGAGATAATGGGAAGGGGTCACAATCCAAGCAAAGATCAACCTAGCACTGAGGGTTTAGGGCTGAGAGCCTGGAAAAATATTGCTTCCTACATTCTAGAAGGACACAACATCTTCTACCTCAGCCCAGAATGGGGGGAAATGGTCAAAGCCAACACCCCCCACCTCCTGCCACTGTCCACAGTGTGACTATGCCCCACATTAAGCCATCTCCCCCACCCGCCAAAACAGCGATGATGCATCGCTTCATCCCTGAGCCGCAGCGGCATGACGAGTAGAGCCGAGCTGCGGCAGGCGAACAGCAGTGGCCCACGATGGAATGCAGGAGAGAAAACTGAGTCAGGAGCAATATTTCCCCAAAAGCAGGCTTGTCTCCCTGCCTCGACCACAACTGCCTCCAGCAGCAGCACTGCCACCTGCCTGCTAATTGGCTTTGCTCTGGGGCAGTAAAAGCTGTGTGTGTGTGTGTGTGTGTATGTGTGTATGTGTTGGGAGTGGAAATGAAGAAACCCTGTCTGACTGTCCCCCAGTAGTCTTCAGAGGTCCACTCACCTCACCCTCCCAGACCTCTGAAGGGTGGAGCTATACTCAAAGAAATGAGTAGCTTCTGGGGTTGCATCCACTCTGCACCCCTAGACCAGCCAAGTGAGTTGATCAAACCCCTCTCCCATCCCCAACCAAGGAATCTTCAGGTCCCTTTCTGAAGATGGCACCGTACTCCTTCTCCTCACCCAAGAGGGAAACAATTTCTAAACGGCAGCAGCCTCAGCAGCCCCGTGGAGGTGGGAAGCGGGGATTTGGGGCCAGCAGTCTTACCTGACGTGTCCCAGAGACTGAGCTCCACTCGCTGTTCCTCTGTCTCCAAGCAGGCTGTGTAATTCTCAAACACGGTGGGCACATAAGTCTGTGAAAAAGAAAAGAACTGGTCACACTCTGGGCACCCCTACCCCATAATCCTCCCCATTACTGCTGGCTACACAAGAAGCCACTCACCCTGGTGAGACACTAAAGTGGCAGAAGATAAGGGGCCAGGGGAGGGGATGCCTGGGGCAGGAGAAACCACATAGGACAGGAAGGAGGGGAATGTAGATGCACAGGCACTTGGTACACTGAAGTAAGAAATGTGAATGACTTCCAGCCAGGGGCAAGCCCCCCATATCCTAGATGGCCAGGGAGACACACACACACACAGATTCCTCTCGTCCCCAGATTTGCCTGTCTCCCAATTAAGGAGCCACAAGCCAGTTCTAGCTCTTTATCTTCTCCCCACAAGCCCCTTGGTCCAGCAGAACAGCAGAAAGAGGCAGCAGCAGCCTCCCTGGGGACGTGCTCATAGAACCTTTGCGGATGGGGTGACAAGACAGGCAGGTATTACGTCAAGAAGAAACCCCAGACTCTCAAATGCCTCCAGTTCCCTCTCCTGAGAGCAGACTCCAGAATGAAGGGAGGTGGGAGGGGATTTGATTGGGGCCTATGGGTGAAGAGGTGAGGAGGAGCCAGCAGGGCGGCAGAAGTGGAACAGGTCTCAGGGGAGGCTAAGGCAGCGCGGTCCTCCGCTAGAAGGCGGCTAAGGATGGGGCGGGGCGGGGTGGGGGAGACAGATCCCCTGGGCAGCTAGGAATCTACCCCGGAACAGGTAGGCAAGGAGAAAAGCCGGCCAGCGGGCGGCCGAGCAGCTCACCTCGGGATAGCAGTCCTTCGCTAACACCTGTAACATCGCTGTCTTCCCACACTGCACATCCCCCACCAGAACGAGCTTACATCTGGCCACGACCGGCTGGGGGGCCCGTCTCTCCTTCATGGCTGCGGGCTCCGCGGGACCTGGACTCCGATTCAGAGAGGAGGGTTGCGCCAGGTGCGTCTCAGCACACAAACTCAGCCGGGTTCCCTGCCTCCCTCCTACTGAAAATGAGGCCAGCACAGCCCCTTTATATCTCCCTAGCCGAGCCAATCACAAGAGGAGGCGGTCTCTGTCCAGGCCAATCCCTGAGGTGGGATCCCCTCCAGCAGCCAATGGTAGGAGGATCTGAGTCAGTGCCCTCTTCCTCCCTTCCCTTTTTCTTAAAGCTGCACCATTGCTTCCTCCGAAAGGGGATTCCCACGCTGTTTTCCATTTGTATTTGGGAAGAGGGAGGGAACTTGAAGCAAAATTAAATGGTCTTGAGTGTCCACCAATTAGTGCCAAAAACAATAAACTAGCCATCAACGCAGAAAGTGAGGTTAAGCTGGAATTGCCCCAAGAGAAGAGCAGGACCTGCCTAAACTATAGACGAGTGGCACCCCGGATGTGTGCGGGGCCTAGCCCCAGGGATCTCCCACCTCTTTGTTCCATCTAATCTTCATCCAAACCGGTTCCCATTTCTGGCTTCCCCTCCCAGAAGCTCCCTCTGTACCCCTTTATTAGCTCCAGCTGTACCCCTTTCAACACCCAAGTCTCTTCCTTAGGAATCACCTTCACTAAAAAAGTAAATAAATCAACAAGCCTTCTTTCATCATTTGGAAAAAACCTACACAGCTTCTGACCCACAGATGGGCAGAGAGAAAGGAAGGGGGGACTCTGGTAAGTGGGGATGGGAGAGAGGAGGAGAACAAAGCACACAAAGCCACTGTCTGTTTGGCTGGACAACCTCTTACCCATGCCTGGCAGGAGCTGCTTAGGGGTGTTTGTTCTGCTGCCTGGGTTCAGCTTCCTGGATGAATCAGGCATAGGTCCAGTTTCAGGCTGACACCTGCTGATGCCGACGCGCTGCGTGTGTCACCTGGTGAAAGTCCAGACTGGAAGACTGGGGCTCTAGGATTAGAAAGCTGGAGGGCAACCTAAGGTTGAAATGAGCTACCTAACTGCCTGCCAGCCCTGCCCCTCAGAGCCCATGCATCTTAAGGCAGCTCTCCGCTAGCAGAACCATGGGATGTACATAGCTTGGATAACCCACTGGTTATTCAGGAACAAAGGCAGCCTAAATAAGGCCTCCTGCGGATCAGGGACTGGATTAGACTGACCTTGGGCAAAAGTGAGAGCACTCCAGAGTTCATCCTTAGGTCCTGTCCCCTTGTCAAGCCCAGTGCCTCTGGAGCAGGCCTCGTTCCATCTGAGCTTTACTCCTAATTCACCATCATTGCTGCCCCACTCAGGGTTATTTTCCCTCTTCTAAAGGATGTTTAAAAGCCTTCTCCAGACCCGAAGGGAAAGCTCTCTGAGAGTGAGATTTCCAATGTCCACTATAGACAGGAGAATGGAGGGTATTCTGAGAACGTAACCCAGCCAGCATGTCTTCCATCAAGTCCAAGTCCACCATCCATGTTTGTGTGAGGGCTTTGGGGCTAAGGCCTTGACTGTCCTCTACCCACCTCCTCAGGTCCCCCTTCCAGGGATTAGGGATCACCTACAGGAACCTCTAGACTAGAAAGAGAGTTTTCCAGGTGCTACCATTAGCTGGTTGCCCTCCTCTCCCAGGCTCTCTGGAAGTTTTTTCCCTCTCCCTTCCCCAGGCCCCATCCTCAGCCCTCAGATAATGTTCTGTATATAGAATTTGTCCTCTTCTTGCCCTTTTTCTGAACTGCCTGTTAGTATGGTTTGGGAGAGTTCCAGAAACAGCTGTAAGATCATAGACTTCCTCAACCTCGAGTCCTTTTCCCTCAGCCTGACCTTTTCCCCCTGTTCCCCACCCTCAGTCTCATCTGGACTCAGTTCTGGAAGCATCAGTAGGGTTCCCATACATTCTCTTAACTCATAACTGGGTTCCCTCCAATGGCAGCCCCAAAGGCTTTAGCCCTCTCTCTCCCGCATGTTCTCCACAGCCTCCCCCTCCACCCACCCCCTCCACCAGCCACTCCAAATAAATAGTCAATATAAGTAAAAACTGTTCCTGCTATGCAAACAGCTTCCTCCTGCTATGCAAACAGCTTCCTCTGGCTTCTAACACGATTGCCATTCCTGAGCTCCTCTGAGATAGAAATTCTAGGAGCTAGTGCTAACACTGATTCTTCCCTGGGTGGCTCATTTCAGGGAAGGGCAGCAGAAAGCCTGAGCTGTGAAACAGAGCAGGCTCCATCAGGGCTGATTCTCAAGATGTGTCACTGAAGATATTTTGTGGGTCACATATTTATGCATTGTGGTGGGAAAAGTGGTGTGTGTGCCTGTGTCTGTGTGTTAGGTCAGAAGGCAGCATGACAACACAAAAAGAGGATGGAGCCAAAGTCCAGCAGGCCTGAGTGTTGGACCCAGCTCTGCCTTTAACAAGCTGTGTGCATTTGGGAAAGTCACTTCCCTCTCTGGGCCCCTGTTTCCTTGAATGTAATGTGAGGGGTTTGGACTGGAGAAGGAGCTTTTAGCCTTTTTTTTCAGTAGTTAGACTCCCTCCCCCAAGTTTGTTTAAACCTCTTCCAAGTGTCTTTATTTAAAAATAAATACTTTTAAATTTATTATTTATCTAAAAATCCATAGAAGAATAACAAATTTACAAAGTGGCTGTTTCCTATCAAGACCAAGTTTAAAACAAGGTTATGCTTGAAAACATTAAAAAGAAACCTGTCACAAAAAAACAGCATATTGTACAATTCCCTTTGTATGAAATGTCCAGAGTAGGCAAATCCAATGAAACTGAAAGTAGATTAGTGGTGGCCTGGGGCCGTAGGATCTGGGGGGCAATGGAGAATGACCACTAATGGGTATGGGGTTTCTTCTGGGATGAGGAAGATCTTCTAAATTTGATTGTGGTGATTGTTGTACAACTCTGTGAATACACTAAAAACCACTGAATTGTATAGTTTAAATTGGTGAATTGTATGGTATATGAATTATAGCTTGATAAAGCTGTTTCTTTAAAAAAAATAAGGTTATATTTCCGAATCTTCTTTATAGAGTCTCCTTTAACTTGTTTATTTAAAAAGCCTTTCTTGTGTGTGGAAAATCTCAAACATTTAAAAAGGTCAAAAGAATAATACAATGAAGCCCTATGTACCCATCACCAACTTCAACCATTACCAGCACAGCCTCGCTTCATGTAGACCCCTCACGTCTCCCCCGCGCCGCCTGTACTGGGGGATGTTAAAGCAAGTTTTAGACATCATATCATTTAATCCATAGATATTTCAGTACTCATCTCTAAAAGAAAAGGACTCTGTTAATATAACCACAGTACCATTGTTACAACTAAAAATAAACAAGTAACTCCTTAATATCACCCAAAAGCCAATCAGTGTTAAAATTTCCCCAACTGTGTCATACATTGATTTATTCAAATCAGAGTCAAAACAAGGTCCACACGTTGAATTTGGCTGACGTGGCTCTTAGGTGTCTTTTGTTTCATAGGTTCCACCTCCCTTTTTTTTCTGTGCAATTTATTTGTTGAAGAAACCAGGTTGTTTATTCTTCAGCGTCTTCCATGTTCTGGATTTTGCTGATTGCATCTCCATAGTGTTGTTTACATATAGTAAACTCCTTTAAAAATTAAATCTTATGCAGAATTCCAAAAAGACAAAACTGCTCTGGTTGAATCAGAATGAGGGACTTGGGGCCAGCCCCATGGCCCATGGGTTAAGTTCAGCACGCTCTGCTTTGGTGGCCCAAGTTTGGTCCCTGGGTTCGGTTCCCCCCTGCAGGGACCTACACCACTTGTTGGCGGCCATGCTGTGGTGGCAACCCACATACAAAATAGAGGAAGATTGGCACAGATGTTAGCTCAGGGTGAATCTTCCTCAGGAAAAAAAAGAATGAGGGACTCGGAGTGGGACTCACTCAGCCTCCCCTCCTCTCCTGGAGTAACTCCACAGACAAACCCCAGGGAATGCAGTTTAAAAACCACTAGCCTAGATAGTGTGTGTGTGCGTGTGTGTGTACCACATATGCAAAGCTCAGGGCTGCAGTATCATTTTTTGGCTCTGATTTCTCTGATAAGTTCATTATCTGGGACAGCGACATAATACACAAAGGTGTTCAGGGTGATGCAAATTCAAATTCACTCTGACTCTTAGCAGGGTACACAAGCCCAGTACTTTCTCTGCCCTGGGGCTCCTTACAAAGAGCTCCCAAGCACCCGGCCACCTGCAACCCCCAGGAGTCTGGCAGGGCAAGGCCCATTCTCCCCACTCAATATGACTCAGGTGCTCCAGTCCTCGGTCCTAAGTCATAACTTGTCATGATCTCAGGGACCTCTGGCCCCTGGCACTTGGGAACACCTGACCTTTTGACAGGGCATTTTAGCTGGAGCAGCCACTACAGTGCTAAAAAGTTTTAAGACTCAGTCCCTGCCTTCAGGGAGTTTATAGCTACAAGGGGAGATAAAGCCGAGGCCTGCGGGTAATTAAAACCAAGTGCACTAGAAGTGCTGAGGAGGGAGGGGTCAGATCTGGTTAGGTGATGTGGAAGGCTTAGGAAGATGATGGTTTTGCCTGGGCTTAATTCTGAAACAAGATATGGATGCAGGAAAATGCTAAACATGCCCAGAGACTGAAGAATCAATCCACTCAAGTGGAACAGATGATTCAGAGTGGGGAGTGGGGCAGTTTGACTGAGAACATAATTAGGAAAGGAAATCCGATGCTAAAATATCATAAAATTCACTTAAAATCCAAAATACAGGAGTTTATAGTTTTGTTTTGTTTTGTTTTGTTTTGTTTTTGAGGAAGATTAGCCCTGAGCTAACATCTGCTGCCAATCCTCCTCTTTTTGCCAAGGAAGCCTGGCCCTGAGCTAACATCCGTGCCCATCTTCCTCCACTTAATATGTGGGACGCCTGCCACAGCATGGCCTGCCAAGTGGCGCCATGTCCGCACCCGGGATCCGAACCAGTGAACCCCGGACCCCCAAAGCAGAACGTGGGAACTTAACTGCTGCATCACTGTGCTGGCCCCAGGAGTTTATAGTTTTAAAAAAATACAAACAAGTATGCCTATATGTTGTTCTTGAGTGTCAGTGCCCTCCAGCCAAAGACCACCAGCAGACACTTTCAGTTGAACAAAATTGGGCTTATGGGCTCATTTCAACAAGGAGAACACACACTGTGGCAGAACTGTGAGGCATCCAGGAAAAGGGGGTTAGAAAGGACTTGGGATTTGGACTTGTATTTGCTGATTTGGGGAGAGGTCAAGGAAGCAAGGATTCACTCTGGGTTGGATGATGTCAGAAAGCTGGAGAATTCTACGATTGGATACCTTAACAAATCTTCTCTAGAAGGTGGGAGGAATGAAGCAGAACAAAAGCTGTGATTGGGAAAGAGGAAGCAGCCACACACATTAGCCAGATGGGGGATGTTTGGTCATTTTTGTGGCTTGGACAATGTTCTTGTTGTTGTCTGAGTTCAGATGTGACTACAAGAGGTCTTGTGCTTGACCAATCATGGTCCTAGAGTGGCCTTGCTTGGGGTTGGTATTCTGTGAAATTGTCTCTGTTCCACAGGAGAAAACTAAGGCCTGGCTATGAATTCCAGGCCCATTCCTGGGGCTTTTCTCCTTCCCATGCTCTGCTGCTCCCCTTCCTGGGAGCTGAGTGTTTTTACATGAGTCTGATGAAAGATTGGAAGGAGAAACAAAAAGAAAGAGAATTTTCCAGGAAAATTTCCTGGAGGAAGTAGCACTGAGCCATGATGTAAAATAAGAATATGATGCTGAGAAGTGGGGCAGGGTATAGGGAATGTTCTAGGGGAATGGGATGGCAGGACGTTGGGAATGTTCTAGGGGAATAGGATGGCTTGGAAGCAAGAGATGGAGACCTGGGAAGAGGACCAGCGAATGAATGTATATGTCTGTGGTAGTAAAGGTATAGCTAGGAGGAGAAAAGACAGAAAAAGAAAAAGCCACCTGAGCCGGACTAAGAACGAGGAGGGAAGGATGGAGATGGCTCAGCTGAGGATGGGGCAGGAGGGGAAACACAGAGAGGCAGGAGAGTGGTCCTGAAGAAGCCTGTGTTCTATCTGGTTCGGGCTGAGTTGGGGAGTAGGAGTGAGGGGAACAGAGGAGCAGAATGTAGCTGAAGGGAATTCACAGCAGCCATATGTGGGGCAGGCACTTGGAGTACAGGAGACTGGAGACCACAGCATAAAGGCCTTCTCTTGCCACCACCCCAGGCTTGGTCAAGACCAAGGTGGCCACTTGCTGGGTTAGTGGCAGGAAGTCCTCTTGCCAAGGGGAATTCTAAGGGAGGAAAGCACCTCAGGAACATGGGAGTGAGCTGGGAAATGATATGGCCCCTAAGCCAGACCTACTCCCTCTTCAGTTTCCCAAGTCCAGCCACTTCCTCATCCTCCCGCGTAGCAACTCCCTCACCCTCTATACCCTGACTGGTCCTCCTTCTGCTCACCCTTCATCACAGCCTCCCTGGGGATCTTTGTGCTTGCACTCCCCTGGGGCCCTGCAGCAGGTCCCTCCTGAGCTGGCCAAGACAGACATAAGTATAACTCTCCCCGTCTGCCCCTAGATTTCTTGCCTGCAAAAGTGAGGCAAACCTGCTTTGGTAGGGAAATGACTGTAAGGGGACTTAGTTTCTTTATTTCTAAATGGTTGGATTAAAAATAAAACCAAGAAACTAATAGATCAGTAGATCATGTCCATCCTCTGCTTAAGCCTTCCTATGGGGTCAAGTCCACTTTGAGTAAAATCTAATTTCTTTTTTTAAAGATTGGCACTGAGCTCACATTTGTTGCCAATCTTTTCTTCTTCTTCTTCTCTTTTCTTCTTCTCCCCAAAGCCCCCAGCACATAGTTGTATATTCTAGTTGTAAGTCCTAGTTCTGCTATGTGGGGTGCCAATTCAGCGTGGCTTGATGAGCGGTGTTAGGTCAATGCCCAGGATCCGAACCAACGAAACCCTGGGCCACCAAAGCAGAGCGCAGGAACTTAACCACTCAGCCACAGGACCAGCCCCCGGAGTCCAATTTCTTATCCTGGCTCATAGCATCCTACATGATCTGCCCTTTCCCCCTGGTTGACCTCATCGCCTACCTTCTTCCTCTCCCACACTGTGCTCCAGCCACTTTGAACTTGTTTTGATCCCTCCAATGATGGCTTTCAAACTTTTCTGTCCACAAGTCATGCAGATTTGTGTCAGAAATACATATTACATCTCAGAAATACCTGTTAGAAATACATGTTATATCACAACTCAACGCCTGTACATACTCATGCTTTACAAGCGTATATATACATATGTACAGTATATACACACACACGCATATATTTATACTGAAATTAAAGTTTCCCGAAACACGTATCTTGGCTAAGGATAATATACTCTGATTGTGCTCAGGACCTTTTCACTGCCTTCCCTCTGCCAGGAATGTCTTTCTCCTTGACTGTCCCAATTGGCACTTTTCCATCCCTTAGATCTCAGGTTTAATGTCATCTGCCCAGAGAGGTCACCCGGACTAAAGTAGCCACCTGATCGTCCTCTTTCATGTTCTCTGGTATATGATAGTGTTCTGGTTTATGTTATTCATTTACTTATTCTTTTGTTGATTGTCTTTCTCCTCCACTCTGATAAGGTGGACTCCAGGGGGCAGGGCCTTATCAGTGTTGTTCCTGCCATGTCCCCAACACCCGACAGAGCCTGGAGCACAGCAGGCACTCGGTAAATGTCTAGACCGAGCGAATGACCCTAATCAACTCTTTCTCTCTTTGGGCCTCTGCATTCTCAGCTACAAAATGCAAGCCTGGACTCACTTCCTGCTCTACCTACAGCCAGGTTTTCCAGGACACACTAGAGGATGTGCTCCACACAACAGGAGTCCTGCGGCGAGTGGGACAGAGAGGGTCAGGCAGTCACCTGTTTACCGCAATCCTGGGTACAGACTGAGGAAAATGCTGAGGGAGGGCCTGGCTTCCAGGCTGGTGATGGCCCAGGTGTAAACCCAGGCACAGAGCAAACACTGGAAAAAAAAGGCAGAACCAGAGCCAGCCACACATAAGGAAGACAGCCTCGTCAGCATGCTTCCTGTGCTCTCCCCGCACTCTCTCACTCAGTCCTCTGGCCTCTGAGGGTGAGAGAGGTGGTACAGAACAGCATTAGCATTCTGGCTCAGGAGTCAGCCGGAAGAGACTCAAAACCTGACTCCTGAAGCTTCCAGAGGCAGCACAGGTGGAGAGCGCAGACTCAAGCCACACGGCCTGGCTTTGACTCCTGGCCCAGCCGTTACCAGTTGTGTGACCTTGGGCAAATTACTCAACCTCTCACTGAGCTTTCTTATGTCTCAAATGGGGACGGCATTAATTGCATCACCTCATGTTCTTTCCAGCGCTTCCTGGGGAGTGGGAATCTGAAGCAAACTAGGAGTCTCCACTCGGCCTGTCATCCCACCTGACCCCACGGGGCTCCTGGCCTCTGGGGAACAGATGCCACTAGAAAGCCTTGGCTCTGCACTCAGCAGATTGAGGTCTGAGCCCAGGGCCCAGCACTTACTGACTTGTGACCTTAGATAAGCCATGACCTCTGTGAGCCTCAGTTTCCTCAGCAAGGATCATGGATTTCCTGAGCCAGGGTTTTATCCACAGCGGGGACATTCTTCTGACGACCACCCTCGGTCTCTTCAACCCCAACGCTTCCTCTTCTCCAAGGGAGAGAAAATATAATTGCCAGAGAGAGCCCTGAACTCTGTTATTATTGAGTCCTTCCCTCTTCTGGTTTTCTCCAGACTGAATAATCCAGATCCCGTTCTCTTGCCCTCACAAGTCTAATTCTCAGTCCTTCCCACCTCTCTCCTTCGCCACCTCCCTGTAGCACCCGTGTCTTCTGACACTGGCAGCGCCCAGTCCAGCTCCATGACTCTGGCTGGGGTGTGAACTGAGTTGAAGGAAGGCTGAGAAATAACGCTGCATCCTGGAAAGCCTCAGGTCCGTAGAATGACAGCTCCGTTATTGAGGCCTTGGCCACCTGCAGGGCCCTGCGCTCAGTGCTCTCCTTGCATTATTTCACTTAAACCTCTTACAACTCTACTAGTTAAATACTATTTTATTGATGATGAAGCCTAAACATAATTGATGGGGTGCAGGGTCCTGGGTTCATCTGACTTCCCAGCTCCTCCTTTGAATCAGGGTGCGATCGCAGCGTGACAAGCAAAGACCTACAGGGACAGAGTTGTGTCTTCTGAAGGGAGGAAAAAATACCACAGTGGGGGATGTTTCCAGGAGGGAAACATGATAAAAATATAAAAATGATAAAAGACCCAGAGTTACATGCAGTTCAGAATTGTGTTACAATCTGCATGTTTCAGCGCGGAGAGGATGGGATAGGCAGAGTGATGAGAGATGGGTGGTGTAAGTCTGGGAATTTTTAAAAGAAGGTAAGGATGTTTGGGGGCAGGCAGGCAGGGTTGAAGAATGGTCAGGGGAAAGGAGTGCCCCCGCCCCTGCGCCCGTGGAGAACCAAAAGATCAGGAAGGTGCTACTGTGTGAACTATGTTTACTTTTTCCAAAGTCTAAAAATACAACGAAAAGGAAACACACACAAAGTAACCTAACCAGAAGTGGGGAAAAGTGGTCATGGCAACAGCTGAAAAATCAGAGACAGGAATTTCAGGAACTGGGATAACTCGGAAATTCCACTCCATGACGAGGTTCTTGAAAGCGGCTGGCTTCCGATCAGAGTTTGGAGCACTTTCCAGCAGGCTGGGGTGGGGCAAAGAGGGAAAGGAATGAGCGGGGAGGAGGTGAGTGCCTCCCACTGAGAGGGCAGACCTGTTGTCTTGAGGGAGTGTGGAACGGATAAGGTGTGGGGTCCTCCATTTAGCCCTGTCTCATAGTCATAATACCTTTAACAGCAACCCCTGACCAAGTGCTCACCCGATACCAACCATCTGGTGAAGTAAGTATCATTATCCCCACTTCACATATGAGGACTCAGAAGCACAGAGAGGTTAAGTAAATTGTCTAAGGTCCCACAGCTGACAAATGGCAGAGATAGGGACCTTTTTGAGAAAACAGATCTCTTTTGAGGATCTGATGAAAGCTGTGTACCCACTACCCAGGAAAAAGCTTATAATGAACGTATATACAACATTTTACATTCAACTACAGGGGGTTCAAAGCACCCATAAACCCATTCCATGGTAAAGCAATTGGATAGTAGGGCCAGTGTTGAATTACCTCCCACCCCACCCCCAGCCCCAGAGTCCAGTAAACAAAGTGACAGTGTACTTGGGGGAGGAAGGGGCTTACAATTGCCTGCCCCCCCTGGAAACCCCTGCTATCCTGGGACCTGAGGTTGGCCCTATGTGGTCTGGAGGCTCCCACCCCCAGCTGCTCTGGTGGGAGGTGGGTGTAGGGGTGGCAGGTGGGAGGGGGGTGGGCTGGGAAGGCTATAATGGGCTCTGTGGAGAAGCCAGAATTGTGCTATATTGGAGGACAATGCTTTTCCCTCACCCCCTCAGGGTACCCTTTTCGGGTAGAGATTTGGAACTGCCCAGACTAGAAGAGATGAAGGCCTCCTCCCTTAATTAAATGCCCAGGGGTTGCTATGGAAACCAGAGCTTCCAAATCCTGGCCAGACAATGGGGAGAGGAGCTGCCTCTGGCCCAGACAAGTGAAGCTTCAGGGGCCTCGATGGGGACAGGAATGGGAGCCAGAGGATGAGAAAAATGGGGTGCCAACTGAGGAGCTCAGCCTCCCCTCTCCCTGGAACTGTGGAAAAGGACCTCTCAGAACCAAGGGGTCTGCCTGAGCCAGGAGGGGCAATGCTCCAGAAAGGGGAAGGGAGTGGGGGTGGGGCAGCGGGAGCCAGGCACTGCCCAGAACTGAACACCTCCTTTGTTCCCAGAGGAGAAAGCCAGCCAAGCTGGTAAACAAAGGGAAGAGGCCAGAGGGCAGACAGCTAAGCGATAAGGCCTAGGACCGCAAAGAGCTGAGTAATGGGGCCTGAGAGAGGAAGGGGGATCTCCTGAGTCCAGCTGACAGGCAGAACGTTTGCACACATTGTCACGCTCACACACGCAGTCACCAGAGCCGCACAGGACCCCACAGACACACACCTCCACAGAAACAATGTGCACTGAAGCACCCTGTCTTTGGGGCACTCAGACCCCCTACTCCTTTGTCCTCCCCCTCCCCCCCCAACCCTCCTCTGGAGTCCCCTTTCCATCCGCATCCTTTGGAACGTCTCTTTAGGGAAGGCAGAAGGCAGTCCTCTCTGTGACCAGCTTGGGCTCCCTCCTGCATGTGGGAGAGCTGCATATCGGGTTCAGAGACCTCAGCAGGTCACAGATCCTGTTACCTCACGTGGAGGGGAAAGACCCCATTTTGACAACATTACAACACCTACCATTCATTGCCACTTCTGTGCCGGGCACTGTGCTGAAGGCAATACAAACAATCTTTCTTTAAGGCCCCCTCTAACTCTCGAGGCAAAAATGATTGTCTTTGTTTCCTGGAGAGAGGAAATGAGGGGAAGTTAGGTAAAGCCAGCAGGTGTCACAGCCAGTAAGAGGCAGAGCTGGGATTTGAACCCAGGTTTGTCTGACTCTAAAACCTGTGTGCCTTTCCTCATTCCCCACCTTTGCTTCACAAACCTCTTGGAAACTTTTCTGAGCAAGCCCACTCTGTTCTCGTCCCTTTACTCTCCCACTCGGTGTTACCTAAATACTTCTATAGAAGCAGTTCCCAATTTGTAAGCTGGTTATCTAAAGGGTTTATATATAACTTGGTTATTTGGAAACCGAAGACATTTTTCCCAGAGAAAAGGCATTAAATGGGTCCAGAAAGGCCACTTGACCCATAATGCAGCTGACAATGACAATGGTACATCTGGTTCAGGACTAGCCCGGGGCCCTAACCATCATTAATAACATTGTTTCCTGGAGAAATACATCCCGAGTTACATTGGTGAGAAAGAAACAGCCTTTTATTTTCCCACTTTCTCCTCTCTCTCCTCCCTCACCCTGCTGGACCTGTATTCCAGTAGCTGGAGCGGCTGGAGGGGATGAGAACAATTCATAAATCAGACTACACTCTGGGTGCTGACCAAAGGGAGTATTCCTTGAGAAAGGGGACCAGGGTAGAGAAGAGTTAAGAAACCAAGCCTTTCAAAGCTAAAATGTTTAGGTGGCACAGAGAAGCCTTGAGGGTGGAGGGGGCGAGCATGATGGCTGTGCGCAACTGTTTAAAGGGTTATCTTGATCGCATACAGCTCCAGAGGGCCAAACTAGGACCAACAAGCAACAGGAAGTCAGATTTTTCTAAGGAAAATAAGGAAGAACTTTCTAACTATTAAATCTCTTCAAAAGTGAAATGGGCCTCTTGGAGAAGTAGTGAGCTCTCTGCCAGGGGGAATAGTCAAGGAGGAGGTAGATGACTGCCTGTTGGGCACGAAACATTGGACAACTAGACCTCTGAGATCCCTCTAAATTCATATACTCACTTAGCAAAATGTTATGGAGTATCTCTGTGTGCCCAGCACTATGCCAAAGACAGGATTTACGGTGGGGAGTAAGATGGGGTCCTTGCCCTCTGGAAGCTTAGAGTCTAATGGGAGAGTCAGGCATTATATAAATAACCACAACTGAATATATAATTTCTAATTATAATATAGGGTACTCCTGTGAGAGAATAACAGAAGGGATCTAATTCAGAGATTGGAGCCAAGAGGGTCTCTCTAAAGAACCCACAGTGAGGCTGAGATCTAAAAGATGAGTGGAGGTCAGCCTAGGAAAAGGTAAGGGTGTGTGTGTGTGTGCAGGCTGGGGTGGGGGAGGGTGTTCAGGGCAGAGGCAACAGCAAGTAAGAAGTCCCTGGGGCAGGAAGAAACGGCGTAACTAGAAATTGTGAGTGAGGGGAGAATGGCAAGAGATGACTCTGACAAGGGAGGAAGGGGCTGGGTCTCAGAGGCCACAGTGGGAGTTTCAATTTCACCCCATCCCCTGACCTTATCTCTTAACTAGTTGGCCCTCTCCAGTCCTGGATCCCTAGGCCTTGGTCTCTGGCAGCCCCCCCCCCCCAACTCCCCCCATCGTTTTGCAATGCCTCGCCATTCCCTGTGGCTCCTCCCACTTCCCCGGGACTCCCACAGAGCAGCTGCTGCTGGTACTCTATCAGCGTCCTAGGAGGTGGAATGGTAGAATTCTCATCTACCTTCTGTGGGACACCCAGGTTCAATTCTTAACCCTTGCACCTGCCTCTCCTCCCAAGAGGCAGCATAGTTGAACGAAGAACACAGACTCTGGAGCCAGCCTGCCTGGGTTCAGATGCTGGTTCTGTCACTTACTTGCTGTTTGACCTTGCCAAGTTACTTAACTGCTCTGTGCCTTAGTTTCTCCATGTGTAAAACGATAATGATCATGCCTATCTCCTAGGAGTGTTATGAGTTAACGTCTGTTAAGTCTTTAAGACAGCACCTGGCATATAGTAAGTGCTATATGAGTGTTTGGTAAGTCAAATAAATCACTGGTGATAAATCATTGTGACATCTCCTACTTCCCTGTCTCATCCTACGCTTTCCCAGGTCTACCCCTAGGCCTACAGCCAAGGAGCCAGGAGCCAAGCTTACTGCTCTTTCCTCACCCACTTTTCTAGCCAAGGCTGCCTCTGGCCGCAACTCTAGTACTTAAGAAAGTAGGCAGAGCTGAGCACACTCCAGACCAAACCTCTTCATCCCCAGAATAAAAGATCTTCCTAATGGTAGGCTGCAGTCAGATCAAGGTACACCCTCCCTTCTCCCCCTCCAGCTGTTTCAGAGGCTAAGGGTATTCTGGACACACTGAATGTATCATCGAGCCCCACTTCCTGAGCCCCGGGCCTCATCCTCAAGACTGAGTTTGAAGCTCCTCCCACATATTCCCCTACCACCCTGTGCTCCTTCTCAATGTCGAGCTTACGCTTCTTATTATAACCGCCGGCTTTCTTGTCTTTGTCCTTGAGGGCAGCAGCTGTCTCCCTGTTCTCTGTTGCATCCCAGGGCCTACATATGGCACTTATCCCTCCAGCCTCATTTCTCACCAGTCCTCCTCCTGGCATCTCTGAGCCAGCCACACAGGCTGGCTGTCAGCTGCTCAGGTTTGCTGTTCCTCTCTCCTCGGGGTCCTTACATGTGCTTTTCTCCTTGCCAGGAGTGTTCTTCCTCAGGTCTTTGCCAGGCCAGCTCCTACTTCTTCTTCAGGTCGCAGCTTACCGTCACTTCCTCCAGGAAGCCTTCTGTAAGGCCCTGGTCTAGGGAGGTGGGTCTCCCAGCGCCTGGATTTCCCCACTGTATCTCAAGCATCTGTCTACTCATCTGTGTCTCGCACGAGCCTGTCAAGCTCAGGTAGGGCAGAGATCATGTTGATCTTATTTGTTATCATATCCCCGGTGCCCAGCACAGGGCCCATAATAGACCAGGATTTATGCCCTGGGGCCCATGGATGAGCTTCCAGGGCTTCAAGGAGGTTCCCAAAAATCATACGAAAATGTTTGTAGATTTGTAGTGCATTCTTTATGGGAGAGAGTCTGTTTTTTTTTTATCGTAATCTCAAAGGATATGTAACACCCCTCCCCTGCAAAACAGGGTCAGAACGACTGTGTAGGCATTCGGCAAACACTTGCTTTTGATTGGATGCATCCATCCGTGAATATAATCGCTGATAGTCGATAAACAGTTATTGAATGGATGACTAAGCCTCCTCCTCAGGGTTAGGGTGATTTTAATGTTTTCAACGGATCAAGAAAAACATCTGAGGGTACCTTTGCCAGTAAAAGTTAAAGCGTCCCTTGCTTCACCCCTGACTCCCGGACGCTCAATAACCGAGTGGGCTTAAGACGAAAGCTTCAGAGGCTCACAGCCCCTGCCAGAACCCTACCTCCTGTCCTGAAATCCACCCACTGCGCCTTTGCAGCCTGTCAGCTGAAAATAATCCTGGTGCGAGCAGGGGTGGCGGGAGCAGGGGAAGGAGCCCCACAGCGGCTTGAAGGAGGGAGACTCTGCCCCCTGCTGGCTGCCCTGCTCCCCTTCAGCGCCGCGGCCGAGAGCCAGGCGGCTCAAAGGAGGTCAGAGCCGGAACCGGAGAGCGAGGCAAGGTAGGGGGCCAGGGGAAGGGGCTGCCCCCGACTTGGCAGTCTTTCCCATCAAGGTTAAGCTTTGTCTTCAAACAAGTCAGGCGCGGTAGCTTCTGCTTTGGCACCTCCACCACTTCCCTTCCCTTCCTATCTTCTACTCCTGAATTAGGAGTTTGGGGAGGGCGCGGGGCGTGGTGGGGATGGAGGTCCTTCTGGAGCTCAAGGGAGGTTCAGTCACTCAGACTTGGCTTTCTCATCGATCTTTTTTCTCGGGGCCTGGCCACTGCCGACACCTTTGGATCCTGAGCCAATTCTCTGCATCGCCTACACTTGGCGTGTGGTGTACCAGCCTCCCCTCATCACCATGGAAACAAGAGTCTCTGCATCCCTTCCAGAGCTGATTTGTGAACCTACGAGAAGAGTCCGGACTTCAGGGTGGGTGCATAGGAAGGGCAAAAGAGAAAACATTCACAGAAACTATGGAAGATGGGGGGGGGGGGGGGGGGGGGTGAAGAGAGGCAACTCCCTTGACAGACCTCTCCTGGGCCACAGGTTGGTCCAAACTGACCACCCCCTCCCCACCGGCTGTTTTGTAGCTGTATAACCTTGAGTGAGTTAACCCCTCTAGCATCACTTTTCTCATCTGTAAAATAAAAATAATAGCAGCACTTACTTCACAAGAGTCCAATGAGGTAATGCATATACAGCACTTAATATAGTGCTTAGCACACACTGAATGTTCAAAAATGTAGTTATTGTTACACATGCTTATGTGTCTATATTTATTATTTGCATCTCCTTAGCCAAATTGCCAGCCCTTCAATAACACCTTAATACTTTACAATTTTCAAAGTGCTTTTACACACATTCTCTCATTTGTCTCACCCCAATCCTGAAAAATAGAGAAGGGATTACTCTTCCCACTTGGCAGACAAAGATGCAGATTCAGAGTTTAAGCTTGTTCAAAGGCTCAGCTCTAACCTGGTGCTAAAATTCAGTATTCTATAGAGCCTGGGTTCATTGCTCCATTCAGTCACTCCTTTCTGTGTGTCCCTGTGCCCAGCATGGTGCCACAGACTGTCAGTGCCTCATTGTTTGTTGCCGTTGATCCTGGAGAGGGAGTCTTGGGGAAGAGCTCATCCTGAAGTGTGGGTATTGGGTTTGACTGTGAAGGAAGCTGAAAGCTCTCAATTCAATTTATAATTAAAAATATTCCCATAAAAGGAAAGTGACAGGTAATGGTTTAGGGTTTCTTTTGGGGGTGGTGGAAATGTTTTAAAATTGATTGTGGGGATGGTTGCTCAACTCTGTGAATATACTAAAAAACAATGAATTGTACATTTTAAGTGGGTGAATTATATGCGATGTGGATTTTATCTCAATAAATCTCTTATTTAAAAAATTCCGACTGATCAAATACCAGGCCCAGATGTGTCACCTGAATTCTACCAAACATTTAAGGAAGACATAATGCCAGTTGGACACAGATTCTTCCAAATAATGGAAAGAAAGTCCACTCTCCTCAACTCATTTTATTAGGCAAGCATAACTTTGATCCAAACCTGATAAAGATAATACAAGAGGGGCCGGCCCCATGGCCGAGTGGTTAAGTTCGCACGCTCTGCTTCGGGGGGCCAGGATTTCGCCGGTTTGGATCCTGGGAAAGGTCCTAGTACCGCTCATCAAGCCATGCTGAGGCAGCGACCCACATGTCACAGCTAGAAGGACCCACAACTAAAATATACAACTATGTACTAGGGGGCTTTGGGGAGAAGAAGGAAAAGTTTTTTAAAAATTAGAAATCTGGGGCCAGCCCAGTGGCACAGCGGCTAAGTGCGCACTCTCCGCTTCGGCAGCCCAGGGTTGGCCAGTTCAGATCCCGGGTGTGGACATAGCACCGCTTGGCACGCCATGCTGTGGTAGGCGTCCCACATATAAAGTGGAGGAAGATGGGCACGGATGTTAGCTCAAGGCCAGTCTTCCTCAGCAAAAAGAGGAGGATTGGCAGCAGTTAGCTCAGGGTTAATCTTCCTCAAAATAAATAAATAAATAAATAAATAAATAAATAAATAAATTAGAAATCTTCCTTTAAAAAAAAAGATATTACGAGAAAGGAAAATTATGCTCGTGATCACAAATGCAAAGTCCTATAAGCAAAGTCATTTGCTTTACTATAAGCAAATAGTATCTAGCCATACATAAAAGGATATCATGATTATGTTCTCTTTAGTCTAGAAATGAAAAGTTGTTCGAACATTTGAAAATCAATGTAATTTACTATACGAACCAAACATGCAAGAAAAATCAGATGATTTTGTCCACATATATGGGCACTTGATTTATGACAAAGGGGGTAGTACAGAGCAATAGATGCAGAAAAGTACTTGGTAAAATTCAACATCCATTCATGATTCAAAACAATCAAATCTAATAAGGTAAGGAATAAACAAAAACTTTCTTAATTTGATAAAGAATAACTTCAAAATCCCCATAATCAAATACCACCCTTAGCAGTGAAATGTTGAAAGTTTTCCCTTTGAGATCAACGACAAAATGCCTCCTATAATTTTTCTATTCAATATTGTTTAATATTGTCCCAGAAGTCTTAACCAGTACAGGAAGGTAAGAAAAAGGAATAAAAGATTTGAGGAGGGGCTGGCCCCGTGGCCGAGTGGTTAAGTTTGCGCGCTCCGCTGCAGGTGGCCCAGTGTTTCGTTGGTTCGAATCCTGGGCACGGACATGGCACTGCTCATCAAGCCATGCTGAGGTAGTGTCCCACATGCCACAACTAGAAGGACCCACAAGGAAGAATATACAACTATGTACTGGGGGGCTTTGGGGGAAAAAGATTTGAGGAAAAGAGAAAAATTTGTCATTATTCACAGATGACATATTTGTGATACACAAAATATAGAGAAGTTTACAAATAAATTATAAAAATTAAGAAGTGAGTTTAGCAATATTGCTGAATACATGATCAATTTTCAAAAATCAATATTTCATATAAATCAATATATCAGCAACAGAAAAAGTAAGTTTTAAAAGATACCATTTATATTTGAGTAAAAAATATCAAATATCTATGAGTAATTCTAACAAAATACGTTCAAGACCCCTAAAAGGAAAACTATATAACAATATTAAAAGAAATTAAAGAAGATGTAAATAAATAGAGGGATATATCATGTCCATGAATTAGAAGACTCAATATTGTAAGGTTGGCAATTCTCTGCAAACTCATCCAGAGATTCCCTGCAATCCCCCATGCAATCCCAATAGAGGTTTTATTTTTTTGGTGAGGAAGATTGGCCCTGAGCTAACATCTGTGCCAATCTTCCTCTATTTTGCATCTGGGATGCCACCACAGTGTGGCTTGATGAGCAGTGAGTAGGTCTGCACCTGGAATCTGAACCTGCGTATCCTGGGCTGCCGAAGTGGAGCACAAACTTAACCAGTATGCCACGCCACCGGGTGGGCCCCCAGTAGAGTTTTTTGATGGCAACTGACAAGCTGACTTACAAATTTATATAGAAATTCAATGGGCCAAGAATAACCATGACACTCTTCAAGAAGAACAAGGGGCTGCCCCGTGGCTGAGTGGTTAGGTTCGCTCGCTCCACTTCAGTGGCCCACGGTTTCGCCTGTTCAGATCCTGGGCCCGGACATGACACCACACTCTGCTTCGGTGGCCCAGGGTTTTGCCCATTTGGATCCTGGGCACGGACATGGCACCGCTCATCAGGCCATGCTGAGGAGGCATCCTACATACCACAACCAGAAGGACCCAGAACTAAAAATATACAACTATGTACTGGGGAGCTTTGGGGAGAAAAAGGAAAAAAAATCAATTCCAGGTGAATTATAGACATAAACGTAAAAGGCAGAACAATAAAACCTCTAGAAAATAAGGTAGGACCCTCTCTTCATGACTTTAGGGTAGGGAAAGACTTCTTAAACAGTATACAAAAAAGAAATAGTAAGCCTAAAGAAAAAGACTGATACATTTGATCATGTTAAATTTTTTAAATATTCTGTAAAAAGATGAAATGGAAAAGGATGAATATTATGGTATGTGAATTAAATTTTTTAAAAGTGAAAAGGTAAGCCACAAACTAGGAGAATGAATTTAGAACGTATATACTGATAAAGGACTTATATCTAGAATATAAAATGAACTACCACAAATCAATAAAAGAGAGATACACAACTTAGTATCAAAGTGGGCAAGAAATTTGAATAGATGCACCACAAAAGAGGATGTCCAAATGGGAATTAAACACTGGCAAGGGTTTTTGACTTCATTAGTCATCAAGAAAATACACACTCAAACTGAAAAGACAGAAAATACCAAGTGTTGAGGAGGAGTGAAGCAACAAGAACTCTCATACAGTGTTGGTGGGAGTGTAACTTGACACAATCACTTTGGAAAACAGCTCAGTCTATTCAGATAAAGTTTAATTATCTACAAACCCTGTGAACCAGTACCTGTACACATCCAGAGAAATGCATGCATAGGTGCCCCCAAGGAGCATATGCAAGAATATTCACCACCTCATTATTCATAAAAGCTCTAAACCGGAAACAACCCAAATGTCCACTGACAGTAGAAGTAATATACAAGTAATACATGCTTATGATTTCATTTTTATATAGTTAAAAAAAAAGGCCACAGCAAACTACAGTTTGTTGACTGCAGATATTGGGATTTCTCAGCCTCCATAATCATATGAGCGTGTGTGTGTGTGTGTATATATGCATATGTACATATCTCCTATTGGCTCTGTTCTCTGGAGAACCTCGAGTAATACAGATTTTGGTTGGTACTGGGGGTGGTTCTAGATGAACAGAATTTTAAAAACGAGTCTTCTGAATTAGTGCTGGGGTTTTGGAATTGGCTCTCTAATTCTGATTAGATTTAAAGATGCTAATAACTCTATTTCCAGTGGTAAAGACAACACTGATCTGGCCATAGAGAAATGCAACATATCACCATTGGATACTCTTAATCAACCACTTATGAGAAGCAAGGATCTGGGTGACTATGTATGTGATACTTCTAACATTTTTGGCGAACTAACAAAGACATTGAGATTACCTGGTTCCTCCTATTGTTACTGGACAAAATAAGGAAAGAAAAGAAAGAGCTTAGAGATTCAAATTCCCAGCCCAAGTGCCACATAAATGACCTGAAAGCTTCTATGTGTGCCTTCAAGGAGACCCTGATCACCTGTAGCTTCAGGGCTGAGATTGCTGAAAATCAGAAGGCAGAATCTCATCCTGCTGACTGGCTGAATTACAAAGCAAATTGAACTCCCAGCCTCACAGGGTGTCTACCGTTAAAATGAGGGCATTGACTTGGAAGGAATGAGATCTTGAAAGTTGGAATGGGGAATGTGTGGGAAGACCCTGAAGCTGAGGACATTGAGCCCCTAAATTCTGATGAGTCTTCTTTGCCAGCAGAAAAGGCCTTCCCACCCTCATCTGAGGGGATTTGTCTTGTGTTGCCTGAAGAAACAGTAATGGCCACCCCCACGGCAGTTGCCGTACAAGACAATGCTGAGTCTCCTCAGGACCCACCCTCGCTACCCCTCTCTGCTTTAGACCTATAACTAGATTCAAGCCCCAGCAGACACCTAAAGGTGAGGTACCCCTAAGTGTGACCTTGAGGAGGTGCATTACACTGCAAAAGAAGTACTTGAATTTTCTAATTTATACGGACAGAAATCTAGAGAACATGTCTGGGAATAGATATTAAGAATGTAGGATAGGTCCACCCCGTGGCCTAGTGGTTAAGTCCAGCGCACTCCACTTCGGCAGCCTGGGTTCAGTTCCCAGGCATGGACCTACACCACTCATCAGCGGGCATGCTGCGGTGGCAACCCACATGAAAAATAGAGGGAGATTGGCAGAGATTTTAGCTCAGGGCAAATCTTCCTCTGCAAAAAACAAAACAAAACAAAAAGAATGTGGGATAATGGTGGAAAGAACATAAAGTTGGGTCAGGCTGAATTTATTGACATGGGCTCATTAAGCAGATTCTGCATTTAATGTTGCAGCTCAGAAAGTTAGAAAGAGTTCTAACCATTTGGTTGGTTGGCTAAAACATGGACCAAAAGGTGATCCACAGTGATCAAGCTGGAAATGCCAGACCTGCCTTGGTTTAATGTACAGGGAAGAATTCAAAGGCTTAGAGAGATTGGAATATTAGAGTGTATTTATCATTTAAGATCTATTCACACACACTGGTAAGGTCCCGAAGACATACCTTCCACCATGACTGTGAGAAATAAACTTGTCAGAGGAGCCTCAGCTTCCTTGGAGAGCTCTGGATTGCTCTCCTCTGTAGGCCAGACCTTTTAGTAGGAACTGCAGTCACTGAATTGGTAAACCCAAGTGCAATAGGAGTAATTGGATCCCAGAGTGGCAGGGGCCAAGTAATGAGGGAACCAAAGGCAGGGTGGGAGTGGTTACCATAATGGACCGTTCAAGCAGAATTCAGAATAGTCTGACTCACAAAGACCTATGGCATTGGCTAGTTGATCAGGGTGTTCCTAGAAGTAAAATAGATAGGTAGCCTGCTAAATTCTTACTTGATTTGTATAAGCAGAAAAGTTCTAGGTCAAGTGAACAAAATTCTAACCTGAATCATAAAAAGAGAGATAGTCGTGGCCCCTCCAGGAATTCTCAGATTCGAGCCACTTTATGGACCAGAACCCCTTGAATGAAGGGAAGGTTGGGTCCTCTTGAGGAAGGACCCCAGTACACTACCCAAAATTTATACTATTAGTCTTTCTCCTAGCCTTCCCCAAGAGGACCTATACCTTTACCAGGGTAACTATGCATTGGGGAAAAGGAAATAAGCAGACTTTTCTGGGACTACTGGATACCAGCTCTGAACTGACACAAATTCCAAGATACCCAAAATACCACTGTAGCCCACCAGTCACAGTAGGGGTTCATGGGGATCAGATGATCAATGGAGTTTCAGCTCAGGTCTGTCTCCCAGTGGGCCAGTGAGTCCCCGAACCCATCCCGTGGTTATTTTCCTATTTCTGGAATGCATAATTGGAATAGATATATTCAGCAGCTGCCAGAATCCCCATATTGGTTCCCTGACCTGTAGAGCAAGGGCTATTATGGTGGGAAAGGCCAAGTGAGAAGCCACTAGAACTGCCTCTATCTAGAAAAATAGTAAGCCAAAAGCAGTATCACATTCTTAGAGGGATTTCAGAAATTAGTGCCATCATCAAGGACTTGAAAGATGCAGGAGCGGTTGTTACCGAGCCCCAAGGGACTGGTGACCCACAAGTGGGCCCTTTTGCCTGGAGCCTCCCATGCCAATAGAAGGAGACCAGGTTCAGAATAGCAGAGCAGAAACATTATTTATTGATCAATGAATGGAGGAGGCAGAGCTCATGCTCTAAAACACCTTCTCCTCGAAGAGAAGGTGAGCTGGGTTCTTTTGGGTTGTGAAAGGGGAGGGGTCCCTGCATACTCACTCAGGGCAGGGGCATTTGGGGCATGTGCAGATCTTCACTTCTTGCACATGGCACCTTTTGCACACATTTCCTTTCGTGCATGGCACCCCATCGCCATCTTGGACCTTTCTGGTTTGGGCTGGTTCTGCCGTTTTTCCACCTGCCATTGTTCTGCCTTGTTCCTATAAGCAAGCACAACTTAAAAACAAAGCATTACACATGGAAAGAGTTTTTAGGGACTTCTCTGGGTGACAAAAATCCCTTTTCTAACTATTTCCTGCTCCTCATTCCTGAGGGGCAATGGATGAAGGTCTGTCTTCTGTAACTACTTCCAGCTGACCAGGGGCATCGATATAGGGGCCCATAGAGGAGCAGAACTTATCCCTAACAACTTTTAGATATGTTTAGTTGTCACCGGGTTGGACTCCCAACCTCTTGTATCCCTGGTTAATACCATTTGGAATCTAATTAGTCTTTTGTTAACAAAGGAAATAAGACAGTTTAGAATGCAAGGTCCAAAGAGTAGAAGAAGCAGAATAGCCACCACCAGAGGCCTAAAAAAAGTGGTAGAAACCAAGTCAGGCTGGGAAAAGCGTGTACAACCCCATTCCCGATCTGTTTTATTAGGTCTGGTAGGCCTTTTTCATTTAACCTACTAGCCTTTTTTTGCAGCCTAGTGGTGCTGTAGACATAGGCACTCCAGGGGGAGCACAGGTCAGGGTGAGGATAAGTATAGCTACGAGAGATGACAGAAGGAGTCCCAGCACCTCCACAGGAGGGGGATGTCAGCTCACCAAGGACTTATCTTTATGTCTCCAGAATAAGAGCTTCATGTCTGAGAGGGGCTCGTAGGAGAAGTCAAGATGGCTTGGAGTTTCCAAGTCTTCCAGTTCAGGGCCTCTCTTGACTTCAGTATGGTTCACCCGGGGGGTGACTTCCTGTAATTTTAGGGCAGTGTGAGTAGTTAGAATCACCAGATAAGGCCCATTCCACTTAGGAGTGAGCTGGTCCTGTGGGTTCCCAGTTTTCCACGTTTTCAGGCATATCCAATCACCGAGCTGGAAAGGATGGAGGGCCGGGTCCGTGGAACTAGGCAGGACCTGGCTGCCATACGCTGTGAGTGCCTTCACTGTTTCCCCTACCTGAAGGGCATGCTCTGGTTGTTCTCCTGTACCTCCAGTATACCCCCATTGGCTTTTTGACAGGTAGAATTGGAGTATTGCATGCCTATTGGCATGGCCAGATGAGGCCTTGATTGATCAAGTTCTTTACAACAGGGCCAATGTCATTTAGGACATCCTGTGTGAGAGGACATTGTTTAAAATTTGGGCACTTCTGCCCAGGTTTTAGTTCGACGATCATGGAGTCCACTCAGATTCATGTGCCACTCTTCCTTGGGCCCAAATTCAAGGATTTACCTCTGGTAATTCCATTAAGTTTCTCTTTAAATCTTTTGACTCAATCACTTTTTTTTTTTAAGATTTTATTTTTTCCTTTTTTTCTCCCCAAAGCCCCCTGGTACATAGTTGTATATTCTTCATTGTGGGTTCTTCTAGTTGCGGTATGTGGGACGCTGTCTCAGCATGGCTTGATGAGCAGTGTCATGTCTGCGCCCAGGATTCAAACCAACGAAACACTGGGCTGCCTGCAGCAGAGTGCATGAACTTAACCACTCGGCCACAGGACCAGCCCCTTGACTCAATCACTTTTGTCAGGAGCATAATTAGCTGGTGACCAAAGGCTGAGGGGACATTTACCTCCAGTCGGTCCCCTTTCAAATAAATGGAGACTCCTGACTTATGTAGTAGGTCCCTACCCAGCAAAGGAATAGGGCATTTTGGCACATATAGAAAGGAATGAGTTGACTGTTTTCACCTAATTTGTAGCTTAAAGTTTTAATCAACTACTTGTTTTCTGGGGCCCCTAACACCCCCACTATATTACATTTCAGGCTGGTAAGTTTGGAGATTTTTAGCCAGATATTTGAGGAAAATAGAAGAATTTAAGGTCCAATCCAGTTTACGGGTAGAAAACAAAAACCTCAAAGACAATTAACAGAACTAGAATCTAATATCCACAATTGTGTATTAGTTTCTACTGAAACATAATTTTTCTCTCTAAAATTACCTTCATTTTTTTTCACAAAAGATAGCCAAAATAAGACTAACTGGTTTGCAAAATAAAGCTAGTTTCAATAAAATTTGGTCCAATTATTTACATCAGTACAGCAAGAATAGCCATTGATCATATAGGCTTTTTAAAATCTGCTTTGCTGGAACTTTTTATAAGGAATCTCAGATTGAACTTTAAAGGCATCTTGAGGCCAGGCCAAGCAAAGTCAAGGACGTCATCAGACTCTGCCTACAATACCTGTAGATTTGGGTGAATTCTTCTCTTCTCTTGAGGTTCCCCAAAATATCCTTGAGGTTCCCTGCACCTGTCAGAGAAGTGACCATCTTTACTCACCTGGTAAAGTTGTTGGGAACCCTGTAAAGAAGGTACCAGGCCAATATTTCCAAGTGGCTTTATTTCATAAAGTCAACCTTTATTCTTCAAAAGCTGGCTTGCCATATCTGAATCTATGCATGTTTTTCTCAAATATGACATTCCAGTCAAAGCTTTGGTAATATAACCAATGTTTCCAATTGTGTCCTGTTATAAGAAGAAGAGATTCTTATCAAACTTATGCAAATAACTATATTGCCACGATAATAACAATACTCACTCACTCACTAAAAGTTTCCAAATTCTGGAGGGATCAAGTAGAGTGAAAAAGGTAAATATTTCAATTTTGCTTACAAAAGTATAACTGACCAAATTGCCATAAATCATAGCTTAAGAGAAAAGAAAAAAAGACTTCCTCAAATCTGAAAAACAAAAAATTTTTAAAAATCAGCAATATTTCAAATGAAAAGTCATAGAAATTACAATCATCCTCATCAGTTCATTCAGTCCTATGTAACCAACTTTTGCTCTTGATCTTTTGTTAGCATTTTCATGAAGTCATCCATTTCTCCATTAGAGTTCTGTAATTTATCACCCAACTCAGTCTTATGATATGAAAGTTTGTCAGAAACCTGTATTCTAGAGCAAATGTCAGAGTCTTTTCCATGAATCTCTCCAAAGATGAAACATATTTTCAAAAATACCAGAGTCTGCAAGTAACAAAACAGTCAAAAATGGCAATTAACAAAGATGCTTGGCTATTTCTGTGACATATAACACTTTGAGATAATAGCTGGAATTGTGACTAACAATAAGGACAGGTCAGGATTTTTGGAATGTTATATATATATATACATATATATATATATATAAAACAGTTATATTAATAACATTTACCCATACAATATAACCTAGGAGTTTATCATCATTTATTTGATAATGTTTCCCATGTAATTTTAACATACCAAATAAATCTAATTAGTTTAACATTTTCCTTTTTATAGAAAGAGAGAACAAATTCTTTGAGAAGTCCCAGGGCTGACTGGAAATTCTTGGTTCCTCTTTCTTTTTTTTTTTAAGTCAAAAGAAAGACTTTAATTTCAGGGGAGGTTCATCAAAAAATATAAAAAAATTTTAAAACACTTGGTCAAATAGGAAACATGCTTACTTATCCCTTCAAGGGACGTGACAACAGAAACAGTGAAAAACAAAAACAAAAAACCCCTATTGGAGGGATCTCAGTCTTTTTGAACATAGGAAATTACTTTAGCAAAACATAGATTTTCTGTCTCTTAGGCAGACTTACTCAAAAGTAAAGAAAAATCTTTTATAATCTCTTTATTAAGAGCACAGCAAATGTTCAAGAAAATTATCTTTCTAAGAGAGAAAGCCAAATTCTAATTTTTGCACCAGATTGCCTTCTATATTAAAACTCATTTACTTAATTAAATTCATTTCAATCTTAGCCAACTTGACCATGCACAAAACTCCTTAGGGTTTTACTTCCATCAACCTTCTGTCACTTACTTTTTACATTTGGAAATTGTCCCATGCCTGTCTTTTTTTTTCCCTCCTAGTACTTTAGGACAAATTTATCTTTCTAAACAAAAATATTTCCATTGCTTTTTTTTTTTTTAAAGACTGGCACCTGAGCTAACAACTGTTGCCAATCTTCTCTTTTTTTTCTGCTTTTTCTCCCCAAATCCCCCCAGTACATAGTTGTGTATTTTTAGTTGTGGGTCCTTCTAGTTGTGGCATGTGGGACACCACCTCAGCGTAGCCTGATGAGCAGTGCCATGTCCGCGCCCAGGATTCAAACTAGTGAAACCCTGGGCAGCCAATGTGGAGTGCACAAACTTAACCACTTGGCCACGGGGCCGGCCCCTCAAAAATATTTCCATTCTTTATACCTTCTTTACTAAAAACATGTTATTTTCCTTGAATACAAAGATGTTTTCCTGATTAAATTTTTAGTAGTTTTAATTATATATATTAATTAGAATTCTTAACCCTTACAGACCTTACCTCTTAGTGAAAACTGAAAAGCAAGCATTTATGAACTGTCCTTTACATTAGCATTCTGTGACTTGGCAAATTCATAAATACTTGTTATAATTTCTAAAAACATGTTACCTTTGTCAACACAAAATAACCAATAACCATTCCACAGATAAGAGAAATAAGGAGAGTTTTACTTGAGCCAGAGTGAGTATTATAACCTGGGTAGGCCTTCAAAAGTGTTCCAGAGATCTTTTTAGAACAAAGAACATATATTAAAAACACCCAGGATACATTTTCATCAAAGTTTCAAAGAGGTATTTAGCTGCAAATTAGCAGGTCAACATGACCCTGATGTAGGGAAAGGGACTAATCCAGGTGTTACCAACAAGGCGTTACCAATAGGGTGTAAGAGGGGAGGTATACATTCTATCTTAAGAGAGTGCATTCTTTACTTTAACGGTTAAGCAGATGTACAATGTATGTGTGATACGCCACAAGTCAGGCTTCTTTAGTTCAAGCCAAATCAGTTTTGAACAAGAATAGTTACCCCATATACCTCAATATGTGAAAATCTCTTGTCACCTCATAGTACAATTTTTTAAATAAAATACAGGACTTGTTTACTAATAGAGGCAAACATCTTTAGTTTCTCTGTAATAAGCCAAAAGTAGATAAACCTATATTAAATAATTAATGTCTAATGTTTTATCTTATTTAGAAATAATGTAGATAGTCAATGAATTTTTCATCATTTAATTTAATAGAACAAAACTTCAAAGTTTCAAGTTATAAAGAGATTTTGGAAGTTATTAAATATATGTCATAAAATACAATTATTGCTAAAAGTTTAAACTCATCTCATTTACATCTAAATTATTCGTTCCCAACAATTATGTTTAGATTACCAATGAAAACTTCATGAGACATTAACTGGGACAAACAGTAACTATTCTTGACTGCATTAAACAACTCCATTAATTTTTTAATTTCAGTTTCCCCTTGAGTGTTTAAGGGTAGCAGTTTCCCAGAAGACCTCTCGGAGTCTCGTTATTGGGACCTCCCAGTAACTCATATTGGGTCCTCCTTCGAAGCTAGATTATGGGGGTGTCTGTAAAAGGCATGACAACAAGTGCACTTCTTAAATGTTCTTACCTAATTGGAACGTTCCTTCTAACAGCCAATGTAGAAATTTTGGAGGCTCAAAGGGGCCCCAAAGTGGCCACTGTAATTTTAAATTATCTGGGGTTATCTTGCTCCAAAGATTCTTTTCTTTTTGCATTAAGGATCCTTTTTATAGCTGTTTTGAAGTCAGTTTGACCATTTTAAAGTGAGATCTCCTTTACCATGCTTAATTAACATTGCCTGAAGGGTGGATATATGGGCCCTCAGGATATTAGGCAAAGGAAACGCTTCCCAGTGAGACACAATATTTATCCTTCCAACACAATTCAAAATACAATCAATCATGAAAGATGTAATAATTTTATACAAAGCCCGCCATTCCCAGACAGTCCCGTTGGAAGAAGATTAGCACAAAGACAAAAACAAAACAAAAACCTTAAACAGCTATTCTTACCCCCTTCCATCACCACCTCAAAACCTCCCACTGAGGCACCTTGGCCTCCGGGTTTGGGTGTCCTCAACTGTGACCTACTGTGATCGGGTGTCCCTGATCCCTCACCCAGTCCATCCCTCACAGACTGGGTACCAGTCAGGAAAGGGGCTCCCTTGAGGGACCAGCAAAACTGTTCCTGGGGAGAGGGTTCCCTCAGTTGATTTCTGGGGAAAGGCCTCTCCGTTCCCTCAGTCTGTTCCTGGGGCAAAGCCTTTCTTCTCCCTCAGTCCTGCGTGCAGGCACACACTCTGTTCTGATGCTAAACTGAAGGTAGACTTTATGTTGCCTCGTGGGAGATTCCCCTTGACTCCAACAAAGCAGCAGAAGACAAAAGTCTAAGAGCGACCTCGGGTGCTGGTTTGGTAAGAGTCAGTGGGGAGAGTCTGGGGGCCAAGCACTCGGCAGGACAGCCCTGGTTTCTCTCCCCTTCACAAGCCTCTGACAAAGTAGGTAAGTCAGCCTGGGACGTGCTTCTGCAGCCCATTGCTTCACCCGTTGGGAGCCCAGAGGCCTGGATCAAAGAGAGGAGCCAGCGACTATTCCATTCCCGCCAGAGTCAACAAATTTTGTTACCAGGCCCTAAGGGATGGGTGATCCGCAAGTGGGCCCTTTCTCTTGGAGTCCCCTGCGCCAATAGAACAAGACGGGGTTCGGAATAGCAGAGCAGAAAAGTTATTCACTGATCAATGGGTACAGGAGGTACAGCTCCTGCTCTAAACCACCTTCACCCCAAGAGAAGGTGAGCAAGGTTCTTATGGCATGTGAAGGAGGAGGAGTCTCTGTGTCCTCACTCCGGGCGGGGGCATTTGGGGCATGCGCAGATCTTCCCTTCTTGCACATGGCACCTTTTGTTCATGTTTCCTTTTGTGCACGGCATTCCATCACCATCTCGGACCTTTCTGGTTTGGACTGGTTCTGCCATTTGTCCACCTGGCATTGTTCTGCCTTGGTTCCTATAAGCAAGCACAACTTAAAAACAAAGCATTAAACATGGAAAATATTTTTAGAGACTTCTCTGGGTGACATGGTAACTTCTACCACATTCCCATTCAACTCACCTATTCGGCCTGCGCAGAAGACGGATCTTGGAGAACGACAGGGGGTTATTGCAAGCTTAACCAGGTGGTGACTTCAATTGCAGCTGCTGTACGAGATGTGTTTCATTTCTTGAGCAAATTAACATGTCCTCTAGTACCTGGTGTGCGGCTACTGATCTGGCAAATGCCTTTTTCTCCATCTCTGTGAATAAGGACCGCCAGAAGCAGTTTGCTTTTAGCCGGCAAGGCAGCAATACACCTTCACTTTCCTACCTCAGGGGTATATCAACTCTCCAGCCCCATATCAAAATTTAGTTCACAGGGATCTTGATCACCTTTTGTTGGAAAAGGCAGTCTCATGCCCACAGTGTTTTCACCCCTGCTCAGCCACATAAGAATGCACTTTGGGCCTGGAACACTTTCTTATTAAGAGATCAAGAGCCCGCAGAGCCTGTGCTGGGCTTATCACCTTGTGTGGGAATATCTTTCCCTGTTTCATGCTTAGTGTATACTCCTTTGTTCTGCTTAAGTGTGTGTATTAATAGCCCTCAGGCATGCCCTCAGCTATTTCAGATTCCACAGACAAGGGGGAAGGCCTCCTCCTGTGGCACCAGAGAGGTGCATGTAGGCCAACTGCCCTGCATTGGCTTCCAGGAGACACTCACTGGCCATGGGGGCCCAACGTCCACTATAGAAGCTGATCTTGCGCTATCTCTTCTCTATGAGAGTAAAGCATTGTTCTATCCAGTGCTTGACTGTGTTGTGTTTTCCTTGGTGACTCTGATACCAAGATGCAATGGACAGAAATGTTTGGACTTCTTTTCCTTGTGGCTGGCACTGTGATGATCTTTGCTCTCCCCCATGTAGTTGGAGTCCTCCCCTGACATTGGTAACTAGTGTGTGATGTTCTGCTTGACACCTTTTCCTTTCACAAGGTATAATACTTGTATGTTACATTGATGACATCATGCTGATTGGACCTAGTGAGCAAGAAGTAGCAACTAGTCCAGACTTGTTGGTAAAACATTTGTGTATCAGAGGATAGGAAATAAATCTTGCCAAATTTCAGGGACTTTCCAGCTCAGTGAAATTTCAAGGGTCCAGCGGTGGGGGCATGTCGAGAAATCCTTTCTAAAGTGAAGGATAACTTGTTGCATATGATCCCTCCTTCAACCAAAAGAGAGGCACAACACCTTACTGGGCCTCTTCGGATTTTGGAGGCAACATAGTCCTCATGTGGGTCTGTCACTCTGGCCTATTCACCAAGTGACCTGAAAAGCTGCTAGTTTTGAGTGGGGCACAGAATAAGAGAAGGCTCTGCAACACATCGGGCTGCTGTGCAAGCTGCTCTGCCACTTGGGCCACTCGAGCCAGCAGATCCAATGGTGTCTGAAGTGTCAGTGGTAGACAGGGATGCTGTTTGGAGCTCTGGCAGGCCCCTATAGGTGAGTTGCAGCACGGGCCCTTAGGATTTTGGAGCAAAGTCCTACCATCCTCCACAGATAACTACTCCTCTTTTGAGAAACAACTGTTGGCCTGCTACTGGGTCTTTGTAGAGACTGAATGCTTAACCATGGGCCACTAAGTTACTATGTGACCTGAGCTATCCATCATGAAATGAGTGTTATCTGACCTACCAAGCCATAAAGTTGGGCATGCAATTCAGTACTCCATCATCAAATGAAAGTGGTATATATGAGATTGAGCTTGAGTAGGCCTTGAAGGCACAAGTAAGTTACGTGAAGAAGTGGTCCAAATGTCCATGGTCCCCACTACCTTCTCTCTTCCAGCCTACACCTATGGCCTCAGGGGGAGTTTGCCACAATTACTTGGCAGAGGAAGAGAAGACTCAGGCCTGGTTTACAAATGATTCTGCATGACATGCAGGCACCACCCAAAAGAACAGCTGCAGTACTACAGCCCCTTTCTAGGGCATCTCTGAAGGCCATTGGCGAAGGCAAATCCTCCCAGTGGGCAGAACTTCAAGCAGTGCACCTCGTTGTTCACTTTGCTTGGGAGGAGAAATGGCCAGAGGTGAGATTATATATCAACTCATGGGCTGTGGCCAATTGTTTGGCTGAATGGTCATGGACTTGGAAGGAACACAATTGGAAAACTGGTGACAAGAAAATTTGAGAAAGAGGTATGTGGATAGACCTCTCTGAAAGGACAAAAAATGTAAAGATATTTGTGTCCCATGTGAATGCTCACAAAGGGGGACTTCAGCAGAGAAGGAAGACTAATAATCAAGTGGATAGTATGACCCATTCTGTGAATACCAGTCAGTCTCTTTTCCCAGCCACCTCATCATTGCCCAATGGGCTATGAACAGAGTGACCATCGTGGCAGGGATGGAGGTAATTTGTGGACTCAGCAACATGGACTTGCACTCATCAAGGCCAACCTAGCTATGCCAATCACTGAGTGCCCAATCTGCCAGCAGCAGAGACCAACACTGGGCCCCCTACATAGTACCATTCCCCGGGATGATTACGTTGGACCACTTCTGTCATGGAAGGGACAGTATTTTGTACTTATGGAATAGACATTCACTCTGGATACACATTTGCCTTCTCTGCACACAATGCTTCTGCCCCAACCACCATTGGTGGATTTACAGAATACCTTATCCACCATCATATTTCCACAGAGCATTGCTCCTGATCTTGGAAGTCACTTCACAGCAAAGGAAGAGCAGCAATGGGCTCATGCTCATGTAATTCACTGGTCTTACCATGTTCTCCACCATCCTGAAGTGACTGGTCTGATAGAATGGTAGAATGGCCTTTTGAAGACTCAGTTACGGTACCAGCAATACAGGCAATACCTTAAAAAGCTAGGGCAAAGTTCTCCAGAAGGCTGTATATGCTCTGAATCCAATATATGATGCTGTTTCTCGCCTAGCCAGGATTCATGTGTCCAGGAATCAAGGGGTGGAAATGGGAGTGGTATCACTCACTATTAGCCCTAGTGATCCACTAGCAAAATTTTTGCCTCCTGTTCTCACAGCTTTATGCTATCCTGGCCTAGAAGTCTTAGCTCCAAAGGGAGGAACGCTTCCACCAACAACACAACAATGATTCCATTGAACTGGAAGTTAAGACTGTCACCCAGTCACTTTGCACTCCTCATGCTTCTGAATCAATAGGCAAAGAAGGGAGTTATTGTGCTGGTTGGGGTGATTGTTCCTGACTACCAAGGGGAAATCAGACTACTGCTTCATGATGAGGCAAGGAAAAGAATGTCTGGGGCACAGGAGATCCCCCAGGGTGTCTCTTAGTATTACCATGCCCTGTGATCAGGTTAAAGGAAAACTGCAACAACCCAATCCAGGCAGGACTACTAACGGCCCAGACCCTTGAGGAATGAGAGTTTGGGTCACCCCACCAGGTAAAAAACCATGACCAGCTGAGGTGCTTGCTAAAGGCAGAGAGAATAAAGAATGGATGGCGGAAGAAGGTAGTTATAAATTGCAAGCTACAACCACATGACCAGTTACAGAAACATAATTTCTATAATTACAGAACTGTAATTTTCATGACAGTTCCTCCTTGTTTTGTTATGAACATGTTTGTGTGTCTGTGTGTACATATAAAAATAAAATATCATTGTTTTCTTCCCTCTCTTTTTCTCTTATAATGTAATGTAAGATGTATTGACCTTATATCAGAGAATTTAAGTATTATGACCTTGTTATTATCTTTATTTGGAGATTAAGTATGGGTTAAGAAGATATGTATTGACAAGGGGTGGATTTGTGATGGTTAATTTTATGTGTCAACTTGACTGAGCCAAAGGGTGTCCAGATATTTGGTTAAACATTATTCTGAGTATGTCTGTGAGGATGTTTCTGGTTGAGATTAACATTTGAATCTGTAGATGAATAAAGCATATTGCTCTCCCCAATGTGGGTGGGCCTCATCCAATCAATTGAGGGCCTAAATAGAGTAAAAAGGCTGAGTAAGAGGGAATTCCTTCTGCCTTAATGTTTGAGCTGGGACATTGGTCTTCATTTGTCTTTTCTGGGCTTTGGACTCAGACTGAAACATCAGATGGATATATATATCTCCATATATATGTTTCCCATTGGTTCTGGTGAAGTCTGACTAATACAAGCATTTTATCTCACATTTAAAACAATTTTATCAGGGCACATTTTACATATCATATAATTCACCCATTTCAAGTGTAAAATTCAATGATTTTTTAAACCAAACTCATAGAGTTGGCCAACATAAGTCAGTTTTAGAACATTTTCGTCAACCCAGTATGATCTCTCACGCACATTTAATATTAATCTCCCCTTCACCTCTCTCAAGCAATCGGTGGTCTACTTTCTGTCTTTGTAGCTTTGCTTTTTCAGGATATTTCACATAAATGGAATATATGGTCTTACAATATGTGGTCTCTTGTGTCCGGCTTCTTTTACTGAGCATGTTTTTGACGTTCATCCACGTTGTAGCATACATTCATAGCTCATTCTTTTTTATTGATTAATAGTATTCCATTGTATAGAAGAAGCATATTTTGTCTACCGATTCATCATGTTAATGGACATTTACATTGTTTCGGGTTGGGCTATTTTGAGTAATGCTGCTAAGAACATTCCTGTGAAAGTCTTTGTGTGGATACGTTTCAGTTCTCTTAGATTGATATCTGAGAGTGAAATTGCTGGATCACATGGTAAATTTATGTTTAACATTTTAAGAAACTGCCAAACTGTTTTCCAAAGTGGCTGCACTATTTTATATTCCCACCAGCAATGTATGAGAGTTCCTGTTTCTCCATCGTCTCCCCAAAATACGTTATTATCCGTATTGTAAAATACGGACATTCTATGAAAAACAAACAAAAAGTGGTTTTAAAAGGTTCAGTGAGGAGGCTAGGGATTTTAAGAGGTGCAACGACCCTCTCTCAAAAACTGACTGCCGTCCTCCAGCCGGCAGAGGGCGCTCCAAGCCGAGGACTCCCCTCCTAGCCTCACACAGCGCCATCTTAGCGAGATCTCCGTTGCTAGGAGACGGAGATGCGTCTTTAGGCTTGAAAGCTCTACCTCATTGCTATCTCAGGCTCTCTCTTGCCCGAGGACTGAGATCTAAGCTTCCAGTACCGTCCAGGGGCAGTTCCAGAAGGGCTCTTTCTGGGGGCGTTTTCCCCTTACCCCCTCTAGCGCTGGCCTTGGCAGGCCAAGGATCCTTGCTCAGGTCTAGTCCCCAGTCCAGCTATGCCTAAGAAAGGGAAAAAGGCCAAGGCCCCCCTGTCCGATGAGGAGCAGCTGCTTCTGTTTCAGCAGAAGTTGCTGGCAGAGGAGGAGATGGCCAAGAAGAAAGAGAGGCTCCTGAGCCAGTTCTTGAAGGTGATGGCTTTCTGCATACCTCCCTGCCCAACCTCACCCACTCCCTGCGCTGGTCCTATCGCCTTGACTCTGTCACTGTGGCAGCCTCATTTTCATGCTGGCCTTCCCTCCACCGGAAATCTCGAGACCCAGTTATACGTAGATTTGGGGAAATATTGTTTGGGGGGAGGGGCGGTTCTCTGTGAAGTATGGAGCCGGCCAGTGGTATAGAGTTTGGCAGTCACAACTGAGCCCCAGGACTGGGACAGAAGGTGCTATCAGCTGTGTGAGCTCTCTGAAATTCTGATGTTCTCCCTGGGGATGGACCCTGCTGTGATGCATCCACCCTGAAAGAAATTCACCCTTGCCCTCCCTAAAATGCTACTGGGTTGTTCCTATCTTACTTGAGACCCTCCCAAAACAAGAACAGGAGCTCCCTGAGTGTTAGTCATCAGGAGCTTTGGACCCTCAGAAAAGACAAAGAGTAAGGTGTCAGTTGACAAACTAAGTGTGATCTGGTTTGTTGCACTGTATCAGGGGTCTTGGCCCTGACCTTCTGGGGTTGTATTTATTCCTTCACACAGGACAAGCTGGCCAAGGAGGAACACAACAGTGCTCTGAACCTTAATAAGATTAACACGCAGTGGAGAACCGTTCTTCGAGAAGTCAAGACCAGAGAGCTTCATAAGGACATTGAGATCCTCAGCCAAACATTTGAACGAGTGGTGGACTGCAAGGACAGTGTCATCAAGGTACACATTCTTCCCAATGAAACACTTGAATATGGCTACCTTGACCTCTTCTCTTAATAGAATGGGCCTAGTGAATTAATTAATCAGTCTTAAAGCCCCCCAAGACACAGGCTGTGATGAAGCCAGGCAATTGGTAATAACAGTTTTTACTGAAAAAAAAAATTGAAATTTTGGGCTGTCATCCCTCTCCTTCACTTAGAGGAGCCATTCTCCTTGGTCATCACTGCCTCAAACCAGTACTATACCACATTAGAGTTGTAAGGCACAGTATATATCACCCAGTGATTTGAACTTAGTCCCACACCTTCATTCCAGTGTGAGAAGACTCACTTCCAGAGACGGGACCCCGCTTGCCCAAGGTCACCAGCTAGTCAGCGAGAGAGCTGGGACTAGAGCATGAGTTTCTTGATTCCCACTCCAGTGCTTTATTTAACCAAAGTTTGGCTTCTTTGATTCAGCTTCAGTGGCCCTGGATGAGGCTGAGAAGATCTCCACGGGGAAGAGCAGTTCTAGATCTCTAAGCAATTCAAGCAGCCATCCTTTTGTTCTGGGGAGGCTCTTGAGTTGAGTCCATACCATCTTTTTTTCTTCTTTTACCCTTTTTTTTTTTTTTTGAGGAAGATTAGCCCTGAACTAACGTCTGCTGCCAATCCTCCTCTTTTTGCTGAGGAAGACTGGCCCTGAGCTAACATCTGTGCCCATCTTCCTCCACTTTATATGTAGGACGCCTGCCACAGCATGGCTTGCCAAGTGGTGCCATGTCTGCACCCAGGATCCAAACCAGCGAACCCCGGGCTGCTGAAGCGGAACGAGCGAACTTAACTGCTGCGCCACCAGGCCGGCCCCTCACCCTATTTTTAATCTGTGTACTGACTTCTCCTTAGTATTTCTATCTTTCTTTTTTTTTTTTTGGTGAGGAAGTTTAGCCCTGAGCTAACATCTGTTGCCAATCCTTCCTCTTTTTGCTTGAGGAAGATTGTCCCTCAGTGAACATCTGTGTCCATCTTCCTCTGTTTGGTATGTGGGATGGCACCACAGCACGACTTGATGAGTGGTGTGTAGGTCCACACCTGGGATCCGAACCTGTGAACCCCAGACCAGCAAAGTGGAGTGCATAAACTTAACCACTATGCCACAAGGCCAGCCCCTAGTCTTTTCTATCTTAAAACAAAACAAAACCCCCCACAATAACAGCAAAATATACAATGTCAGCCTGGTAGTCCCCTCCTAGAAAACACATACCTCTCCTTCACAGCCTAACCCCTGAGGAAAAAAATTCAGTAGACCTTGGGCAGTTTCAAGTGATAGATATTAAGAGTTTCCAGATTTGCAAAAACCGTTCATTATACATTAGAAGTCCTCACCCAGCCAGTTTTACCTTATGGCTTTTTAAGTGACTGTTTAAGACTCTTATTGAGAGTTATCAAATACTTGCTGAGAAGAGAACCAGCAGTGTTCATTTTAGGATGCTGAGCAGTGGCCACGCTCACCCTTGAGCCAATTAGCTTCATCCTACACAACAGCTTTGCAGCTAATTATTACACTCCCTGCCTTAGGCCAATCACACACTACTAATATTAAGCACCTTCGGGGTCATTCCTGAATAACTGAAACTATACCTGTTAAATGTGCAAGTGTTAGTGGTCCTCACATGCTTTCTCCACTTCTTCACTTCCCATTATTCCCATTCATCCTGCATCCCACAACATCAGATTTCCACCTTTCTCTAGGAAACTGCTCTTGTAAAGACCACCAGTCCCAAATCATGGATACTTTTCATCATTTAGTCTTCATCTAACCTGACTTCTATATGGCACTGACACTCTTGGTCATGCCCTACTTCTTGAAACTCCCCTTTGGCTTCCCTGAGACCATTCTTTCATGGCTTTTCTCCTGCCTCTGGGATATATACATCCGGTCCCCTTTGTGAGTTTATCTTCCTCTCTCTATCCTCTGAACTTTAGCATTTCCCAGCTTTCTGAGTCTGGCCACTTTTCCCTCTAACTAGGTACCTAGGGCCTAGACAATCTTACTTATTACCCTGGCTTTAAATAACACATATATTGATGACTCCCAGGTCTGTAACACCAGCCCAGATTTTTCTCGAGTTCCAAATCCTTATATTCAACATTCAGCCTTCCTAGATATCTGTTCCTGGCTGTTGCACTGTCCTGACAACTGAACTCATGAGCTCCCCCTTGCTGAGCCAGCCCCATTCCCCATCCTCCACAATCTGGTCTTTTTTATACTCTCTATTTGAGTGGCTATTGCCATTCACCAAATCACCCAACCCAGAAATCTGGGAATCATCCTAGGTTTTGCTTCCATCCCTGACTTCTGTTACTAAGTCTTGTATAAGTCTTCTGCTTCAGTATTTTTCAAAGCCGTACCTTGCTCTTTCCCCCACTATCCGGCTATAGTTGAGACCCAGGCATTATGTCTCATATGGACTATTGCAATAGTCTCCTATCTTCCAGCCTTCATGCTCAACTGCCTTCAGATGACTGTCTACACAAATGCCAGATTATCTTTCTAAAATAAAAATCTGATCCTGTTACTCCACTGCTTAAGTCTCTTTAATGGCTCCCCTCTTCTACAGGAAAAAACCCAAACTCTGTGGAAAGAACATCAAAGCCCTTCATCATCTGGCCTTTCCCTGTACCTTTCACACAGCCATGCTTGTTTCTTACCTGTGCCTTTGCACATGCTGTTCCCTCTATCTGTTATTCTCTTTTCCCCTTCTTCCCAGTTTTCTTGGCAAACTCTCACTCCTCCTTCAAGAGTGATACAAATAACATCTCTTCTGTGAAGCCTTCCTCAGTGCTCTTAGTCAGATGTAGGCACTCAGTGCTTTATATCCCACTGTCACTGGTAAGTCATCAAACTCATAGCAGTTTCCATGTTATAATGTAATTTTCTGTTTATATACTCTTCTTTTCCTACTGCAAGACTGCAAGCTCCTTTGGGGGCAGTGAGCATGTCTTTTCATCTCTGAATCCTCAGCATCTACTACAGTGCTGGTACATAGCAGGTTTAGTAAACGTTTGTGAGTAAGTGAATAGTCTTCCGTTATCAGCACCTATTTCCTAAGATCTTTTTTTTTTTTTTTGAGGAATATCAGCCCTGAGCTAACATCTGCTGCCAACCCTCCTCTTTTTGCTGAGGAAGACTGGCCCTGAGCTAACATCCGTGCCCATCTTCCTCTACTTTATATGTGGGATGCCTACCACAGCATGGCTTGCCGTGTCCACACCCGGGATCCGCACCCACAAACCCTGGGCTGCCAAAGCGGAATGTGCGCACTTAACCACTGCGCCACCCGGCCAGCCCCACTAAGATCCTTTTTGATACTAAGCATATACAGTGAAAGCTAGCTCTGCACAGAGACTGTAGTAGTTTACAGTGAGTGGACTCAAGGTGCTTGGACCATGGGGGCATTCAGTAAATGTTTTTTTGTTTTATTCATTTTAATTTTAACTTGTTTTACTTTTTTTTTTTTAAAGATTGGCACCTGAGCTAACAACTGTTGCAATGTTTTTTTTTTTAATTCTTCTCCCCAAAGCCCCTCTGTACATAGTTGTGTATTTTTTTTAGTTGTGGGTCCTTCTAGTTGTGGCATGTGGGACGCCACCTCAGCGTGGCTTGATGAGCGGTGCCATGTATGCGCCCAGGATCAGAACCAGCGAAACCCCAGGCCACCGAAGCGGAGCACGTGAACTTAACCACTCAGCCACAGAGCTGGCCCGTTTTACTTTTTTGAATAGGTAATACATTCACATTATTCAAAATTCAAAAGATAAAGAAAGTTATATACAGAAAAGTTCCCTCCCACGAGTGCCTTCCAGCCACCCAGTGCCCTGCCCAATAATTTGTTTCATAAGTAAACCCTTTTTTTACACATATGATAGTATTACATAGTGTTCTGCCCCTTGCCTTTTTCAGTTAACAATATATCCTGGAGATTATTCCACATTAGCCCATACAGAGCTTTTCTTTTCCTTTTTTTTTTTTTTACAATTGCATAGTATTCTGTATTGTAGTTTAACATTTTACTTTGTCCTCTGTATTTCCTGTATCTTGATAGCTAGATCTGGAAGCTTGGACGTGCTGTGTTCTTCCATCAAGAGGCACATAATGTCTAGTTATTGCTCTTTTTGTGATGTTAGCAGCTGTTGATTATCCATTAATTTATTAGGGGTTGCAGAAATGCTGATTTTCTAATAGTATCATTCTTTTTTCACTTATTAGCTTGAATACTTTTATAAAGAGATACTTATCATCATTTACCATTCAATTACCAAAAGGTACAGTTTATATAAGAAAGGCAGGATAAAAGCTTCATTCTTTCTCTTCTCTTTACATACCAGTTAAAAAAAAAAAGAATTGGTTGTCTGGCATCCTCCCATTGTAACTGATTTTTTTAAAGTATCCTTATGAACTCCTAATCAACATATTTGATATTTTTCAGTTCATTGCAGTTCTTATTCTTATTGATGCTGCACTGTCCCTTTTTTGCCAGAAGTGTTCCAGTTATCTACTGCTATATAACACACTACCCCTAAATTAGTGACTTAAAACAAGAATTTCTTTTATTTCTCATGGTTCTTTAGGTTGACTTAGCTCCCTTAACTGGGGGGGGGGGGGTGTCTCTCTTGGGATCTCCTACAATTTCAGTCAGATGTCAGTGGGGGCTGCAGTCACCTGAAGGCTTAACTAGGTTGGATCTAAGACGGCTGGCATTTGATTCTGACTGTCAGCTGGGAGCTCAGCTGGGCTGTTGACTGGAATGCTTTCACCTGGTCCCTCCATATGCACTGGGCTTCTCACAATATGTTGGCTGGGTTCCTGGAGGGAGTGTCCCAAAAACAAGCATTCCAAGGGGCAGAAAGCAGAAGCTGCCAGGCCAGTTAAGGGCTATGCCTGGAACTGGCACAGTGTCACTTCCACCATATTCTAATATCTAAGTAGTCACAGGCTATGCCCAAATTCAAGGAGATGGAAAAAGAGACTACCGCCTCATGGAGGAGTAGCAATGTCACACTGCAGAAGACTGTAGGATGGGAGAAATTGTGCCCATCTTTGGAAAATAGAATCTGCCACAGAGAGCCACTTTTTGTTAGTTCCTGAGTCCTTTCAACATGACTCTATTTGCTGTCTTTTTGAGAAGATACTGTAGGTTCAACTTGTTTATTTTTTGCCTCAGACTTTGAAGCAGCCATTTCTCCAAGAGTCCCTAGTTCCTTTTAGTGGTAGCTCCATCACTGTAAATGTCCATTGCCTCTGCGACACTGACTGGCTACGTGGGGCTCCCTGATGTCAGTCTTACTTTGCATTCAAGAGTGGGAGAACCAGCACTCTTAGAACCAAAGAATTGGCATTAGGAACTAGGGGAAAATGCCATTCATGTGATCCAGCTAGCCACCTGAATACATATTTATTTTCTCACACAGAAGCCATTCAGCCAAAATGTTCACTCTCTGTTTCCTACCCAGTCTTTAGCTAAGGACCTGTCAGAAGCTGAGGAACAGTACGCCCATGCCCTGCGCAGCCACATGCACAACATTGACCAGCTGTTGGCCCTGCAGAGAAGCCGGCTTAACCTCCTAGAGGAAAGTTACAATCTGGAGCTGGAGGCCCTAACGAAGGAGTTTGAGACAGAAAGGTATGAGGGCCTAAGAGAGATGGGGATTGAGCCACAGAGAGTATGCAGAGCCTTTGTCAAGGAGCTGCCTGCCTATGAGCTGGTGGCCAGCACCCTGGAGCATCTCGCCTTGATTATGACATGACCCCTGGCACAGAAGATCCTGAGATCCTTCTAAACTAACTCAGATTTAAGCTTGTGGCCTTAGCTTCCCTTTGCCCATGCCAGGTCCCTATCTGTAACGCCCTCACCACCCACTTTCAACTATCAAAATCCTACCATCTGGCAGAGGACAGGGCTGAGAGGAGACTTCTCACTATAACTGTTTGTACTTTTTGATTTTTGTATCATATGAATATATTACATATTCAAAAACCATAATAAAATAATCTTATTCATTCTTTCTGTCCCTAAAAAAGAATAGAGCCCACCCTCCCTCTGTTCTCCTTCAGTACCTAATAGATTATACCATTCATAAAGTCTTCTTACTGCTTTGACTGTCATTATTGGTCTATATGCTTGATCCTTCAGAGCAGGGACAGTGTCTTATCTCCTATAGGAAGACAATTATTGACCAACATGAAAAAGAGATTCACTACCTACAAGATGTCTTCATGGCCATGGAGCAGAACTACATAGATTCCGAGTATGAAAGCAAGCTGGAATTCCAGAGCATGTGGGATGATCTCAAAAACAAGGTAGAGGGAGAGCACATGGGCAGGAGCTGGGAGAGAAGTGAGAGCAGAATGCTCAAGCCTAGTGGAGCTGGAAGAGACCCTTTTAACAAACATCATCAGTAAAATGCCACTGTTGCTCTAGGTACCCCTGCTTTTTTGTACTTTTGTGAAAATTGATCAGGAGGACCACTCTGAAATGTTAAGGAAATGCATTTTAGAGGTAAAAAGCACCAAGGAGATCACCTGGCTTCACCCCTGTGATTTTCAGATGAAGAAACTAAGGCCCAAAGACATAAAATGGCCTGCCAAAGTCATGCTGCTGATTTGTGGTAGAGCCAGGAGAAGTCAGGCCTCCTGCCCCTTGGCCCAAAGTGCTTTCCTCCAGCCTGCGGACCTGGGTTCGGGTATGGGGTTCTTTGTTTTGCCCCACAGTGTTTTGTAAAAATTTTTAATAAGCTTCCTACATTTAAAAATTGGGAGGGGCCGGCCCCGTGGCAGAGTGGTTAAGTTCAAGCGCTCCACTGCGACGGCCCAGGGTTTCGCCGGTGCGGATCCTGGGCACAGACATGGCACCGCTTGTCAGGCCACATTGAGGCAGCATCCCACATGCCACAACTAGAAGGACCCACGGCTAAAATATACAACTATATACCAGGGGCTTTGGGGAGAAAAAGGAATAATAAAATCTTTAAAAAAAAAATTGGGAGATTTCACATAAAAATCCAAATTTTCAGCTTCCATTGAAAATTTTAAAGATCTGGTAATACTGGGCCACATTTCCAAATGGGGACATTCATGTGGAGCCGAACAGCTGTGCCATCCCCTTGCCCCCCATGGAGCATTTCCTCTATGGTTCACCACAGGCTCCATCTAGCCCACATCACTTATTTATGTCATCTGCCTGGTCTTTGTCGGCATTTTCATTGGCAACCTCTGCACTACACTATGCTACACACAGTTCAAGAGGGCAAGGTTGCTGGTGGGATGTGACAAGGCACTAATAGGGTAATTCCAAGCACTGGCTATTTTGGGGCCACTTCCTAGAATATAGAAGAGAAGCACTTTCTAAGACTGCAACTGGAGAATATAGTAGAAGATCTGTGGAGGAGGTTCCAGGATGCACTCAAGAATTATACTGATGCCACAGAGGATCGAAAGATTGCCTTCGAGACCCTGAAGGTGAAGGACGAGAAGAGCTCCAAAGAGATTGAAGCACAGATGAAAAAAATACAAAGACTACAGGTTAGTTCCAGCCAACCAGAAATACTTGCTGCTTTAACTGCTCCATTATCCCCTGTTCATCTTCCCCCAGTTTCCACTGGGCCTCATCCACTGGTTGGGAAAGGATGATATGCTTTGATTTGAGTCCCCAGACAGTCCTCTTACCTGTCTCACTGAAGACCCTCAGCTAGTCAAGTGTTTCCTCTAATCTACTCTGTTCCTCCAGGAGTCCATAATTATTTTAAAAGGCAAGATCATGGCGCACAGCCGAGAGAGTGAAGAACAGAACCAGGACATTCGTAATGACAAGGAGTTAGTCCTTGTACAACTGCGAAAACTTAAGGCGCAAAGGACTCAGGCCCGGGGAATATCACAGGAGAAGCTGGTCAAACTCACCCTGGAAAGTAATGCCACCCTCAAGGCCCTGAGAAAGACTGTCGATAAGGTAACAAGGGGAGAAGGTGATCAGAACCAAGGAACCTGGCTCCCTGCGAGGGGGAAGGGGTTTGAGAGAGGTAGAGAGCTTCCTCCTGCTTCCTGCCTCAGTGGACACCTGGAGTACCTTTTTTATTCCATGTTGTTCCCTTCTCTCTTTAAATTAAATGAATTTTAAATTAAATGAATTAATAATGAATGAATTTGGTAGGAAGACAAAATGCTTGGAATGGTGCTTGGCACACAGTAAGCACTCTGTGTTAGACATATTTATTACTCTCATCTCCCATTTGGATAAGTAGATTCCCTGGGTTCAAGCAGGGGAACCAACTCCACTATTTCCCCTGCCCTCCTCCTTTCCTAATAAAAGGTCTCTTCCTGCTTCCAACAGGGTGAAAAGATCCTTAAACTTGCTGAAATATGTAGGAAATTTGAAACAGAGGAAGAAAAAGTGCTGCCTTTTTATTCATCAGTATTGACTCCTCAGGAGCAGGAGGAGATAGAGGAAATTAACCCAGAGGAGCTTACTGAGGAGCTTGCAAAGGTAAATTTCCTGGGGTCGCTCAAGGTTGGGGATGATGGGGCACTGGGCTGCATTCACTAACGGGCCCCTCCACACACCTTCTCCTTTTAACTCAACTCCCAGGTGATAGTGGACTACATAGGGATGGAGAATTTCTGGAAAAGGTACAACAAAGTGAAACTGGAGCAACTGAGCCTCCAACACAGACATGCCCAGTTGTTAGAAATCAACAGGAAACTGCGGGAGATGCTCAAGCAGTACTTGGATGGCATCTCAGTGAGTGATGAAGTGCTGAGCCAGCTCAACCCACTCTTCATTGTCAACCATCGAAGCAACTTAACCCAGCCCTTGTCCAAACCTACAACCCAGCCAGGTGACAAACAACCTCCAACCACTTACAACATCGTTGAAGCAGCCCACGTGATCTCTCACATCCTGTGATACAAGGAGAAAATCTCTTTTCAATCCCCAGAGAATTTTTTGAGACCTGAGGACTTTTAAACCATTAAAAATTTCCATGGAGTTGATGAGCTCCTTCTATCTTTGCCATACTGGACAGAGCAGTCTATGCTGAGCACACTAGGAATACAGTGGCCCCAGGGAGTGGAGAGAATGGCCAAGCAACTACCAGGACGTTTACAGCTCAATGAAGCAGTGCTCCTCAGAGTCAGGGCACCATGGGAGCCAAAACCCATACCTTCAGGACCTAGAGATCTTATGGGGAGATTCAAGGCCAGGTTCTTAGAGTATGTTAGGACAGGAAGAGGAAGCCAGGGGAAGAAGTGATCCAAAGCCTCCAACCACCCCATGCCAGGCAGGATCCAACTCAGAAGGCCTTTTTCCCCAGCCCTTTACCTCAATCCCCTTCAAAAACAGCCTCAGAAAGTATCAGGTGAAGAATGCAGAGACGTTTTTTTAAATTACTATTATTTATTTCTTTTTGCTCTTGTTTCGTTTCTCTTCCTTGAGCTTCTTTTTGGAGACTTTAGGTCTGTTGGCCTTTTTGTATAGGTGATACCCAATGAGGCCCAGGAGGGCTGGCACCATGGCCATGCCTACCAGAGGCAAAATGCCCTTCACCAGCTTTTGCCAGTAGTTGGCTCGGATCAGTGCAATCAGCTCCACGTCAAACTGCAGCACTGCATCCGCTGGAGGCAGAGAGGAGGTGAGGGTTAGAATCTCTGTGTGTTTTATCCAGGGCTCAGAGTCTGAATGAAAATAGGGAACTAGGAAGCTGGCAAGATTTAAATGTGGGGTTGAGTTCATTTAGACAAAGGCAGAGAAGGATGATGAGCAGAGTCTAGTGATGGTCATGTTTACACCAAATGTACACGTGTGGCTTGTGTTCAGTGACAGGTCTTTCACAGGACAGGAAAACTTTCTGTGGATGTGAAATGTACAGACTCTTCTCCATTTAAAAGTGAGACAACCTCTATACTAACCATATTCCATTTCCAAACAGCCACATGGATAGAATCTTTGCAGGGCTGAAATTAATTGGATTTAAATTACACTTTTGGAAATTCCACCAACCAATGGGCACACTCAATATGACTGTTGGAAAAGATAAGTGTTTCAACATAAGAGCTGGAGAGGAAGAAGGATGTGGCTTAGGAAGTAAGGGTCAGGGAATAAATGGGAGTTGGGGGTCAGGGGGAGAAATGTAAACAGAAGCAGTACTGGAAATGGGGAAGTAATAGAGCTTCAGGTGAAAGAGTTTCTTTTTAGTCCAATGACCCTCTTTCTAGGTCTCCTTCTAAGCTGGAACAAGGATAAGAACTTTTATCCCATTACTCTGAAATACAACACATTTTAGCTAATAGGACATTTGTGGTAACTAAAAGCAAGAGATATATACCTTGGGAAATCTGTCCAGTCTCAGCCCTTCAAGAATAGATATCAGCAGTGGCCTGTGAGGGCTTTTAAAGTTATGGGGTGGGCTTGGCTTTTAAAAGTTGTTTTTTTATTTTGTCTCAAATTCCTTGACTGTGATAATTTTTACTATCTCTTCCCTGGTGAAAGCTGAAAGGAGGGGTGGAGATGTGGTGAGAAGCCAGGCCAACTGCACAAACCGCAGTTTGGAGTTGTAGGAAAAAGGCAAGGAAGAAGTCCAGTGTTCTGGGAGGGGTGGCACAGGCAGCAGACCCATGGAGCGCAAACAGGTGTCTCCTTCCTAAAAATTTGCTGGCTGCTAGAGGGCAAGTCAGGTGCCTTAACAGGCTACATGTCTCTAGTCCCTGTGGGTGATGTGAGGAGGAAAAAAGTGGCCCTGCAGAAGGAGGCCCCAGCCACTCCTGTCCCTTTCAGCAAACTGGGTGTAGACCATCTCAAGCTCCAGACAAAGCGTGCAGCTCCTTGTAGCTCTTAGGGACTAGGTATTTTGATTGCCTGAGAGACAGGCTGGTCAGATTACCTGGAATAGACGGTGGAAATCCCCGTTTTCCATAGGCCAAGTGAGAAGGAATGATTACCCTTCGCTTCTCTCTGTGGGAAGGAATGAGTCACAGCCAGAGGTAGGATCAGGTGGGCCAGCAGCCTCAGTCCATTTGAAGCCCCATCAGCAAAACCCTCTGGATATTCACACCCAAAACATGAACTTTCCTACCTGAATACCAAATAGGTTGACCAGGAAAGGTGACTATTCCCCCACATGCCTCCATTCCTCCAATGAAACCCACAGCCAGAAAGGCACAGATGCTTTGGATGCCCTCAGGAGTCCCAACGACCTGGACCTGCCCAGCGCAAAGCCAGGGCCCTTTATCCCCTGTTCTCCTGCCTCCTCTCGGAGCAGGGATAGCAGAGAAAGCCTCTACCCATACAAAGGGGGGATCCAAGCCCACCCCTGCCCAGATACTCACCCCACACACATGTCTAGAAGGCTCTGCTCCAGACCTTGAGGAAGAAGACACAACTGAACAGGAAGCTACCTACATTCCCCAAATCCCAGGAGAGGAGGATCAAAGGCTCCCACTTGACCCTCAATTGAGCTCCCCACTTCTCAAATCTCTGCCTTCCAGTGGGGTTTGGGGCAAGAGGAGTATCAGAAGTGGGGTTTGAACCTCCAGAGGTGGCTGGTAGAGCCCTGGAGTCATATTCCAGGGGCATTTCCAAGGTAGCTTAAGGGTTGAAGAGGCTAAGAAAGGGCTTAGGTTGGGAAAAAGTGGAATGGGAGACGCAGGTCACATACCTGGGATCACCTGCTTTTGGCCAAGTTCTATAACCAGAGGGTCTCTGGTCAGGGAAGTGTCAATAACGCGTCCATCTACCAAGCTGCCCTGCAGGGAGAAAGCATCAAGAGCGCACACCTGGTACCTCTCCCGCCCAGGGGCCCGCAACACATACCTGGGCCGCTGGGCGGCGGCAATCCTTGCAGCTACAGCCTAGCATTCCCTTCAGAGCAGAAAGGAACAGGAAACCCCAAAGGGCTGGCACTTCTCGGAGATCTCCCCACCCTTCACTTCTCAGAGCCGGGAAGGAATTGGCGGAAAAGCCAGGAGGGGAAATGGGCAGGGAAGGGGAGCGCCCCTCCCCCCGCCACGTGCTCGACGACCCCAGAGCCCCGAGTTACTCCCGAACCACTTGCCACGTGTCCAAGCCAAAGCTGACGTGTTTCAGTAGGGCGCCGCCCCCTCCCAGGCCCCGCCCCGGCCCCCCAGACCCCTCACCGTGTAGTGTATATGAAGCGTGTCTCCAAAGGCAGCAGGCTCCGCACACGGTTCGGGGGGCTCCACCTATGACCGGACTACAGGAGTCACGGACGGAGGCTCCTCCAAAGATCCCGTTCTTGCCCCTAGACCCAGCACCCCCCAACTCAGTTCCCGCACTTCTTCTCCTCCCCGTTCCCAGGTTCGTTCAGACCCCGTATTCCCTGCGGGGCCCGGGAGTATCTCCTCCTCACCAGGGTCTCCACTTGGAGGGTCCGAACGGGACTTTCGGTTTCGAACCCAGCCTCAGCCCAGCACACCGCCCCACTGAGCAACAGCAGCAGCAGCAGATGGAGCGGCAGTAGTGAGGGGCGCAAGGTCATGACTGGACTCGGGGCAGGGCACGGGGCACCAGGACAGGCTGCTCGGGTGGCGGTGGCTAGGACAGCGGTTCCCTCGGCGCCCAGGCCAGACTGGACGGGACGGGGGCGGGTCGAGACGCGCCAGCTCCTCCTCCTGCAGCCCTTCCTCCACCTTGTCCCCACCTCCTGGAGGGAGGAGGCCACGGGGAGCCCTCCCTCCCCTCTAAGATCGGAAGGTCGCGGATTCTGACCCGTCCGTTAGCCATTCCGTTCCATAGCGAGGGACTGGGTCACATAATAGCACCCATTTACGATTACCTGTTGTGTGCCAGGCATTTGTCTGTAATCCTTAAAACCACTCTGAAAAGTAGGCATAATTGTTTCCATTTTACAGATGAGGAACTGGGTGCTCAGGTTAAGTAACTTGCCCAAGGTCATCTAGCTAGGGGGTGCCTGACACAGGATTTAAACCTAGGACTGCCTGAGTCCAGCCTGTTTGCTCTCAGCTCTTTCGTCTAAGCCCTATCCTGGCAACGTCTGGCTGCCCCCCCCTCCCCCCCCCCCCCCCCAGCATCTGTCACAGGTGGCATCCCTCTCCCACCTCCAGCCCTTCAGCTTGAATTTCTGGAGGTCATATGTCCAAAAGGAGTCAGGGAGCCGTCCCATCACTCTGTCCCTTACAAAGCTAACTGAAAGAGCAAGGGGCTATTTTCCTGTAAGGATGGGGTGAATCCTTGATCTTTTCTTCTGACGCTACCATTTCCTTTCTCTTTTTATCAAGAAACTTGTCCAATGGGTAGCTACACACAACTCTTTCCTGTTTGTGTAAGGCCTTCAGTTTTTAAAAAGGTTTTAAAATAATTTCAGGTGACCCTGCCAGTCCCCTTCTGTGTGACTGGAACCCTCACTGCCCACTCAGGCCTTGGCATCTGGATTCTGCTCCCCCAAAAGTCATCAGCGAGTTCAGTCACCACATTCTTGGGTCATTTCTTGATCCCTTGTCCTCTTGGGCATCTCTCTAGTATTTGATGCCATTGAGCTCTGCCTCCCTTCCCAAGCTCGAGACACAACTGCCTACTGGGTATCTCCACCTGGATGTTTAACTGGCACCTCAAATCAACACACCCAGTACTGTACTCATTCCTCTTTCTCCTTCCATGTCATCTGCAACAATCTAGACTTCCCTCCCAATTTCCTGTTTCTGGTAGTGGCTCTGCTCTCAGCATTCTCTTCGATTCTTCTATCTCCCACATCCAACTAGCCTCCTTTGGGTTCTCCCTCCACAGCCTCTCCAGCTTTTTTTTTTTTTCTTTCCTTTTTCTCCCCAAAGCCCCCCTGTACATAGTTGTGTATTTTTTTTAGTTGTGGGTCCTGTGGGACGCCGCCTCAGCATGGCTTGATGAGCGGTGCCATGTCCACGCCCAGGATCCGAACTGGTGAAACCCTGGGCCGCCGAAGCAGAGCCCATGAACTTAACCACTCCGCCACGGAGCCGGCCCCTTTTATTTTTTTTGGTAAGATTGGCTCTGAGCCAACATTTGTGCCAATCTTCCTCTATTTCGTATGTGGGATGCACCCACAGCGTGGCTTGATGCGCGGTGTTTTGGGCTGCGCCCAGGATTTGAACCCACGAACCCGAGGGCCACCAAAGCAGAGCACGCAAACTTAACAGCTATGCCACCCGCTGGCTCCCCTCTAACTCTTTCCATTCCCATGGCTACCACTCTAATTATGCCCTCATTATCTCTCTCTTTGGGGTCGTTTATAAAGAAAAAGCCCCCTCAGCCAGAAGGAATTTCTGGGGAAGGTGGAATACTCTATCTTGATAGGGATGTGGGTTACATGAGTGTATGCATTTGTCAGAACTTACCAAACAGTATGATAAAATCTGTGCATGGCACTGCATGCAAATTATACCTCAAATTTTTAAAAAAGGAAAAAAATTAAACAAAAAAATAAGTACAAAACTACAATTCCAAGTCTCCCTTAAAGCTGGATAAGGCCATGTGCCTAAGTTCTGGCCAATAAGACATAAACAGAAGTGTTGGAATTATTGTCCTGGACTTCCAGGAACACTCCTTACAGGGAGTTAACTTAGCTAAAAAGTGTGTCATTGAATGCTCCTCCTCCTCCTCCCCCCTCCTCCCTCTTCCTTCTTTCTGCTGCCTGGAATGTAGATGAGATGCATTACACTCCCGCACCTGTATCAGACCATGAGATGACCATGAGGATGGAAGCTACATGCTAGTATGGTGTAGCAAAGAGAGAGAAGCCTAAGTCACTGATAACTGTAGAGCTACCATACCAGTCCTGGACTGCTGACCACCAGATACCTTTAAACTGAGGTAGGAAAGAACTTGTATCTTGTTTTTAAAAAAGATAAAAAAGAGTAATGAGCCCGTCATCCCCAGCCTCTCCCTATTTTAGCCCATTCTGGTCACTGTTGCTATCTGCTCAGCTTCAGTCATGTCGCCTGCCCACTAGAAAGCACGCATGGTTCCACACTGCCCAGTGAATAAAATTCAGACTCCTTGACATGCCAATTGAAAGCTTTCATCATCTGGTCCTAATCTGCCTTTCCAAACTTGGCTTTTATTCCACTAAACTGAAAGCCTTTTAAAGACAGGAACCTCATCTTTCTCATTTCTGTATTCTCATTGCCTGGTGTGGTGTCTGACACACAGATGTTTGATAAATGTTTGTGAACTGAAGCAAACCCCCTGCCTGCTCATGGTCTGGCATCAGATGAACCTCATCATGTGTCTTCATCTCTACGCCTGCACTCATGCTCTTCCTTCACCTGTCAAGCTCCCTCCAAGCCAAGCTCAAATATCACCTCCTCTGTGAGGTCCTGATTCCCTTCACTAGAAGTGACTTCTCTGATTTCTGAACTCCAGGCGTACACTCAGAGACATTCTTATATTTTTCCTTGTCTTGCAGTTATTGGTGTACACCCCACTCCTCCATCTCCTCTAAAGAGCCAGCTCCCAGATGGTAAGGACAAGGTTGTGATCATGTCTGGAGTCCCCTAGGTACTAGCTGCACATTTATCCTCCATATAACACACTCTAGACAAGTATGTTTTATTTTGAATAAATATTATACAATACTGAGAAGCCATTAAAAAGGAAGATCTAAATATACTGATATGGAAAATCTCAAAGACAAATGTACATACCCTTAAAAAAAGCAAAAATAGATGTGATATGAGCCTATTTAGATTTTAACCCCTCCCCAACGTGTGTATTTATATTTAGAAAAGGAACTAGAAGGATGCACACCAAATAGCTGAGGGGGTTACCGTTGGGGATGGGAACAGGTTCCACATGTGGCTCTATATATATGTACTCTTTGGATCTTCTGCAATAAAAATTAGTTTGGTTACAAAAATAAATCTTAAACAAAATATTAAATGAATGAACATGATATACAGCAATACAAGGGGATGTGTGGGAGGTGTTGAATAAGTTGTGCTAACAGAGCTAAAGGAGCCAGACTGGGGAAAAACAATTCCTTGTGACTAGACAGGTCACAGGCAGCTTTGTAGATCTTAAAGGAAAGTAGTATTTTTAAACAAGTGAGAAAGGGGACAAAGGCAGAGGGCCAGATATTTGGGAAAAATGAATGGACCAGTTTGGCTAAAGCAAGGGATTTAGCTGGATGAGGAGAGAGAGGTAGTTGGAGAGGGAAGTAAGAGCTGGTTGTGGAGAGCCTTGAATGGCAGACTAAGGCAGTGGGAACCCATTGCTTGTTTCTGAGCAAAGGGGTAATAGTGCATACTGCACCAATTCACCAGCTTATTGGAATGGTGTTGTGAAGGTGAAAGGCTACTGTCAGGTCCAGATCTGAGGCTTTATTTGGGAATCTGAAGGGGAAGTGGGGGTGGAGTGAGAGAGGGAGGTAGTGGCAATGGAAAAGGCAAAACTAAGACAACAATATCAGCCACAGAGGGCAGCACAAGCCCACTTGGACCCAGGAGGAACCAAGGAAGGGGCTTTCTCCTTGGACCAAGTTAGGAAGAACTTGAAGGACAGAGAAAGGTGAGATGGTTCTGGGAAAGGTAGGGGAGCTGGCCCAACCTTGACTGGAGGCACAACTTAATCAGAGGGCCACTCCTGGAAAGGCCTCCACCCTCAAAGGTGTTGGTGAGTAAGAGAAAAACTACCACAGCGCCCCCTGGCTCCCAAGACTCATGGGGCACCCACGATGCCTAGCTTAGTTAGTGCCTATTATGTGCCAGATAGTAAGCACAACACTGCTTTTTAAGTGTTTTTAATATGTTTATTTTAAACAGATTGTTAATAAACAAAAAGACTATGAGTGAGAATATGCAAATCTGGGTTCAAAATCTAATGCCATATTTTCAAGGGCATGCCTACCCTGGCTGACTGGATGTTTTCTTTTTAGGTATGGTTATGCACTCATGCATCCATATGGACTTCATTCATGCATCCAGAATGAAGCGTTACCTCCCTCTCAAAATCTCACCTATGGCTGTTCTAGACAGGGAGGTATCATCCCATCAATGCAAGATCTGGCATAGGCAAAAACAAAGATTTCTCATCTCCCATCTATTACCTAAAGCCAAGAGAGCACCCCACTTTCCTATATTTGGAACTCATAAAGATGCTGGCATCCAAATCCCTTGGTTCAGAGCCCCAAGCTAAGCCCTCCAACCCTCAAAAGGCCTTGTACTCCATTCTGTCCTAGGATGGCTCTCAACAATGTTTGGGATGGAGGAGTGGAGGTGGGAGGTGAGCGGGAGGGGATGCCAGGTGGACAAGTTCACTCTCAAACCTCCTGCCTGGCCCACACTGACTGTCCAGACCTCCTCAGAGAGAGCTTTCAATGTGCCTGGTTTGGAGGAAGGTGCATGGGTAGAACTAGTCAGCTCTGGGCACACAGAGCCAGAGTTCTCGCTAGAGTGTCATCCTTCCTGCTCCACCAGGTTCAGCTCAAAAGCCAGATTTTCTCATAGAGTCCAGACACTCTCTTCTGTAGCTCATGTTGGCCAAGTACACACACAAGCAGACACTCACTTCCAAGCCTTAATGGTGAACAGTCCTGACCTAGGTTCCTTCCTTCCAGACTTCCAACCACTGCCTTCAGGGGCATAGCGCCCTTACCATACTCAAGGCTCAGATTTCCTCAGACCTCACCCTCTCTTCCCTTTGCTCAGGAACTTGGAGTCATCCTTACTCATCCTAGCAACCAGGGCCAGGGAACCCAATTAGAATGAAAAACCTAGAGAGGCAGGAAGGCATCTGGATCATCTCACTCCCTAGTGACCAGCATGATACTCTATCCCTCCAGTTACCAGGTTAGAAAATAGAGAACTAGACTTTGGCCTTCCCACCTCCACACCCTTCAGAAATGGAAAAGAGGCTGTTCTTACTATTATGACTGCCTGCCCAAAGACACCACTCCCTGCACCAAGCAGTAGCAAAGGAGTATGCCCTTCCACAGTTATTCCCCAATTCTCACTACCCCACATGGTGCACTATGGCTACCCCAAGGATTCCAGAGCATCCCAGAAATAGATTCCCAGGTCTCTCCCTCCATTCTCTGGTTTGATTCCATTCTTAGCACAGCTCTGGAAACACAGAAAATACTAAGTAAATACCTGTCAATTTCCTGCTCTGACCAATCTAGGCCCTTGAACAGAAAGGGATGCAGTGAATCCCCAGAACCTTCAGACCTCATACCTTTAATCTAAGAAACTCATACACACCCAAACTCATTCTCCCTGCCACTACCCCCATACTCAGGAATGACGGGGGCAGTTTTGTCCTCCATCCCACGCAGACCAATCCAAAGGTTTTCTACTGGTTTTCTCCAAGCTCATTTTGGAAGCTCCTTTGCCCAGATTATCCTGAAGTGGACCCTGGGCCCCAGGTCCTCTGTGAAGCCACAACTGAAGAGCTATTCATGTTCTGGGAAGATGGGGTTGCTGTTTGTCCTGAGTTGGATGCTATACATTTATCTTCCAGGTTAAGTCTCCCCCTCATTCCCCTATATCCCCCCAAAAGAAGCTAGAAGGTTTAAGCAACTGCCACAAGAGGGCTCCCTCCACCTCTTTCCTGGCATCCTAAAATAGAGGACTGAGGGACAGAAGGGACGAGGTCATCCTCTTCTCCAAGATATTCAGGGGTCAAAAGACCCCCAGTGGCCTGCCATCCAGCTAAAGTCCTCTCCATTATCATTATCTTATGAGAGGCTGTAGCTCTATAAGGTATCTATTTATTAGCACACAAATAAAACACTTGAGAAAGGCGCTCCAAACTTATCAGTAACCTTGGTCACCATGCAGGACTTTGAGGAGCCTAGAAGGAGGAAAGCAACATCTGATTTTGAGGGGTAAGGGGGTAGTGTTCAAGGCTTATGGGGTTGATAAAGGGATGTCTGGTTGGAGTAGTTTAAGAGTTTCATAAGGGCAGAAGTCCTGGTCCTTGAGGGTCATGGCTTATTTTAATAACAGGAAAGGGGCTGAAAAGAAAAACTGGCAGAGGAGGCAGCAGCAAGGTAACTGAATATAAATGATATACTTCACACTGGTACTTGGGACTCTCAAACTTATTACATGCCTAAATCCTGTCCCTTTCCCACAACATCAGTGTGGAAAGACCTCTGACTTCAAAGCTTAAGAAAGTGGTAAGAGTGAGGAAGGTCTGCCTGGCTCAGGCAGACCTCACCCACCAAAGGAAGGGTAGATCCGTTGCTTTCTTTGCCTGGAACCAGACAGCAGTAGCAGGAAAGGAACAGAATAGTGGTGGGAGTAGGACAGGAGGACTGAGGCTTGTCTTTTCCCTCAAGACATTTGTGGAATCTCTGGATGAGGCTTAGCATCCTGACAATGGGCAAACACACACCTGAAGTAGAGGTGACGCAGGGCCACCAGTTGTGAGGAGGATTAAGTTCATTACACTACCTGGACCTTTACCCTTCATGCTTACTCACTGCCAAAGTCCCAAACTAGATGGGTGAAGGGGACTCCAATCTATGGATGAGGAGACGCTGTTCCAACTAGAAACACCTGATGCACAGGGCTGGGGAGATCTGAGTGGAGGCAGTGTGGGGCACTCCAAGCTCAGGGTCCTCTAGCCACTGAAGTCCCTAATGTCTACCAACAGGTGATAAATACGGCTAAATTCAGGGTTAAACCCTTTAGAACTAGAGGAGCAAAGACATGATGCCCTCACGCTCTGGTGCCCAATTCATTTTGGCTCCCCTCTGGGGTATGACGGGAAGTAGTAAGCAGTGTGGAGATGAGCCTAAGTTCCTCAACGACCTCACTACCCACGAGTCACATGTACTCTTTACCCCTCTGCTGAGAGAAGGAGCAGTCTAGAGAGAGGGACCAGAGACAGAACTACCCTCACCGTTAAACCACTGTCCCATGGCTGCTGCACATCAAGGATGAAGGTCTGCTCCAAAGCTGCATAAAACAAGTTTAATTTCCAACCAGGGTCACAGTCATCGCGTATCCCACATATTGAGCAAGGAGAGAGAAGGTGAGTTACTAAACATATACAGTCTACATTCCAGAAGAGGAAAAAAGAAGAGAAAAACCAGTTCAGAACTGCAGTTACCACTATAACACCACAAACGTGGGGGGCGTGGGGAGAGGAGGAATCCCCAGGGAGAAGAAAGGCTGGAACAAAGGAAAGCATAAAATTAAACCTACCCGAGGAGACTAGGGGAGGGAGTAGGCAGAAATGGAACCAAACACCCAATCCCCAAAAAAGCTTTTAGGTGAATGGGAATGTAGAAGGGGCCACCCCTGCCAAGGACCTAGCAGCCAGGGATACTACCAAGACCACTTACTGCCCCCTGCTGGACAGATCCTTGAGCAGCACCAAGGCCACCTCCAAGGCTACTTCCTAACACCCTCAGCCCCATTGGTCCCTGGAGCCCCCAAAACGAGGTGGGGGTTGGCCTAAAATAAGGAAAACCTATTTGGGACCGGCATTAACTAGGGAGAGTTAGAGAAGGAATGAAGCTGAAGAGGCAAAGTCCTCCCCAACCACAAGGATACAGAGTCGGGAATCCTAAGTAGGAAAGAAACAAAGGAGAGACAAACGGGCAACAGCAGTGAATGAGTTGAGAAGGCAAAGGAAAAAGTTCAGGGAGGGAGAGGCAACAGGAGCAGGAGCAAAAAAATCTGAGGAAATAGAGACAGAGGCAAGGAAAAAGTGTGGAGGGAAGCATTTGTGGGGTCAGGGGAGTGAATACATGTTAAAATGAAATAGAAGCTCCAGCACCTCCCTCCCCCTGCCAACAAACACAAACACACAAACACACACCCACACACATGGAAAGGCCTAGAGAGCAAAAGACCTGCACACACCCACTGCATCTTGGGTAAGTAACACATCACTAAGGAACTGGCACTAAGGGAGACACCCCTGGAACCTCTCTTTCACAGTTCAGTCTGGGGTGGGGTGGGGGGTACTGATCTGCCTGTTGTAGACAGGGTTAGCAGGAAGCCTGGCCCCATAGGATGGGGCTTGGGACAGCCCTTCTGGGAAGGGGTCCCTCAGTTATGCTTTGGGGGCTCTGGGCCCTGACCTTAGCAGAAAGGTTATGGGCGGCCATCTTGGAGCTCAGGGCACAGCCAGCACACACAGGAGCCCATAGAAAAGGCACGGCTTCACAGAAACCGCAGAAGTCAGGACCCAGGCCAAGATCTCAGGGACAAGAGCCCCCTGTAGACAGAGAGATGTAGTAGCAGCAGCTTCTGAACAACTTCTTATCAATGGGGGGAGGACCCTGAAGACCACTGCATCCCACCAGCACCAACAACCACTACAGAATTCTATTTCCCACACTGTAAGCATAGATCCATTTAGGGGAAGTAGGTGAAGAGGGCAAGGGAAAGCTATTGGGATGGAGGAGGGAAAGACAGCAGGATGGTCTGAGGGTCTGGAAACAGAATAGGAAATTTTCATTCTTCAGCACATCCTGGACTAGAAAGAGAGAACTAGAGAAAAGGGGGACTGATGCTGAGGTCTGCTATGTCACACCCACTCCCTTGCTCCCCATTAAACCACCCAGCCAGCCCTGGTCAGGCCAGGAGGACTACTAGGGTGAGGAAACTTCTGACAAAGGACAGATGAACCACCCAGCCCCCAAGACCAGAAGACAAGGGGGAGGGGGCATGGGAAGGCAGGAATAGGACTGATCTGAACCTCACCTTCTAATAACAAGAGGATGAAGATGGAAAACCTGAGGCCCTCCCCTCAGTGCCCTGGGTCCCAAACACACCCTTGGTCTTGCTATCCCCACCCCACCACCCCCTCAAGCTCCTGAGGAACAGATCTAAGGATGAGGGGGAGGATCAATTGAACACTCTGGGCTGATTAAGACTGAGTGGGTTCCTCTCTCCTCCCCACTAACAAGGCAGGGCAGAATGGCATCTCCTTGGGAACACTCCTCTAGAGATAAATGCCACCCTCCTGCCCTAAGTAGAATGGAAAGAGGGATACAGGGAAAATGGTGGAAAATCCATCACCTGTCCTATCATCCAGGAAAACCTACCTGCAGAGAGGAGAAGAACCAGTGCAAGACTGGGGCAGCCTTCCCTCTACCTTCAACCCTTTATCTCACCACCATGAGAGGGGCAGATGATAGGCTAGAGTGGGCAGTGTCCTGGCTGCAAGCCCTGAGCTGCACTCCACCCCCTCCACCCTTCTCCCTGGCCCCCACATATATATCTCTCTATAGATGTATATACACACGCACACATGCACGCACACACAGAGAGGCCCGTGCAATTTCCATGTAGAACAGGGAGAAGGTGGGGAAGGAAAGGAAGACAGGGAGGAGAGGGGCCTGTGGGGAGAGGGAAGGGACTTAGATGCCAAGAGCACAGCAACCAGAGCCAAACAAAGCAAACGGAGAGAATACCCCACCCCACCTCCCAAACTCCAGAGGATTGTAGGGGGGCAGGGGGAGGGCTACCCCATGAAACCATAACAACTTTGTTTTTGTTTTAAATCTGGTAAATTGGAATGATTCATCATCAAGACAGCAACTGGGGACTGGTATGGACAGGGGAGAGGAGGCGAGGCAGGGGAGGCAAGGCTCTTGTTGGGCATGCGGACATGATACCCGGGCCCTGGCCACAATGGCAATGGGAAGAAAGGGCTGGGGCTGGGGCAGGGAGATAGTAGATGTGTCAGGGGTGGGTAGGGCGGTCAGACAGGGCTGCCTGGCTCTCACTTCTTGTTTTTGAGCTGATTGGCCAGCCAGTCCAGGCCTTCGTACAGCCCGTCCCCGCTGGTGGCACAGGTGGCTTGAATGTACCAGTTGCGGTGACGCAGGGAATGCAGGCCCAACTTGTCTGTAATCTCGGCAGCGTTCATAGCATTAGGCAAATCCTGGAACACAAGGGAGAGACAAAAAAAGGAGCCTCAGGATCTTTCAAAGACTTCTAGCGCACCCATCTACCAAAAAGATGTGCACCAGCACCCTCTCCTCCTCCTTCACTGGAGGAACCCAGAATAAGATCCTAAGGAACTGCTTTGGATCTAGTCATCCTAGAACCTCCTATCCAAGGCTCTAAAGGTCATTCCACTGGCGAGCTGGATACCAAACGCATGGCTAGTAGGGAAGTGGAAGGTGATTCAAGCTGGGCAAAGAATCAGGTCTGTCAGACTGTAGAAGTGAGGGCAGTTCCACTAAAGTGGACAACAGGAAAGATGAAAGAGGGTTTGAGGTGATGTATCTACCACAGCAATGCCTGAGGACAGAAATGTTGCTAATTAAAGCTGCGGTGGGGGACAGGAAGAGGAGCATAAACAAGCCAACTAATCATATTTCCCACACTTCCAAAATTGAGAGCACAGTCATGGGGCTTCCCATACAATAAGCACCAAGGCCCCATGGTTTCCACGGCCAGGTCACCCTCTCTTAAATCCAGGGGTAGGGAGAAGTCTCACCTGTTTGTTTGCAAAGACAAGGAGCACAGCATCCCGGAGCTCATCCTCTGCCAACATCCTCATCAGCTCCTCCCGGGCCTCATTTACTCGCTCCCGATCATTGCTGTCGACCACAAATATCAACCCTAGGAAGGCAGAGCACGGGCTACACAGAGATGACAGATGAACTCCCCTCCCCCAGCACCAAAGACAATACCCTCCTCATACCCTCCCTTTCCTCCTTTTCTCCCACCTCTAGGAGCTGCAGCAGTGCAAGGGTTGGCTGCCCATAATCAAGAATGACAGCCACACTCTGCTCACACCCAACCAACCCAGGCCAGTCCCCGGGCAATTTATATGCCATACCTTGGGTGTTCTGGAAGTAGTGTCTCCAGAGAGGCCGAATCTTGTCCTGGCCACCCACATCCCAAACTGTGAAGCTGATGTTCTTGTACTCCACTGTCTCCACGTTGAACCCTTTGGAAAAAACAATGGCCACTTGGCCTCAAACACTAGGTCTGCAAAGGATGCCCCACTGGGTTTGTTTCTGTTTCCCTCAGCTGTGGCCAAGATTCTATCCAGGGAAAGCAAACTAAGGCTTCCTCAGACCTGGTGTTCCTGACTTAGTAGCCTAAATGCCAAAAAGAAAATCTAAGAGAAGGGGAAGAGGATGAGGAGAACATCAGAGGTTCACAATCATGTGGGTAACGTGAGCCAATCTTCCCCACTCATTCTCTCTGTCTTTGACTCTCCCTCCTGCAAAGAAATGACTCAGCCCCACTCTTGTACCTTGGCCACTTGAGTCTGCGAGGCAGAGTGAAGAAAAAGAAGTGAGCTATAGTCCTGGAGCCCCAAATGCAGAATCAGCTGACAATGATGATCTCGAGCCCTATCTACAAGGCAAAGATTCTCTCTCCCACAGGCAGGTCTTAACCAGGATCAGGGCCACCAAGGATCTAAACTGAAGCAATTCCAGGCCTCTGGCAGGAACATCAAAGCCCTTCACCTGCTTTCCAAACAACACAAAGAACAAACCAGCTCAGTGCCTGAGGGCAACTGTTGAGTGCCAGGCTGCGGAAGTTCCCGCATCAGAGAGGGCCAGGGTAGGTGGGCAAACGGCAGCCCCAGCACCTGCTAGTAATCTAAATAACCATCCTTTCTTGAACCCCACAAATTGCAGGGACTTGTCTGGTGGCCAGGTGGGGGATCTAGGAATAGGCCCCCTGCCCAGCTCAGCTGTCAGCATGGAAGCCTGCATCCAAGCTGTGCCCTTACCAATGGTGGGGATGGTCGTGACGATCTCCCCCAGTTTCAGCTTATACAGGATGGTGGTCTTTCCTGCGGCATCCAGGCCCACCATCAGGATGCGCATCTCCTTCTTCCCAATCAGGCTCTTGAGAAGGTTTCCAAAGATATTACCCATGATCACGGTGGCTGCTTTCTGAGGACAGTAGGGCCCAAGTGGGGGCAGTGGCAGTCTGGTTTTGGCCTGGTCCCTGGTATGGAGGACTTGATCCTAGGCAAAGAAATGTAAACTCACTATCATCATCTGCTTGTCAGGATTTCATGTAAACTGGATTTGTCAAAGTCATGGCTAGAATTCATTCATGACAAACTAAAAGCCTGGGGGAACTATGAAGATCAAGGCCCACTCAGATACATTCTGAACCTTTGGGAGCAGAGACAAAGCAGTGAACACTAAGGACCCCTGCTCTGCCAGTAATCTACTCATGTGACTTCAGCCAAGTTATTTCATCTGTCCATATCTGCACCTGTAACTGGAGGGGGCTGAACTAGATGATTTCTAAAGTCCCTTTGGTTCTGACATTCTACACTATACCCCAAGGCACTGCAAGATCATTAATGCCCCTTCCTCCCCCAACCTTACCCTGAGACTTCTGGAAAGGGTGGGAGAGGGAGTGGAATGAGGAGTGGCTCCTTTTGACTCCTGACAAGGTTCAGGCTTGCCAGGTTCCCAAGGTTTATGCTCAAGAGAGTCGGCTTCCTCCCTTTCTATATTTCTGCAATTTCACCTTCCTTCCACACACCAAAATTAATGAGGAAGAAATAAGAAAGCAGCACTCCTGAAAGAGGCTGATGCTTTCCACTTTGTAAAATGCTGGCTGCGAAAGTCGTGTTTTGTGCATACAACAGTGTGCTAAGAGTTGGGAGGTGGGGTGAGGAGACTCTACCCCTCATTCCTCAGCCAGGTAAATCCCAGGCTTGCTGTGGCCCATCCAAGGACAGCTGCTCCACATGGTCACTCACAATAAGGCAGTCACCTCATCCCCTGCCTCTTACCTAAGCCCCCTCAGTCTATTCTCCAGATAGCAGCCAGACTGATTTTAAACCCCAAATCAGGTCATGTTGTTCCTCTGTTCAAAACCCTCTCTTGGCTTCATATCTCCCTTTCAGGAAAACTCAGAGCCATACCATGGCCTACGAGGTCCTGCATGGTCTGCATTCTCCCTGCTTCTCTCATCAGATTTCCTACTACTCTCCCCTCCTTTGCTTACTCCACTTCAATTCCTCAACACTTTCCTGCCTCAAACCTTTTATACTTGCTATTCCCTCTCTGCCTGGAATTCTCCCCTCCCAGATAACCTTCATGGATTACTCCCTCACTTCCTTCAGGTGTCTGTTCAAATGTCACCTTATCAAAGAGACCTTCCATAACCACCGATAACACACACACACACCACCACCCCCGATTCTCTACCCTTTTAATCCCATTTTACTTTTCTTCTTAGCATTTATCACCATCTGACACATTACATATTTGTTTCTTGCTGTATTGTTTTTCTCCTCCTACTATAATGTCAGCTCCTTATCTATTTTATTCACTGCTGTGTTCCCAGTACCTTGAAGAGTGCCTGGCACAGCAGTCGAATAACTGAACTGACTCCCAGGGTCTCTACAGACCTCACTATAGCTCCCTCACACTGCAAGCTTATGTCTGGTACATAGTAGGCACTTAACAAATACCTGCTGAAAAAATGAAAGGAGCACTAAGAGCCACTGGGAAGGTACAAAATGCCTACCTGCCCACCTCACCCATTACCCTCAACAGACAGAACCATAGAGTCATTCGTTCCCTCTCTTCTTCCCTCCCTTCTCTATGGCAGAGGATAGGCACAGAAATGTGTCTTTGAAACAACAATGAAATGGGGGTTCAGAATCATCCGTGCCAGCCAGTTCTCTGTGCCTGCGGGAGACGTGCGTCAGTGGGCAGCTTATTCAGCAATCGCCATATGCCAGCTGCTGGCATCCTCTATAGAGTCTGGGAACCAGAGACACATACACACCCCAAACCCAGCAGGCGAAGGAACAGGTCAAGACAGAGTGCACCCAAACCCAAGAATGTGAAAGGTGGATGGGGAGGAATCCTATTTACAAGCTAAAGCATGGGGGTTTGGTGGGAGTTTAGTGGTTTTTTCAAAAACTATTCCAGATTTGCTTGTTTTTTTCCTACTCTCCTCAGTTTGCAGCAAATTCCAGACTAGTACAAAGAGCCAGATCAACAGCCCCTGGAGACCAAAGTACTAGTTTGTCCAAAAAACAGAAACAATGAGTGCTTAAGGAGTGTTTCATCTTCAAAGGCCTCCCCAGACATCCACTAATGAGCCAGGCGTGGTGCTCCCGGTAGGTTCCTCAGATGAGCCCTGCCCTTGACCCAAAGGGCTCACACCCCAGGGAGAGGACCTGGCGCACCCTTAGGGCTCATCTTCAGCCAAGTCGCCCACTAGCCATCCTCTCTGCCCATCCTGCCACAACCCACCCAGGCAGACAGATTCCGGAGGATCCCTGAGGCAGGAGGGAACACCTGCCTAGCTAGTAAGATCAGATCCCATCAACCTTGGCAATCTGTGGTAGTCAGACTTCTGGTTCTGCCACCATCACCTCCAGAAATTCATACTTTCCCCAAGTCTTCCTAGTCTTTATCATGTCTCCTGATTAGGTGTCCTCTCCTTCAGCTCCAGATACTTTGCTTTAAAACTTAGGTAATGGGCTTTGGTCTAGATTCTGAACTGAATTTATACCACACATTTATCTTGCTTTCCTTCATGACTGGAACTATTGCTGACTAAACGATTACAACCCTGAGTACAGCAGTGGCTGAAAAATATCCCTTGCCCCAGAACATGCATACATTGTCCTTTCGTTTGCTTCTTTGCTAAGCTATCATGCTAAAGTCTTGGTTCAAAAGCTGATCCCAGTGTTACACTCATTTCTATTTCCTGGCATGCTGCATCAAGGCCCCTGAATTATCTCAAACACTCATGTTGCACTTACTACCTTGTGGAGCCTTTTACTTTCTTATAAGTCTGTAACATTTACTGTCTCTCCACTTAACTGTGTATTCTCCATGGGCAAGGACTATGCCTTCTATTTATTTTGGATCTGTCCTCACCCCCAGTGCCAAGCCCACTGTAGGAGTTCAATCAAGCACACTGGCTGATTTAAGCCTCATCTGAGGATGTCCTTATATCATTTCTTCTGTCCTAGCAGTACCTGGTATCTCTGTGTAATGCACAGATGGTTGCTTAGATATCCTGTCAATTCTTGGCCATTTTCCACACATATCTAACCCAAGACTGGTTTGGGAACACCATGAAAAGACTAGACGACTAAAATTGGTGGAATTTTCTCTCGCCATTTAATACGCAATGTTGCTGATGGTAAGTAACGAAATATCCAAGTGGTTACCGTGGGTCCCCTAGGGCAGCCCAGGGCCTTGAAATAAATGGACATTATGATTCCTTTTTAATATAATCAGGATGAGCATTGATTGACTCAGATAAATATCTCAAAGGGCATGTTGGCTTTCTCTGTCCCTATTACCAGAGAGCACGTTGCCCCTACCACCAGGATGGTGGCAACTTTCAGCTTTGTGCCATGAACAGAAATCTTTGGCTATATAGCTAATTCTCACTTTCACCATAATGCATTCCTAGAAAAAGCTCTGGGAGGCAGAAGGGCAAACAAACAAACCAACCCTGGCTTGTTTCCCTACATACTGTATAGCCTACAGTTACTCTCTTTCACCACAGATGTCACTCCTGTGTCGACAGGGCAAAATGCCAGGGTTCCATGGGCTGGTGGAAAACAGGAATCAGCAGTTAAAACTGAAGGTGTGGCTCAAGATGAAAAATGGAATACAGTAATATCTCTATTAACAAAGAGGTTATCTCAACATTCTATTTTACAGTCAGAAACTTTGTTATCAGTGACAAAAATAACAACAGGAACGCTAAAAATGTTCCAGTACAATATGTGTGGGACACTGCAGGAGTTCAATCAAGCGCATTGGCTGATTTAAGCTTCATGTGAAGATGTCCTGAGGACCACTTACTGCCTCCAACCCCACCCTCCCACAAGCACCTCCCAGCAGAGGCTGATATTGCTGTAACTGACTGCTCAGCCGTCCTGGGTTGTATGTGTTGCAGGAACATGCCTGCCTTACTCTCCAGGTGATTCTGAGAGTCACAGCTCAGTCCGCCACACACACTGTCCCCCTCTGACTCCACTGGCTGTGTGTCCTGAGACACTACTGAGGGGACTCCTGATCTGGCACCACCTCTTCCTCTTCACACCGCGTGGGTCCAGGGAAAGGAAGACCAGAGTCTTCCCAAACAGTCTGCTGCCAGACAGGGTGCACTAAAAGCACCTTTGTTCCCAGATAACTTTCAAATTGAGATATCACTAATAGAGACACTATTTTCAGCACAGCCAATGAAGCAGACCAATAAAATTTAAGGAAAAAAAAGCAGGGTCTGCCTGTATTTAGTTTCCTTAGTGCAGTTGGCTTGTGACCCCTGTAAAGTTTCCAAGTTTTTGTCTCAGGAGTACTGTAATCAGCACACAAGAACTCCTAGATTAGTATCTCAATGACTTCTATTGGACTCAAAGATTTCCCAAGCCAAGAAACAGCTTCTAATGTCAGCTTCCATCCATTCATTAAACATTTGAGAACACTGAACGAAGGATACAGAGAGGAGGAGTTTCTGCCTTCATGAAACTCAGTCAACGGGAGAGAAAGACTAGGAAACAGAGGACTACAAAACAGCATGAGGATAAGAGTGCCCTGAGCACACAGTATTATGGGGATAGAAAGCTGGAGCCGTTAATCAAGACTTGGGGGTGAAGGATGATTTCCAGAAATGATTCTCAGGTCGCACCTGATCTAACTCCTGAAGGAAGAATGGGAAGTAACCAGACAATAAAGAGGCAATAGGGAAGAAGGAACAGCATGTGCAAAGGCATAAAGATTTGAGTTAGGGACAGCATGCTTTACTAGCCAAAGCCAGGCGAAACTGGAAGGAAGTTTATTTGGATGCAACATGGTGGGAAAAAGAAGTGATGAGGTTGGAGAGATAAGCAGGGGCTGGATCATGAAGGGTTTCAAAGGCCACACTGAGTAACATGACCTGACGTGTGCCTTAGAAAGACCATTATGGCAGCAGTTTAGGGAATAAATTAAGAGGAGGAAAGACTGGAGGCTGAGAGACCACTTGGGAGGTACAGTAATACAGATGAGAAATCAAAAGTTCTTAACCAGAGGCAGCAGTAGAGAGGACAGATTTGAAACATCAGAATAGTAGAATCCCAAGATTTAATGATTGATTAAATGTAGGAAGGAAGAGTAGAAGACTCAAATATGATCCCCAGGCTCCTGGCCTGGGTGATTCAGTGGTACTTCTTTAGACAGGAAATACAAGAGGAACAGATCTGAGAGTGAAGATATTTGTCTTTAGATTAAATACTGATTTTGAGGTGCTAAGGTATGAAGCTCAAGAGAAAACTCTAGGCTGGGTATTTGGGAATCATCTGTACAGGTAGTAACTGAAGTCCTAAGAGGAACCAAGATGATCCAAGATGGCAGCAGTTGCCAGCTGCCTGCCCAAACAGCCACTCTTTCCTTTCTTTCTTCTACAGAACCCCTAATTTGTTCAGATGGCAGGGTATGAGATACCCTTCCCCAGCCTTAGGGTATGAAAACTGATCAGCCTAAGGGATGTGGGCATTCCATTTCCCTGGCCAGTGACTGAGTCACAAATGGTCATGTACTAATTCTAGCCAATAAGATGTGGGGAATGTCTGCTGGGAGCATATGGGAAAGTTTTCCTCAATCTTTAAAAAAGATATGGGAATATTCTCTTGTCTAGCCTTTGGATATTGGTGTAGAAAGATGAGATGCTGGAGTAATCTTGAGATCATGAAGAGACAGACAGAAGAACTCTAGGATGTCAGAGCAGAAAAATGGAGAAAACTTGGGTCCTTAATAATACTGCCAAACTGGCAGAGTAAAAAAAACCCAAAGTGTTCTATCCCTAGATCTTGGGGTGGGGGGGGTGTGTGTGTGGTAAAACATACATAACATAAAATTTACCATTTTCACCATTTTTAAGTGTACAGCTCAGTGGTATGAAGTACATTCACACTGTTGTGCAACCATCACCACCATCCATTTCTAGAACTCTTTCATCTTTCCAAACTGAAACTCTGTACCTATTAAACAATAACTCCCATTCCCTCTTAGCTCCAGCCCCTGGTAACCACCATTCTACTTTCTTTTTTTATGAATTTGACTATTCTAGGTACCTCATATAAGTAGAATCATACAATATTTGTCCTTTGGTGTCTGGCTTATTTCACCTGGACTTCTCGTTACTGCCTTAATAAATCCTTATTGTTTGAGCCACAAGTGTGTTTTCTATCTTTTGCAACTGATACATCCTAACTGATATATCTAGGGAGAGTGTGTATAGTGGGACAGGAGAAAAGGCCAAAGGCAGAAACCTGGGGCACATCAACATTGAAAGCAGTGGGCAAAAAAGGCCAGGAAAGAGAGTAAGAAGCAACCAGAGACAGGGACTGGCCCAGTGACATAGCGGTTAAGTTCGCATGCTCTACTTCGGTGGCCCAGGGTTTGCCAGTTTGGACCCCAGGCGCGGACCTATGCACGGTTAGTCAAGCCATGCTGTGGCAGACATCCCACATATAAAGTAGAGGAAGATGGGCGCAGATGCTAGCTCAGGGCCAGTCTTCTGGAAGCAACCAGAGGGGTAGAAAGGAAATCAAGAGAATAAGACACTATAGACACCAATGAAGAAAGAACATTAAAAAAGGGAGGAGGGGGCCAGCCGGGTGACTTAGTGGTTAAGTTTGTGTGCTCCGCTTTGGTGGCCCAGGGTTTGCAGGTTCGGATCCTGGGCGTGGACCTATACACTGCTCATCAAGCCATGCTGTTGTGGCATCCCACCTACAAAATAAAATAGAGGAAGGTTTCCACAGTGGTTAGCTCAGGGCCAATCTTCCTCACCAAAAAAATTCAATTCAATTCAATTTTAAAAAACTTTACAAAGGAGGGGCCGGCCCAGTGGTACAGCACTTAAGTTCCCACATTCCGCTTTGGCAGCCTAGGATTCGCCAGTTCAGATCCTGCGTGCAGACCTATGTACCACTTATCAAGCCATGCTGTGGCAGGTATCCCATATATAAAGTGGAGGAAGGTGGGCATGGATGTTAGCTCAGGGCCAATCTTCCTCAGCAAAAAAGAGGATTGGTGGCAGATATTAGCTCAGGGCTAATCTTCCTCAAAAAAAAAAAAAAATTTAAAAAAGGAAGGAGGGGGCCAGCCCCATGGCATAGTGGTTAAGTTTGGCACTCCGCTTCAGCAGCCTGGGTTCATGGGTTTGGATCCCGGGTGCAGACCTATGCCATTCATCAGCCATGAAATGGTGGCATCCCACATATAAAGTGCAGTAAGACTGGCACAGGTGTTAGCACAGGGCTAATCTTTTTCAGCAAGAAAAAAAAAAAAAAAAAAAGGAAGGAGGGTCAAAGGCTTTTGAAAGGCCTGAAAGACACCCATTGAACTTAGCTATTAGACAATCAATGATGGCCTTGTTATAAATTAAAACATACCTAACTAAAATTAGACTCCACTTAACTCAATTAGCAGTGTTTAGGCCCAGACCAGAATCCTTTTGCCAGTTTCCCTTCGAGTCTGAGAAGACAACTCTAGTAGAGGATAATCTGAAGGAGGCCACATTATCAAGCAAAGAAGGATCTTAAACTGTCCTGACCAAAACCCAAAGACCTGGGAAGGGTGTGGCTTTTCCCAAAGACAACCCTCAGCAAATGAGTCAGAACAGAGCATCAGATCTGTTTTAGAATACATAGGCCTAGCCAGATAAAACAGTGACCAGATAAAAACTAGACTCATTTGTTTCTTTGGAACGTTCTGTGGCACTGCCCTCTAACCAAAGATTTCAGCTTCCCCTATTCTTAGAATCTGACCAGCTTACCACTGTTTCCACTCCTGACATTTGATGGCTGCTCCAATGCCCACATCTATAGCCTTGGATATCTAGAACACTATACTTTCCCAATTACAAAATCACTGAAATTCCATCAGTAGTCAGCCTAAAACCCTAACAAACCTTTGCCCAAATCTAGTCCCACTGCACAGGTCAAGATAGAGCTGCCAGTGAACAGATGAAACAGGAAGCCATGATTTGGACAAAGCCAACCATCATAGAGCAGCTAAGGATACAGAAGACAGCAAACTGCCTACCTTAGGGAATAAGAGCCATCTGTGATCCCTCAGTACCTCAAATACACTTCTACCCTAGGACTTACCACAGTGTTTTATTCACTTTTATCTGTTTCTCCTTGCAGAGCTGGAACTTCCCAAATTATGTGCCTTTAATGCATTGCAGGTCAGTTGGAGATACTGATCCCATTAGTACTGGATAGCTAGGCAGGGCTTAGGGTGGCTAGAGCCCTTGGGCCAATCATCTCATGTCACAAGCAGCTACGTCTGTGTCACTGTTACCATTTTCTGTGTATGCCACAATGGGAAAAGGTGTGGGAAGTACTTCACTAGACTATGAGCCCCTCGCCAGCAAGAACCATGCCTTATTCATGCTTCATGTCCCCAGCATCCAGTACCATGACAGCTCTGCAGCTAGTCATCGACACTGCTGTTGTTGAGGAGCACAGTTCTACTGATGGTGGCAAAACATTTATGAGGTTGAGGAGGACAGCGTTCTGGAGGCGATCTCTCATCCTTTTCCTGTATCTGACAAACTGGAGAAGTGGCATCCATGTGCTCAGAGCCCTAGGGTTCCTTGACTGGGATTCAGAAGCTGCTTGGGGGAAGGGGAGAACCATATGAGAGGGTCTAATTATGCTCCCCAACTCTCTACCACCATCAGAGAAGCTTCATTTTCATCCATTTTATGTATTAGACTTCAAGCAGGATTTTACGTAAGGTACGGTTTGATTGTTTTAAAAAGAACAGGGGGTAAAAAACACTGAAACAGAAAGCAAATGTTCTCCTGCATCCTAAATCATCTTGAAGTTTAAACATTCGTGCTTGACCCTCTGGTACATAAGCTCATAAAGGAAGCGTTATGCCAGGTTCTCACCAGTAACGGGAGAGCTAAAAGGTACCATGACATCTGCCACACTCAGTCATCTCACCTTTTTCCAGGACTATGGTGATAATAGTAGATTCCTGAAATCTCGAGCCATTTCCTTTCTGGTCCATACAGTGCAGCAGATCCTTTGCAGAAGTTCATGACAAAGCTCTAGCATGTTCGTGGAATCCCTACCTCAGTTCTTTCCCAGACTACAACACCAAGCCTTCAAAAATGTGTGGAACTCTTTCCACAGAACGCTCTCCATGTCTTTTCATTGTCAAAAAGCTTTATTAGCACCCTACCTATATTTGCAACAGATGTTGGAAAAGGTATAGTAGATAGAATTCACAGATATCACAACTCTGGACTTTAGTACAGTATATTCTGAAACATACTCAGAGGCAGACATTTAAAGGAGATATAACTAAACAAAAAGAGTGGCCCAGGAAATGGAGGATGCTGAAATATTGATTGAGACCAAAATAAGAGGACCCAGGAATCCAGATCCCCAACCTAGGTCAATCAGGGTGCTCCTTTATAGAAGAGGCAACCATTACCTCAGAGTCATGCTGACTTTTTTTAACATGAACACTATTCTTGAGCCCCCACATCCTCACCCTACATCCAAGTTGACGGTTCAGGGCCCCTGCCTTGCACCAGCTTCACCTCCCACTCAGGCAGCAGGAGCCGCCTCTGTGAGGCTGATGCTGAAAAAAGATTTCACTGCTCATAAGCCTACGACCAGCACAGAAAGTCATGGTAACAATCATCCCTCTGCACAGGCGCTTCAGGCGGCAAGTTGTTCTTTTGTAAACCTCCTCTCCTTTAAGGCAGCCCTGAGTACTCATATTATTATTATTATTATGATAATGATTATTAATAGCAGGTAACATTTATTTGGGGCTTACTATGTGCTTTGTACAATACTAAGTGCTTTGCATGTATTATCTCATTTAATTCTCATGCCAACACTACGAAGTAGGTACTTTTTTTTTTTGAGGAAGATTAGCCCTTAGCTAACATCTGCTGCCAGTCCTCCTCTTTTTGCCAAGGAAGACTGGCTCTGAGCTAACATTCGTACCCATCCTCCTCTACTTTATATGTGGGACGTTTGCCACAGCATGGCTTGACAAACGGTACATAGGTCCACGCCCGGGATCCGAACCACCAAACCCCAGGCTGCCGAAGCAGAACGTGCAAACTTAACCACTGCGCCACCAGGCTGACCCCTAGGTACTATTATCATCACACTTTTTACAGATGAGGAAAATGAAGCTAAGAGAGGACAAGTAATGTCACCAAAATCATACAACTAGTAATTAGCAAAGGCAGAATTTGAACCCAATTTTGTCTGATTCCAAGGTCCACACTCTTAATTACTAAACCATTTTGCCTCTAAATTCACCTGCAACAAAAATGAAGAGAGCCAAACACAGTGACACGCTTTGAGTCCTGGGCCTCTGGGCATCCATTTCTAAGGGTATATGGGCAGCAGATTCCACAACGTCCCTCAGTTATTTACTCAGCTTTAACAAACCTGGTCTTACAGAAGTTCCTCCTTCTAACCAACAAGTCCCGCCCACTGTCCTCTGAGTCCATTTCCTCTTATTAGGACTCCAGTGGAAAAGAGAGTGGCAGAGATGAACAAACACAAAATGACCCTTCCTGCACTTAAGACTCCACTTCCACTCTTTCCAGCCTGCTCTCTGCTGTCCTTTATACTTGCATTTAGTTTAATAAGAGCAGCCGCCATTCATTGGCACCACTTCTGTGCCAGGCACCATATACAAACACTGGCTCCCTCCTCCATAACCTCCAGGATCCCAATTTGCAGACAACACTTTGAAGGACTTAGGTCTAATAGAGAGACTTCTTTGCCCACAGTGGGGAAGCAGGAGATAGGGGATGTCAGATAAATGATGACTCTGTTCTAGTAATTCTCTCTGGGTCTTGGTTTCCATCATCCAGGCCTTGTTTTGTGCCTCTCAGGAAAGTGGAGAGACCAAGACTTCTGAATTACAAAGGCCCTTAGCCTTTGTACCCTCACTTAGCTATCTCCAGGCACTGTCCCTGACAGTCAACCTTTCTCTTTCTCTTAAGCTTTAGTCAGAAAGCTTGTTGAGTTCTATCCATTCACACCGTGTATTCATCACAAGCGCCTACTGTGTGCATGGGCATTATGGGAGACAAGAGATGAGATCCAATTCCTACACTCAAAAAGCTTCATCTCTTTGGAAAAGCAAGACATGTGCATAAAAATTTTGACTATGCGAGGTAATAATTCTATGCTGGGAGGCAGGACGCAAGTGAATAGAGTCATGTGCCACCTAACATTTTGATCAATGATGGACATTTATGACAATGATCCCATAAGATTAGTAACATATAGCCTAGCTGGGTAGTAGGCTATATCATCTGGGTTTGTGTGAGTACACTCTATGATGTTTGCACAATGACAAAATTGCCTAACCAAGCATTTCTCAGAACATTAAGCCACGCATGACTGTATGTGATACATGGGGGCCCTTCCCAGCCAAATCCAAGGTCAGTGATTCATTCTATGAAAAAAAATGAACTCAATGGATCAGCTTCTTTCTTAAGCTTTTACAGACATGTTATTTAAACTCGGTCTAATGTGCAATGACCAATTCACTGCCTCACTGCAGTCATAGCAAGTGGAGACACTTACCCCAACAACAAACTCAAGACAAAATGGCAGCAAAGATTGTCACCACCTGACTAGGGACAGGGAAGGAAATAAGTAAAGACTGGATTCTGTCTTCTTGTATTGACTCAAGCAATCAGACTCCTGCAGCAGATCTTCCACCAATAAAACTTTCATGCCCTAGACCAGGGGCGACCCAATCCAACAGCAGCAGAGACAGGCTTTAAGTTACACTTCTCCCTCACCCAGATGACCTCACTATTTCTTCTCACTCCCAACCACATACCACACTCCTCCAGGCCTGGCCAAAGGGAGGCCGGCAGTAATACAACCCAGAAGGAAGGGAACTCCCCAAAGAGAGGAGCTACCACTTTGCTAATCAAATGACCCGTTTTAACAAGGAACTCCACCTCCCCCTCCTTCCCTCAAACAGTGGTGTAAGCAATGGCTCCATTTTCTGTTCCGGGAATCCTGGTACTTCCTAAAGAAAGAAAGCGGATTGGAAGACACAAACTCAGAGCCAGCGGCAAGATGCTCCCTCCTCCTGTGAGACCGCCCCCGCCTAGCCTGGGGGAGGAAGGCACCACCTCTCTTCTTCAAGCAAGATCAGATCTCCTCCCCCGCCTCCTGCCTCCCCTCCTGCCGCTCCCCACCTGCTGCCCTCTTCCCAACGTGCGGCTCCTAAGACCCGAAAGCACAACCTCCACCAGAATAGTGCCCCTGGGGTGCCCCACTAGCCTCCCCTGTCCTCTAATCCCTAAACCCCCTACGCACCCCTACCCCACGAGGGGGGAGGGGGTGTCACCACAGCAAGGCTTCTCTCTGGTCTCCTATTACTAACGTGGAAACAGAGAGGGGGTAGGAAAAAGCGGCATTTTCTAGCCCTTTAACTGGAAAAGGATACAAAACAGCCATCACCGCCCCCGCATCACCTCTCCCTGGACTGCTTTCTTCCCCTTCAACCCCGACCCCTCAAAAACCCACCTCCCGCAGGCGAGGGGAACCTAACTGCAGTCCAGGTCGCCCCCTTGCGCGAGGCGGAGGACAAATCCGTGTGTGCCCCTCACCCCCACCCCCACCCCAGCTCCGCGTCCTTCAAATGCGGGAGCAGGGGTGAGGCTGGCCCCGCGCCCCCTCTCGGAGCTCTTGGGTGGGAAGGACCACACCGCCCCATGCCGGGCAGTGCCGGGCGTTGTAGGGGGGGGGGCTCTATCTCTTCAGCCCCCACCCTGAGCCTCTCCTCTACTGGGACCCGCCTTCCTTCCCCAGCCCCTCACCTGTTCCTGCTCCCGACTCCGCCGCTGCGGCCGCCGCCTCCGTTACTGCAGGTTCCGCTCGGCTCTAGCTCCGCTCCCTCCGGCTCTCCCAGCCGATTTCAGCGCGGCTGCTCCCCCGGCCCCGCTCCCCGGCTCCCTCCTTCCTTCCCTCCACCTAGCACCGGAAGCCGCGACAGCGACAGGAGCTGTGCGGCTCACCCCCACCCGCAGACCGGGATACTTCCCACCTCCCCGATCGCGCGAGAGCTGCGCTCAGCGAGCAGCGGTTCTCGCGAGATCCATCACCATGGCAGCGGCTGCAGCAGAAGCCGCGCGGTGTTGGAGCTGAAGTCCGGGCGGGGGCCGATGTGGGGGCTGGAGGCTTCGGGCGGCGGAGGCGGGAGCCGGGGAATGAGCATGAGACAGTGGGGACTGAGGTGAGAATCCCAAGCTCCAGGGCCATGCCTGGAATTTAAGGAGTGGGGCTGCATGCTGGCCACACTGGAGACTGGGGTTGGGCTGAGAGGCCCGGGGACTCTGAGCAAAGCCGGGAGCCGGGTATAGTGAACAGTCCTTTCTGTGGCCCGCCTTACTCCTCCAGACCTCATCTTTGTTTCTTAACCAGGGCTGGCTGCATCCCCCTGAGAGCCATCGCTACACCAGTGTTGCTGCTCACTACTCCTAACCTAAAACTAGGTTACTCAGGAGTCTGAACCGAGAGATCCTTTCCCGTAAGGAAGAGGAGAGAGGTGAATTTGAGAGACTGAAGGAAACAACTGGACTGTAGGCCTGTTAGGAAGTTGGAACGTGAAAAACAAATGGTTGGAACCTAATATTCAGAGGTGTGGTTTGAGAAAGTGTTCCTAGATGATTATGAATATTAGTATCCCAAGGAAAGTGAGAGACTTTGCACCCACGTTTCTCTATTCCTACCCTCCCCCACTTCCCTCACACTCATTTCTGCACCTGATCTAGACATGCAAAGCTGCCTTGGAACAGTCATGGCTGTGATAGAAGGGCACTAGTAATGCTAAGAACAGAAGAAGGTTCTTTTTTATTTTATTTTTTTAAAGATTTTATTTTTCCTTTTTCTCCCCAAAGCCCCCCGGTTCATAGTTGTATATTTTTAGTTGTGGATCCTTCTAGTTCTGGCATGTGGGACGCCACCTCAACATGGCTTGATGAATGGTGCCATGTCCGCACCCAGGATGCAAACTGGCGAAACCCTGGGCCCCTGAAGCAGAGCCCACAAACTTAACCACTTGGCCACAGGGCCTGCCCCCAGAAGAAGGTTCTTTAAGTGCCCTGTCTCCTCATTTACAGTAGTATAAGGGAACATATGGCTCTTCCCTAAGATGTAAGCCAAAATTGTTGCTTTTCTGGATTTTTTGCCTTGTTTCTTGTCTCCTTCCGAGAAGAACTATGCTGGTAGATGGCCACACTATGTCTACCCCTTGTCCCTATCAATCCCTGGTGTATGTATTCACCAGTCTCTTCTTCTTATCCCAGTCTGTTTTCTCTCTTATTTTAACCTGGAGAATAACATGACCCTAGAATGTGAAACCAAGAGGACCCTAATTTAAGATGGTGAAGGATAAGATGGATAATAAGGAACATGTTTATAACAAACTGAGTTGTATCTGTCCTTGGCCATTGCCATTAAGGGCCTTTGCCCTGCTAAACTCAGTATTTTAAATGGCAGAAGACTTCTTCACTGTTATTACAGACTCCTAGAGTGGGCCCTGTGATACCTCACATGATTACTTTACTCTTTCCATTTCTTTCCTAGGAATTTTCTAGGAATACCCCACCAGTTTATGCCTCCATGCTAACCCCCAAAATTATGCTTTACAGCCCCCTTCCCTAAAGGGGAATGCCCCGTCCACACCAGCATGCCTCGTGGGACTCTAACAGGAGGCGGAAACTGTCAGTGTTCCTGCCCAAGACTTCATATCCCCTCGAGGTTGGATCCCAGTTGTGACAGAAGGACAGATATGGTGACAGCCTAATATGGTTAGCAGCAAGTACCATGGCATTTGAGTCAGCATTGACGAATGGGACTGCAGAATCTCCCAGCCCTTCTGTCCTTGACCCCTCTGGAGTCTGGAGAGGAAAGTATCGATTGCAGCATCACTGGGTGCTTCCCATGGAGCCAGCAGGAGCACAGATAAGAAGGGTCCTGCCCACTGGCAAGTAGCCAGCCACTGCCACTCCCCAGCTTCCCAGCCACTTGAAAGGCTAAGGGAGAAGTGCTCATCCAGAGTTGAAGGAGGCCAAAAGGACTTACAGTTCATCAGCCTTTCCCCCTTCCTCTGGCAGCCACTGGAGCTAAGCGAAAGCTGAAATTGTAGCTACCCGCTCTGTGGGTTGCACACTCCCACTCCTGTCACTGACCCCAGGCCTGGGCCTGAGCCCAGCGCGTGTGCCGAGAGCAGGGGTGGGGAGGGGGGTGTTGGCCTTGCTGACAAAATCCATTTGGAATTTCTGAAGGTTGTGGTTTGGGGCTTAAGTTTGCCACAGAGTGTGTCTGATGAAAGAAGAGAGAAAGCTAGAAAGAGAGAGGGAGCCAAAGAGAGTACAGAGGAAGGAAACAGGAAAAAGCTGAAATATTCTTGCTGTGACTCCATTGCAGATTCTCCTCCCTCTTCCTGAGTGTGAGAAATTCCCATTCTGGATATTCCTTATCATAATTCTGTCTCATATCCTATGTCCATTCTAGCTGTATGCCCTCTCTCCTCCATTCCCCATACATACACTAGGCTCAGTCAGTGCCTGAAGGTATCTCCCTGGCTCCATCCAATTTCCAAACACAGAATTCTCAACGCTTAAGTGGAAATTCAGTACATAAAACTTTGCCATAAAATAATACCCTAACTCAACACACTCCTCAAAATGCCCTTGCTACCATGGTGCTACCTTCATTTCACCTGATTTTGGGGGTAATTTGGGTTGCAGATATATCTATTGCCTAGAGGAGTGGAGAGAACTCTTCTACATTCCCTGGGCAAGGAGATGACCTGCTAGAATCAGCATCTTGCAACCCCATAAGTATTCAGTTATTTGTAAAGTTCTAAATGTGGGATGCATATCCCTTTTCCAAATTGAAAGATAACGGTTTGTTTTCAAAGATTTTGAGCTAGGAATAGAAAGATTGGAATAAAAGAAATTCTACTTTCTCTAGTTATGGGTATCTCCTAAAAGATAACAGAATTACTTTACTAAGATTAAATGCAGAAGAGCTCTGAATAAGAAAGGACAACATATATATGCAAATAATTTAGTGGTATAGCATGCTGGTTTTGCTGCTTTCCAGAGCAAAAAACTCCAATTTTGAGCATAGAATTCCCTTTTATATGTTTCCCATTAGTCTAGTGTCTACCTCCCAAGTTTTCTGGTTTGAAGCCAGAGAGAAAAGTACCAGTTCTTTTGGGTCCAACTTCGATGTTGAGATAATTTTAGGACTTGAAAACCCCAGAACATAGGTGACCTCATGATGTAGGGCAGGAGTCAACAAACTACAGCCAGAGGACCAAATCTGATCCTGCAGTCTGTTTTTGTGAATTAAGTTGTATTGGACACAGCCACGCCCATTCATTTATGTATGTTCTATGACTACTTTTGATGTACAAGAGCAGAGTTGAGTAATTATGGCAGAGTTGAGTAGTTGCGACAAAGCCCTCAAACCTAATATATTCACTATCAAGCCATTTACAGGAAAATAAAAAAATGCTGACCCTTGTTCTAGGGCAGTGACCCAGGCAAAATCTGGAGTTGAGGCACATAGAGAGTAAATGGGGCCTGTGTCTGGATCTCTAGCCCTTCTCACCTAGAAGTCTCCCCTGGTTTTTCGCATTAAAAGTTGCCAACTAAGTCACTGAGGACCATTTCAAATCCTTTGGGGAACCAGGCGGGATATACATAAATAAAGTCATTGAGTGTAGGAGGGTAGGAGAATTCACCTGGAAAAGAAGCCATAGACTGGGATCCCAAGTGTGGGCAGAAATATCACCATCTGCATCCACTGGTCCAGTAGCTTAATTTATTTAGTTACAAACAGGAACCAAGAACAAGTCTCAGTACAATAAATTATCCATTCACACCCCTCCTGCCGAGGAAAGAAAAAGAGGCTCAGAGAGTCTTAGGGAAAACTCTTCCTTTGGAGGGTCCCCTTTAACATCTGAATTAGTGGCGACAGCTTCCCTAAGGGCCTGGACAGATGACTCTTTGGGGACTCAGGGGAGAGCACCCCCCCCCCCAGCACTGTGCCTTCCCCAAGAAAAACCTCTCTACCACTGTCTCCCATTACCCCACAAGGTGGTGCCCAGGCTGCAGCAGAGGGAGTTTGGAAATAGCCATGGAGTGAGTGGCCTCTTTCTAGATACAGGTCTTATGGCTCCACACAATGTCTGGAGCTATGCCTCTAAGGAGAGGAGTGGTCAAACTCTAGGGACTCCTCAGCCAAAAGGAGTATGAATCAGAGTTAAAGGGACCCCAGGGTTGGGGAGAGGGGGACAACACAGTGCATTTCATCTTAGCCTATTCAGGTGTTTAAGGAGCAGAAGAGGGAAGGCAGCTTCCCTCCAAGGTCCTCCTACTGTGGGGGTGAAGGCGGCACATCACAGACTCCACCTGACCCCCACCACCCCTAAAGCTGTTTCCAGGTAGATACTTTGAGCTTCCGGGGGCCAAGATTGACCCTGGACAGAAATCAGAGCAAAAGGCTGAAAAGGTGCCCCTCCCCTTCCCCAGCTGACCCTCACTTACACACGTTGACCCACTCTGTGACTTTGCACTCATCACACAGCACGTAGCAGCACCAGTGGAAGCGGCAATGACAGCGCTCAACTCGTGTCTGCCGGAGCACATTGTGCCCTCGGCCACAGCACAGGCTGCCACAGCCATCCAGCAGGCGGCTGGTCTTGTTGCAGGCCCGGCCCCGTGTGCCTGGGGAGCCCACAGTGGGGTCTCGCTCACAGAAGTCAGGAGACTTCTCAAAGTAGACCAGCTCTCCTGAGAGGCGACGGGGACGCAGGCGAGGTTGGAAGGCTCCAGAGTTGCGGTTGTGGGTATCGATGAAGATGGCCCGGCCCAGCCGCTCTCTCAACGCTGCCCCCACTGCCCGGAACTCTGGGGCGGCCCTCCAACATGTCTTGAACTGGCAGCTGCCTGACGTGCCATGGCACTTGCATTTCCGCTTCAGGTTTTCAGTTACCACCTAGAGCATCAGAGTGAGGAAGAGGTGAAGGGGAGGGCAGCAAATGGACAGAGCACAGAGGCACAGGAGTGGGGAGGGAACAGAGAGTACAGGGAGGGACAAAGAGAGGCAAGAATAACTACAAATATCAGAAGAGAGAGGGAGCTTCAAGACTGGCTAATAGCCCAGCTTCCTCATTTTATGGTGGGAGAACTGAAGACAGAGCAGAGTGATTTGCCCATCTTCAATCACTAGCTGGTAACAGAGACCCAACTCCAGTTGTCCTCACTCTCACTCCAGTGCTCTTTCCAGGGTGAGCACTGCTAAAATGGGGAGTCTGACCTGGAGCACCCCTCAATTCTGTAGAGAAGGCAGCTATAATAATAGCAACCATGTAAAGAGCACCTGCCAAGGATGAAGCATTATGCTGGTGCTCTATTTGCTAGCTCACTCTTAATGACACTGTAAGGTAGGTATCATTAGACTCTCTGCAGATGTAAAAAACTTGTGATTAAGTGACTTGCTTAAGGCCATCCAGATGGTGAGTGACAATCACCCACCACATCTCATCCTCTTACTCTGCTGTGCCTCTCAAACTCTAGCCAGGCCTTGAAAGGTAGGGAGACCCAGGACAAGTTGCACACACGTACCTGGCGCCCCACCCTGTTGTTGTGGATTCTCATTCGTGCCTGGATATCCCGGGGAGCTTCCCTGGAATCCAAGAAATCCCGAGAGAACTTCTCTCCAAAGTCCATGTCATGGTTACAGCCACCCCATTCCCATGTGTCCTGGGGGCCAGGGCTGGGGCCTGAGCCAGGGCCTGGGCTGGGCAGGGAGTGGGGGAAACTCTTGCCCCGGGAAAGTGCCTGCAGCTGAAGCAGCTTGGCCCTCAGCCGGTCCTGCTCACCACTGCCCTTCCAGTCGCAGCCACAGCTCACCAGCTTGCCCAGGCTGCAGGCCGTGGCTACTGCATGCATGACCCCAGCAGCCAGCATGGAGAAGGAAAAAGCACTCTCACGGAAACCTGGGGATGAAAAGGGTGTGATGGTAGGGGTAAGGCTGACAGGCAGCTGAAAGTAGGGAGGCAGAAGGAAATAAACAGCCACCCTCCAACTGCAGAAATTCCTCACTGAATCCATTGACCAGCTGAGTAATTTGGGAGCAAGTCACTGGAGAAGGAAGGGAACTGAAAGCACAGAGCCTCAGTTTCCTCATCTATAAAAGAAGATGGCTTGAGATGATCTCTGAGGCCCCTTCCCGCTCTGTAAGTCTGGGATTTCGGGTGCAGATGAAAGAGCTAGCCTCGAGGGAAAGTCCCCTGGGGTTGGGAGATGACTAAGAGGGAGTCCCCAAGGTCTTTGAAGATGTATTCACTGAGTTCTACATCTGAAGCCCTTAGAAATTCCCCAGCCCTGCAGGGAGCTTGGGTGGGGTGGAAGCAGAGGACTTTGGGGTTCTTTTTTTTTTAACCAACCTACCCTCCACCGCTCCAACACCTCCAAAGCACTGGAGCTGTGCAGCTGTCCTTCCCCTTTCCAGTTTCTAGTTTTATATTTGCCCTTTAAGACTGCCCCTTATGTTTATCCTAACCTGCTATTACTCTATAAAACACTGGGAGGGGAAGGGAGGTGGGGGTGATTTTCCCCAAGGCCCTCTTAAAATGTTGGCTTCTTTGTTAGGTTTTGGGGGTCACAGAGGCTCAGGATGACAAGCCTTTCCCAGACTTAGATAGACATGCTTCTCATTTGGGTATCAAAGCCTTCCCCTACACCAGCCCCTGTGGAGAAGGAGGGTGTCCCTCACTTCCTTTTAGGCAGGGGCTCTCTGGATCCCTGAGAGGATGAGAGACAGCACCTCCTTAGGGGCCAGGCCTCTCCCACCCCAGGATGCAGGGCTCCTGGCCCAGCCTCCTGATCCCCCCAACCCCAACCCTCCAGGGGTAAAGCTGTTTGCACACGTCTTGGGAATTCCCCCGCAGATGGCAGCTGCCTATTAACCCCATAGTCCCCGAAGTACTGCTCCCACACTTGAGCTGAGTCCTGGATGGGGTGCATGTTTACTCCTCCAGGAAGTAAACTTGGGCATGGCCTGGCAAGAGGCAGCAATGCCTCCTAGACCTGGCCTGCAGTGACCCGTTCTCCACCCCTCCAGCCAGTCTTCACCTGCTCAGGTGAGAGCCACCTGGGGCCCTCACAGTGCAGAGGAGGGGGCTGCTCCCCGGCTTCAAAGCCAGCAGGGTCTTTGTTCCCAGCTTCGGCTCCTGGGAACCCCAGCAATTAGGGGAGTAGGTTTAACCCTTAAACGGTTGGGGGAGTCACCCCACCCCCGCTATGGCTCTGGGGACACCAGCCTGGGCTTGTCCCACAGAGAGGGAAGGGGAAAATTGGGAGGAGGAAATGGGGGGGGGGGCGCGTTTGAAGCTTTCAGGGCTGGGGGCATCTCTTGCTCACAGGTGCAATCCAGATTGAGCTGGGCAGAGACAGCAAAAGGGGGCCCTAGGGTAGGGGAGCAGGGACCCAGCTGCCTTGCCGGCAGCGCACAGGTGGAAGTCAGAAGCGCAGGGGCCCAGACGGGTGGCCAGACCCAGCTCCGCGCGGCTCCCGGGGAAAATTCCCCGAGAGGCCCCTCCCCAAGTCGTGAACCCCCCCCCCCCCCCCCCCCCCCCCTCCGCTCTCCTCGGCCTGCCTCCCACCCCCCAGCCTGGCGGCGGCTCAGACCCGCCCGCCCGGCTCACCGCGCTTGAGGATGGCGCTGTGGTGCGGCAGGCGGCCGCCGCCCTCGAGCGCCGAGCAGTTCCAGCGCTGGTCGCGCAGCTGGTGCTGACACTCGTGGACCGCGATGTGCAGGCCCTGAAGCGCGGACGCCGTCACGTCGGGGCTGCGCAGGCACAAGCCCAGCTGCCGCTTGCTCAGGCCGGACAGCGTCAAGCACACGGTGTTGGCGGTCAGCGGCGGCTCACCGGGCAGCTTCAGGCCCAGAATCTCATTGCTTAGGGCCCTGGGAACACAGAAGGCATTTTGGGTTCTGTGGTCCAGGCCTCAAGCCCCCTTCGACTCCTCCCGCCCCAGGTCGGTGCTTCTAGCCCAGGGCTTCCCCTCGTGGGCTAGGTGACAAGGGGAACTGCTCACCGACTGCACAACGCCAGGAACAGGAGACCCACGAGGCCCGAGGGCGGAGGCCGCGGCCGGGGCTCCTCCAGCATGTCGAAGCCCGGGCCCGAAGGCTCCGGTGGGCAGATCAATCAGGGCCTGCAGGACAGGGCGACTTAAGGAGGGCGCAGGAATAGGGTGACTCACCGGGGCAATCAAAGGATGCCCAACTTTGGCCTCCTAACTTACCAGTGCCACCCCACTGACCCTTCTCATTCCTCCGGGAACAAAACAATAAGAATCACTCCTTGATTTCCAGAGTCCCTGGGTCTTGGAGGAAGAGTCCAGGCCTCAAAGCTGGGACTTATGCAAGCGTCTCTGGAGCGAGAGCCAGCCAGACACAATGCCCAGCACACAGACACACTCACATGCAAACTCATACAGGCTCACGAACCACCCCCTCCACCACCTGGCCCACAACTCCTTCTGCTCAACACAGCTACATGCCTTCACAGGGTTAGAGGAGTGGATTGGAAGGGGGTTCCCCACCACCTACAGCCGGCAGGTGGGGGCGGGGGAAGAGCCGCCTCCAGGTGCCGTCGAGGGTAGGCAGCCTCCGCGAGAAGGAGTCAGCTCCCCATCCCGCTCTACCCTCTTCCTCCGCGGTAGGGAGAGAGGGGTGGCTCCAGGTGCAGCAAAGATGGAGAGGGGACCTGGTTCCCGCCTGAAAGGGACCGCGGCAAGCTGAGTCCTCTTCCTCCTCTGCCACCTTCCTAACTATATATTCCCGTCCTCCGTTGCCCGTCTGGTCCCCACGGGTCCCAGCCCTCAGTTGCCCCCATCCCTTTGCTCTCCCGTTCATTGCCCTCCAAAGCTGAGAGCACTCCTTTATTTGCTGTGTCTTTTTCTCGGGCGGTATCCCTAGCTCTCTCTGCGTCTCCATGCCCCTGTGGGCGGATGCGTGTCTGTCTGTCTGACTACCCGTGTGCCTGTCTGGTCCCCGCGTGCGCTGTCCCTGCCCTCCCTGCTTTCCTGGTTCCGATTACCTCCAGCTGCTCCGCTGCGGGGTCCGCCACCGGCGGGGTTGGGTCGCCTGGGCTTGGCTCGGGCTGCTCAAACCGTGGGGAGACTGCGTCGGGTTCTGCCCCCTCGGCAGAGCCGCATTCTTCCAGGGCAGGGCCACTCCTCTTCGCCGCTTCCCCAGCGCCGCCGCGGCCGCCGGGAGGAAGGGAGGGAGGAAGGGAGGGAGCGATCCAGAAGCAAGCGAGCGGGCGAGCAAAGAACTGGGGGCTCTGACTCTACTCGCGCCGAGCTCACGGGCGGCTGTGCCGCGGCAGACAGAGCTGCGGCCCCTCCCCGAGCCCGGGGCATCCCCACCCCACTCCTCGCACCCCCCGCCTTGACCCCGGGAGTGCAGCCGCGCCCCCTCCTCCCAGCGCACACACACCCTCTCCCCCGACGCCCGGGTTCAGGCTTGGCCCCACTGAAGGAGGAGGTGGCCAGAGTTCCTCTCACCTGCTCTGGGGTCGCCAAGGCTGCAAGGAGGGTGCAGTGACCCAGACTAGAGAGCCAAGACCCTGGTCCCAAGTTGTCATCTCTCTTTGTCTCAGTTTCCCCACCAAGAGCTGGATGGCTGGAGGGTGCCTTTGACAAGATCAAGACAGAGCTGAGAGCCGACTTCCCTCTTGGACAGTCCCGTGTAGAGCCCTCAGCGAGAGCGCACAGCAAAACATTCAGAGCCGGCAGGCAAGCTCCCTTCTGGGTGGCTTGGCTTCCGCCCACCTCCCAGCCCTGCGCCTGCCCCTTGGGAGGGGTCAACTTTGGCCTCTGAGTTCGGCCCTAGCAGAGGCTCCAGTAGCCCCAAAGATCTTCAGCCTGCCCCTATTGGTTCCCCTGGCTTACAGGCATCCTTGCCCGCAGAGGTCTCCTGCCCTTCCCAGGATCCTGGGTCTGCACTTCGGGTGGCCCATATTCCTGCTCCAGGCTCCACAGACTTGCTTCATATGGAATGAAGAGGGCCTCGGGATCCCACACTGAGCCCAGCCCAAGGACAGCCAGGGAAAGAGCCTGATCTTGGGGTGCACAGACCGAAGCAAACCACCTTAGGGAGCTCCAGCGGCAGTGAAGGGGTTAGGCGCCACTGCGCTCCTGCCTGACTCACCCTCCCGGCTCTAACCACTGTGGGCTATTTTTGCCAGAGAGGGGCCCCAGGCTTCCCAGCCGCCCCCCGCCCCTGCCAGACCGCAGCCCAAGGCACGGCTGGCCCTGAGTGCCCAAGGCTGGCACGTTGACTCAGAGACAGGCCCCCCAGGGAAGCAGAGCCACGGGCTGAAACCCACAGCCACAGTCATCCCTTCCTTGGTGGTGGCCATGCAGCTCTGCTGGGCAGCCAGCCTCTGGTCTATGTTGCTGCAGGTCCTGCCCCGTGCTGCAGGGAGCACTGCTGTCTAGGGGGCAGAGTGGTCTGAGAGAGATCAGCAGCTTTCATCTGTTGGGCTATTCATTGAACACCTTTATGTGCCAGGCCTTGAGCTGGGAGGTGAAAATGCCATGGTTCCAGACACGGGACAGCTGTGACCACAGAGGGTTGCTTTTCTCTGCTTTCCCACCTCTGGGGGAGGGGGATGTGGAGGAGAAAGAACCCTAGAGCTGTTGCCCCTCTTTCTTGTTTCGGGGTCAAGAACCAAACCATGTGTGGCTTTTGAGGCCACCAGAATCTGCGAGCCCCATCTCAGTAGCTTTTGTCCTTACACCTGGGTTCAGTGATCTTTGCCAGTGTCCTTGTCCTTCTCCCTGCATGTCACCCTGGGACTCCACCCAGCTCCTTGGAGGAGGGGGATGAGGCTTCCTATGCCTTTCTTCTCCCATGGGCACCTCTTGGACGTTGTATTTCTCCATGTGTCTCCAGGTCCCCTAAGGTTTGGGATTGTTTCTTCTGATTCTACCCTTGTCAGGCTGCAGCATAGTCAGGTGCCAAGGAAGGGCCAGGGTCAGAACTACTACCATAGATTCCAACTTCTTAGTGACTCCAGGGCTCCCCAAGCTGGCCTGTCCCAAATCCAAGAACCCATACTCTTGTTCCCTCTCCCTGCAGAAGCCCAGCTCTGAGACAGGCCACAGGCAGGCAGACTGGGTGGCCTGAGTTGGCCCCCAGTGCCCTCGGCCCGACCGGCTGGCCTGAGCACTGACCCGCAGGCGGCTGGAGGGTGGTGGGGCAGGCGGGGCCTGGAGAGGGCTGTGGGTACACACCCATTGCCTAATACCCCAAGCACGCGGCCAGCTCCATGGAAGGGGAGGGGCGGGAACCAGAGAGACCTTGACAAGGGTTGGGGCCATGACAGGAGGGGAAAGTGAGGGGCTGTCATTACCTCTGGGAGGGAGTCGGGGCAAGCTGGTCCCCCTTCCCCTGGATGAGATGAGTGGAGAGCTGTCTTCCCATCATGGGGATGGAGGGTGTAGTGAGAGCAATCTAGGAAGCACACTGGGGCCCTGGAGGGCGGGGGTCAAAGAAAAGACTGGGGCCCCTGGAGATTGGGGGATCAAGCAACAGAGGCGGTGGCTAAAGCTGAGTGCAGCTTCGGGAACCTCCTCCTCCTTCTCCCCCCCCCCCCCCCCCCCCCGCCCCGTGTTTGCCTTGGCCCGGGGTCCCGTGTGACTCATCTATTGCTGAGCCGCTGATAGGGGCGGCCAGGCCTGGGGAACCCAAATTATAGGCCCGGGAGGGATGGATGCGCCCGCGCGGGCGGTGAGCTCAGCTGTGCTGCCCACCCTCTGCCTCGCACGCCGTCTGCTGCAGCACCGTGGGCCACCACCCGGAGGCACCAAAGGGCCCATAGCCTGACTGCGCTGGACTCTCAGGAAACCCCCACATTCAGCAATTGGCCCCAACAAGCCTGTGGGATTACCCTAGACAGAACTTTGCCCCCTTCTCTACCGAAGGCTGATGCCTTGCCAGCCCAAGAAGGCAGTGCTACCTGCTGGTGCTTCAAAGGAAGGTAGGCTCCTCTGTCCACAAACTCTCAACCTTGGCCCCTGCTTCCTCCCCAGACCCCAATATCAAGGTAAAATCCCTTTCCCCTCCGACATCTCTCTCCCTTATTCCTATTCCAGGGGGGCGGTTTGCTACTGATTTTCTGCTTCAAGCCTTTAAAGTTATCCATGGTCAAAAGCGATATAGAGAAAAATAAAGCAGGGCAAAGGAGATAGGGTGGAATCCTATCTTATATAAGGGGAGGGAAAAGGAAGTGAGGGAACAAACCCATGCAGACATCTGAGGAAGGGCATTCCAGAAGACAGAAAAGCAGGTGCAAAGATCCTGAGACAGGAGCTTGCTTGATTAGCAAGAAGACCAGTGTGGCTGGAGGGAGGAACCCACAGGGGAGAGAGTGGTAGGCAATGAGTCAGAAGTCAAAGAAGGAGCAGGGTAGGATTATATAGAGCCTTGTAGGCCACGTAAAGATTTTGCCTTTTCCTTTGAGTGAGATGGGGAATCATTGGAAAATTCTGAGTGGAGAAGGAAATGACCTGACTTCTGTTTAGAAAGAATGGCTCTAGCTGCTGTGTGGAAAATAGACTATGGGGGTGGGGGGGGCAGGTAAGGCTAGAAGCAGGGAGATCTGTCAGGAGGCAAAAATATAGATGTGATGATGGTGGCTCCAACCAGTGTCCTAGTGTAAGAATGGATCAGATTCTACATATATGTTGAAGAGAGGAAGACAGGACTTGTTGATTGATTTGATGTAGAGTATAAGAAACAGATGAGTCAAGCATGGGTCTAAGATTCTTTTCCTGAGCAACTGAAAGGATGGAGTTGCCACTTACTGAGACGGTAATGACTGAAGAAAGAGCGGGTCAGAGCAAGGGAAGGATCAGGAGTTCAGTCTTGGATATGTATATTTCAAGATACTTATTCAAGTGTTAGATGTGTAAGTCCAGATTCCAGAGCCAGAGACAGAATTTGGGAGCCTGAGACTGGATAGTTCACCAAAGGAGTGAGTATAGACTGAGAAGAAGCTCCAGACTGAAGGGGGGTGCAGTCCAGTGTTTAGGAATTGGGTATACAAGGTGGAACCACATAAGGAGACTGAGAAGGCAAGCAGCCAGGAAGGCAGAAATAGTGTTTCAGAAAACCAACTGAGAAAGTATTTCAAGGAGAAAGTGTTCAACTGTGTCCGCTGTTCCTGAAAGGTTGATTAGATGAGACCTGAAATTTGACTATAGAGCAACACGGAGGTCGTGAGTGATTTCGATAAGGCGGTGTAGTGGGTTCAAAGGTGTGATCAGAGTGGAAAGAGAGAATAAAAAAAAGAAACTGGTGCTAGTGATTAAAGCAACCTTTTTGAGTTTTGCAGTAAAAGAGCAGAGAAATAGGGCAATCTTGAGTGGTAATGTGGAATCAAACGAAGATTTTGGGTTTTTTTGATGGGCGATATGACAGCATACTTATGTGCTGATGGGTATGATCCAGCAGAGAGGTAAATTGATGACGCAGAAAAGAAAGAGAGGACAATTGACACAGTGATAATTTGATCTAAATAGAAATTTGGGCCAGGTCATACATAGTGTGACCCAGACCTAGAGCCCTCTGGCTCTTCCCCACCACTCCTAGTGAGTGGAATGGTAGAACAAAGGATACTGGCTCCTTCTTTCCTCTCTTCCCACCTCTGCTTGTCACCACTGGCCATGGACAAGGTTTCCCTGTCTTCCAGTCCACCTCCTACCTCCACCAGGTTTTACCAATCCACCAGGCCAGGAGACTCGACCCAGGACCCAGTGGGGAGAAACTCCTAAGGGACAAAGGACAAGTTGCCCATAGTACACTACATCTTGACTTGAGCCATCTGTGCTGGGTGCCCTCTGCAGAGACTATTTGCTTTTGGACCCATGGAGGATGCTGGGCCAGTATACCTCATCCCTCAGGGTCAAATCCTTGGAGGGGCCAGGTACGCTGCCCTGGGCAAAGGGTCTGGGAAGGACATTCCCCTCCAAAATAACCTCCATCAGGCTTCATTTGGGTTAATACGCATCTCATTTAAAATGCAAGTGCCCCAGAGGATTAATTAAAGTTAGACATTTACTCCTTAGAGTGATTTCCCTGCCTTGGAGGGAAGCCCTGGTCATTTCTGGGACTTGGAACTCTTTAGGATCAGGCCTGTACATTACTCAGTGAGAAGGCATCCTAAAGGTAGGGGAGATGAAAAAGAGAGGACCCAAAAGGGTGTCAGGAAGATCCTAAAGATCATTTTTATTTACCTGTCAGCTTTGAGAAGGGGCCCCAGTCTGATGTCGCTACACACTCACAAGCAGCTGGTCAGGTGGAAAGTGCATGGGCTTTGAATCAAAACAGTCTGGGTGGTTTCTGGGGTTTTTTTAAAGGTTTTAGTTTTCCTTTTTCTCCCAAAGCGCTCCCCCCCCCACCCCGGCCCCCGCTGTGTATCTTTAGTTGTGGGTCCTTCCAGTTGTGGCACATGTGAGATGCCGCCTCAGCATGGCCTGATGAGTGGTGCCATGTCCGTGCCCAGGATTCGAACCGGTGAAACCCTGGGCCACCGAAGCAGAGCATGCAAACTTACCCATTCGGCGTCGGAGCCGGCCCCAGAACAGTCTGCGTTTTAACCTGGCTCTACCATTTATTCACTTATGAGCTGTGTGGACCTTGGACAACCGCATCGTCTAATTTTTCCTCTGTAAAATGGGGAGGGAGGAAAGATGTAAAGGAGGAGATGCTCCGTCCTTAGACACGGGCCATCTGTGTGTGGTGGTGGGGCATGATAACCAGGCTGTCAGTGCCCCCTATGCCCCATCTGGGGAACAGCAGCCACTTCTTCAATAGGAGGCCAAGGTGGCCTTGAAGCTGAGTTAGAGTCTCTGGGAGGGAAGAGAAAAGTGTACAACAAAGGAGATAGTTGCAGGCACTCTGGGCATCCCAGCGTGTGGCAAGTGGAGAGAACCAGAGTTTGGGGGGAAGACAGAAACTTGGCAGAAAAATCCAAAAAGAAGCAGATACATGGAGGCACAAGTTCCCTGTTTTGGGTTCAGTTTAGCCAGCAGCCCTTCTCTTCCAAGCCCTCCTCCACCATACACACGCTTGACATCTACTCCACTGCCCTTCCTTTCTGAGCCTAGTCCTCAGAGACTCAGTCACTCCAGGCCTCATCCATCTTGATACCAACTTGGTTGCCATCTCAGCCCCCTCCCCCAGTGACATGCACAGGTTGACACATGCCACGGGGTGACACACCATAGGATGACATAAGGTACATCGGGTGAGACTGACACATATATGCATATTTAATCTCCCCACACACACACTCATCCACTCATCCACCCATCCACCCACCTCCACACACAATCCCAGACACTCTCTGTCAGTCAACCTTCTGGGTCTCTCCTGACAGTGACTGCCACCTCCTTCCTGACACATAGGAGATGATGCTCTGCTCCAGGTGGTGGCTGTGACAAGATGACTCAGTGATCTCTTCTGATCTGAGCTAAATTCTAAGATTCTTTGGAAAGGTTCCTAACATCCCTACTCAAAACATGAAGTTTCTGCACACGAGTACATACACGAGTGTTACCCTCAGGACACACGCACACTCTCACATGCACTACATTTGCACTGTCCCACTTACACACACACAGAGCCACTTGTGAGCTCCTTCTAGCCCACAGCAGGAAGAGCTGCTTCCTCAGGTTTCTCCCCCTGACTGGGCTGTGTTTGGTCAGCTCACCCCCAATCCACCCCCCCGGATTTCTCTGACCACAGCCCCACCCCCACCTCCAGTCTTCCCCTTTTCTTTCCCTATTCAGCCGTCGGGAGTTCCTAAACGAGAAGGCGTCTCCCCGGAGTCGCCTCCTAGAACCACAGCTTTCCTTCCTCCACTCAGGATGAGTGAGAGAGGGGACGACGGTGGGGCCCGGGGTGACGTCGAGGGGACAGCCCCACGGCGAGCGACGAAGCAGTTGGGTTTCAGAGGACTCTCCCAGTAGCACATTGTTGCCGCGCCCCCTGGCGGACGCTGGTCCCCGTCGGGCTCCAGACGCGAAGAGGAGTGAGGCAGGCGCGCGTGGGAGGGCGTCCCAAGGGGAGGGGTCCGCGGCCAGTGCAGGCCCGGAGGCGGGAGCCACCGGGCAGGGGGCGGGGGTGAGCCCCGACGGCCAGCCCGTCAGCTCTCGGCTCAGACGGGCGGGAGCCACGGCCCCGCTCGCTGCCCATTGTCTGCGCCCCTGACCGGTGCGCCCTGGTGCCACAGTGTGGCCCGGCGGGGCAGCCTCCTATCGTCACTTCAGCCAGCGCCACAACTATAAGAGGCGGTGCCGCCCGCCGTGGCTGCCTCAGCCCACCAGCTGGGACCGCGAGCCATGCTGCCCGCCGCCCGCCCCCAGGGCTGTTAGAGCCAGACTGCGAGCTCTCGCCACTGCCGCCACCGCCGCGTCGCGTCCCACCGTCGCGGGCAGCAGCCAAAGCCGCCCCAACTGCAGCACAGAGCGGGCAAGGCCGGGCAGGCCATGGGGCACTGGGCACTGCTGCCCGGCTGGGTTTCTGCTACGCTGTTGCTGGCGCTGGCCGCTCTGCCTGCAGCCCTGGCCGCCAACAGCAGTGGCCGATGGTGGTAAGTGAGCTAGTGTGGGGTCGCCACTTGTCTCGGGGCGCAAAGCCAGGGGCCAGCCCCATCCAGCTCCCACGCTCTGGGATGTGTCTACAGGCAGGCTCCCTCCAGCGCTCTGACTTTCCTCCTAGACACCGAGGGGCGCTCTGGAGCGCAGCTGCTCCAGAGAATCCAGCTCTGCTGAAGTGGGGTGAATGGTCCGGCTGAGCAGCCCAGGATACTCCAGGCAGGGAGCCCACTCCCATCTAGCACTGCTCTTCTTCCTTGAGCCCCAAACTCAGCCTCACGGTGGTAGCCACACCAAAGGTTTACCTGCCTGGGGAAGCGAAGGGCCGGGAATGCCCTCCGAAAGGAAGCAAGAAGAGGATGGGATTCCTAAGCATTTCATATCTTGGGTGGGCATGGACTGCAGGCTAGGATTTCTTCACCCAGGCTGCCTGGAAGCAGGCTCTGAGAGCCAAGGTGGACATCTAGTCTCCGGGTTCCCCATGCCTCCCATGTCCAGTCCCAGGACCCAGGGCCCCAAGCAGCCCTAGGACTCCTGGGCACACAAAAGTCTGGACACCCAGTCCTTTCAAATTACTAGTGAGCCCGGGAGCGCCAAGTCATTACCTTATTATTGATCTCCTGCCGCTCTCTCGCTCTCTCGCGGGGCAAATAGCCCCAGCCCCAGGAAAAGGACAGGGTGGGCACGACCTTTTTGGTTAGGGTGCAGGTCCCCTTCCTAGAGCCTGAGCTCCTATCATGCGTCTCTCCAGGGGCATCGTGAACGTAGCCTCTTCCACGAACCTGCTGACCGACTCCAAGAGTCTGCAACTGGTGCTCGAGCCCAGTCTGCAGCTGTTGAGCCGCAAACAGCGGCGGCTGATCCGCCAGAACCCGGGGATCCTGCACAGCGTGAGCGGGGGGCTGCAGAGCGCTGTCAGAGAGTGCAAGTGGCAATTCCGGAACCGCCGCTGGAACTGCCCCACGGCTTCGGGGCCCCACCTCTTCGGCAAGATCGTCAACCGAGGTGGGTACCCAGGAAGGCGACGCTTCCGGGACCAGGGAAACGCGGGGTCACTTCTAGGGCATGGACAGGCGAGTGCAGGGAAGATGTCCCGGGCGGGCGCCTGCAGGGTCACATATCAACCCACCGAGTTTCATGCCTAGCGTCAGCTCTCAGCCAAATTTGTTCTACCAAGCGCTTTGAAGCCGTGCACCTCGGGCAAGAAGCTTAACTTTTCTGAGCCACTGCCTCAGAGAAAGCGAGTTCTGAGTCGTGGACGCTCACTGGCCACCGTTTTCCCCAGGCCCTCTCAAAGGTGCCTGAGAAGCCGCTGGCGTGTGTGTGTGTGTGTGTGTGTGTGGTGGTGGTGGCGGGGGTGTCTTGCCTCCAGCCCAGCAAGGCTTGCATCGCTGAGACGGGCCGAAAGTTTGAGCTGCGGAGAGGTGCCGGCGGTGCGGAGTTCTTATGCTCCCCTCTTTTCGGTTTTTCTCTCTGCAGCTGCCCCACGTCTACTGAGGACCCAAAATGCGCCCTGCGTCTCAGTAATGCATGATTACAAGCGTGGACGTGGTTCCGTGCCCACGCACGTGCTTTCTCTAGGAGATCAGCTTCCCACCACAGCCGGCTGCCTGGCTCTCAGAACTCTAAGGGTGGAGTCGGGGCGTGGGACTCAAGGGTCCCAAGCCCTCCACTGACTGTGCTGGGCGCACCCCGTGTGCCCCCTGGCTGATCCCCCGCTCTCTTCCCCCACAGGTTGTCGGGAAACAGCATTTATCTTCGCCATCACCTCGGCCGGGGTTACCCATTCGGTGGCGCGCTCCTGCTCGGAGGGCTCCATCGAGTCCTGCACGTGCGACTATCGGCGGCGCGGCCCCGGGGGCCCCGATTGGCACTGGGGGGGCTGTAGCGACAACATCGACTTCGGCCGCCTCTTCGGCCGGGAGTTTGTGGACTCCGGGGAGAAGGGGCGGGACCTGCGGTTCCTCATGAACCTTCACAACAACGAGGCGGGCCGCACGGTGAGCGGGCTTGAGGGACTCCGCACCCGAATTGGAGTGGCAGGGATCTCCGAGTCCCGGCGCAGGGGCTAACCTCGGCATTGGGAAGTAACGGTCCGTGATAAGGCCAGGGGTTAGGGTAAGGACCAGGAAAGGGCGTCCTGAGGGAGCGAGAGGCTTGGAAGGAAGCCAGAGAATGGAAGAGAGAGTAGACGGGGGCAAAGGGATGCCTGGGCTCAGGGAAGGTAGAACCGAACAGGTCAGAAGTCATGCGACCCACAGAATGCATTGCCTACTGCCCCTCCACTGTACAGATTCAAAAAATAATGCTGAGAGCCCGAGACAGACTCTCTGGCGCGGAGCAGAGTTGGGCCGCCTGGTGTCCAAATCTCTGCGGGACATTTCGCGCCTCTTTCCCTGGGCTCGGCTACTCCTGGGCCTTTGCTGAGGTCCCAGCGGCGTCAGGGAGGGGGCAGCATCTGGGATGAGGGCTCTGACTCTGAAAGTGTCCTGGGATACCCTTTCTTCCCCTTCCGCTAGACCGTGTTCTCCGAGATGCGCCAGGAGTGCAAGTGCCACGGGATGTCCGGTTCGTGCACGGTGCGCACGTGCTGGATGCGGCTGCCCACGCTGCGCGCCGTGGGCGACGTGCTGCGCGACCGCTTCGACGGCGCCTCGCGTGTCCTTTACGGCAACCGTGGGAGCAACCGCGCCTCGCGGGCGGAGCTGCTGCGCCTGGAGCCGGAAGACCCCGCGCACAAGCCGCCCTCCCCCCACGACCTCGTCTACTTCGAGAAGTCGCCCAACTTCTGCACATACAGCGGACGCCTGGGTACAGCGGGCACGGCGGGGCGTGCCTGCAACAGTTCGTCGCCCGCGCTGGACGGCTGCGAGCTGCTCTGCTGCGGCCGGGGCCACCGCACGCGCACACAGCGCGTCACCGAGCGCTGCAACTGCACCTTCCACTGGTGCTGCCACGTCAGCTGCCGCAACTGCACGCACACGCGGGTACTGCACGAGTGTCTGTGACGCGCAGCGCGGACTCGCCCCCAGGAGCATTCTTCTCAAGCCCACCTCCCAAGCGGATTCGTTGGCACCTAAGACCCCGATACGCACCCACCCAGTTCCTCCAGCCACACTCCCCGTGATTCCTACGTATCCGATCATTTTTCCCACCTCCTCCTACCTGGGGACTCCTGAAACCACTTACCTGGGGCGGCAAGGATGTTCTTGCCATCCTCATGGACCTGCCCCGACCTACCTCCCTCCCTCTCCGCGGGAGACCCCATTGCACTGCCCCCTGCTTGGCCAGGAGGTGAGAGAAGGATTCGTCCCCTCCCCCATAGGGGTCAGCGCCTGAAGGTGTTCCTCTGCCTCCTCCAGCACGCCAGCGACCTCCGTGCCTCTCTCCCTCCCCTTTATCCTCTCTTTTCTCCAGGTCCTCACATGCCCCTTCCCATTCTCCTGCCAAGGGTGCAGACCCTGAACACATACCTGGGCATCAGGACCTTTCTCCCCACCCCCACCCACATATCTGAAGCGGGAGGTTCCGGGGCGAAAGGGCAGCTGTGGTGATGTGGAAAATGAGGGGGAAATGAGGTTGGGGGACCCAGCAGAAATACCCCCATTCTCCCAGCCTCTGTCATGGAGCCATTGAACAGCTGTGAGTCTGCCTCCCTCGGCCTCCTCCTACCCCTTCCTGTCCTTCCTCCTCAGCAGTGTGTAAATAATTTGCACTGAAACGTGGATACAAAGCCACGGGTTTGGTTGTTGTAAATAAAACTATTTATTGTGCTGGGTTCCAGCCTGGTTTGCAGAGACCACTTCCACCCCAACCCAATCCCTCTCCATTCTTCTCTCCTTTTGACTCCTAGCCTTTTCTGATCCCCTTCTCCCCAGTTTCTCAAAGATGCCTTTTGCCTACCGGAATCAGTATTTCCTTCCCCTGTGGCTATTAATGGCTCCTCGCCCCCACCAATGTAGTATCTTCCTCTGCAGAATAAAATCTCTATTTTTATCAATGACTTGGTGGCTTTTCCTTGAATCCAGAACACACCATTGCTTACCTCTCTTAAACAAATAGGGCATATTGTTGGGGAACTGGTTTCCTGGCCTTGCAAGAGGACCCTGAGATTCTGAACCTGAGATGACCCTAATGAAGCCACTGGGTATCCGGGTCTCCAGAAGAACCTGGTCAGGAGCCAAAAGACTCTGCAAGGTTCTTCTTCCTATTTGAACATCAGCTGGCTGTGTGATCTTGGGCAAGTACACAGCTGCCTCAGTTTCTTCCCTTGCTGAATGGGGATTAAACAAACTCTGAGCCCGCCTTTCCTATTGACAAGAGTTGTGAAGATAGCTACAGTTGAATGATAGCCGTGACTGTGTTCTCAAAAGAAACCAAAGGAGAAAGAGAAACGCAGAAAGGGTGCTGCTGGTCCCAGCGTAGAGCTGTTGGTCCCTGAAGCGTATCCGCTCCCTCTGTGGTCAGGGCATTGGGCAGTGGGGAAAGCACTCCCTGCTGCCCAGACAAGGAAAAGCTTATTAGGACCCAAGTCATCCTGGACCTAGAAGCTCAGAGATGACGGTGGGGGAGAAGAAAGGAGCAGGAGGGCTACAATTCAAACACAGCCAGGCTTAAACCAGTGGAACCAAAAGGAAACCAAGTGCAGTCCATAACCAAAGCATTAAGCTAGCCATTCTCACAAAGAACCCAAGTGGGAATTCTGTTACTATCACCACTGATACGTCTGTGTGGGCATTCCCCAGAGCCTCAGGAGTACTCTTCCCACCCACAGCCCTAAACCTGTCTCTAACTCTAATCCTCTCCCCTCCCTGGGTCTAGATCTAACCTTAGCCTTAACCCGAACTTCAGACAAACACTAACCCCTTGCTAAGCTCTAATGCCTATCCCTAATCCTAACACTTCCCCCCAGGGGACACCTGAAGGACAGGGGGAGCTATGAAGCACCCCACCCCCCAAGGGCAACAACTGATCCTAGCCGACTGGAGAATTTCGCCTCTCCCCAGGACTCTTTTGCTGTTGTGGCTGCCTCCCACATCTCCCTGGATGTGTGAACTCTGACCCCTGATGGCCTTTGGGATATGTGTGGGGGTAGGGGAGTGGAGCCAGGAGCTGCTCAACCCTGCAAGGATATCCCTTTCCCTTTCTCTCCATCTGCCAAGCTAGCTGCTCTGATGGGCAGCCGAGGGGAAGGAATAGAAACCTTATCGATCTGGGGTAGGAGGCACCTGACAGGCCTTGGGTTTCCAATAAAGAACCTCCTGCAGAGAATGCCCATCTATAATCCAATCAACTATTAGATCCCCCAGCTCCCAAAGCAAGAAGTTAATGGGCTGCCAGAGGCAAGAGAGGGGACTTGGGCCCTTGCTGGACAATGCCCAGAGTTGGGGAGAAGCAGCAGAGTGGAGAGTCGAAGGCTTGACAGCTATCCCCAACCACTGTGACCTGTAAGTCCTAACTCCAAGAACTGGAATCTACATCTGCTTTCAAGCCTGGAAGCTGGGGCCTCTGGGCTGAGCTGACACATAGGAGCTGGAGGAAAAGCAAAGGAAAGCAAGGAATCCCATTCTGGCCCTAACTAGACACAAATCTCTTGCTTTCTCAGCCTCAGTTGCCTTGTCTGTTAGTCAGGGATGGCTGTAGGTACTTAATCTCCTTCAGGAAGGTAATGAGGTTCAGAGAAGATTATGTCCATGAAAGCTCAGGTCATTTGAACACTTGCTGACACCTCTTCTGTGCCAGGCATGTGTAAATGCTGGGGATACAGTGAAGTGCGAGCCATCCTGCCTGCGTGGAGGGGTTTACAATCTGGCCAGGGAATCACACACATCAATAGATATTGTCAGGATAATGGGGGGAGTGTAATGCACTTGGTGAAGTCTAACACCCTCTGCACATGCATGAGGTTTAAGGACAGACTCCCATCCCCAAGTCCTCCACATGGAGGCCTTTCGCTTCAAGGGGCTGAGCTTCAAAGCAGGGGTATGTACTAATAAAACAGAAAAAGCAAGCAGAAGTGCTGTAGGAACTGCAAAGCACTACATAGGAGCAAATTGTGATTGTCCGTGCCATCTTCTCGCAGGCGAGGACAGATCGATCCTCGGGAGAAAAGCAGCTGTTCCTGGAGAGAGGCCTCACTGAGGTCTCAGGGCCCAGAGCAGGCCAGGGGGTCACCATAGGAGCATGCTATAGTGCTCTCAGGAACAGGCCTGATGCCCCAGCTCGGCTCTGTCCACCCAGGCTATTCTCCCATCCATCTTGGATCTTCAGGTGCCAGGTGCCACATACCCAGGGGGATCTGAGGCTGCCAGGGACCCCGGACACACGGTTGGCCTCAGAGAGTGAGGGAGGCACTAGTCCTGAAATATCCTGGGGGGAGCGGAAAAGCTGAGAGGACTGAGACGCAGACCTGCATAGTCCCCGGGGGGTCAGCAAGCTGGCACCACACACACGCTGCCACATGCACCCTGGAAAAACCCCGTCAGTGGGGCTGCAAATACCCCAGGGTCTAGCAAACCCCCCCCCCCCCCCCCCCCCACCTCAGGCTGGCTCAGTCCTCCTCTCCAGCCCAGAGGGAGAAAAATAACAAAATGAGGAGAAAATAAGCTGTTTGGCTGTGGTGTGAGCAGGAATATCCATACAGAGCTGCCCACCACTCACCCTTACTCACTCTTTCCACACCCAGCCGGGGCGCCCAGCATGAGACAGACCACCCCCCTGCCCCCTCCCCCGTCTGGGCTAAAAGCAGACGCTGGTGAGCGAGCAGCAGGTTATAAATATGCCCAGGGAACTGCCGCCAACTCGCTCCCTTGTCATCCCCTGGGAGGGGATAGGGTGGGGTGGCTCCTGGGGAGGAGCCAGGGCTGCCCTGTTCCCTGGGGCCCAGGAGGAAGTGGGGCTTCCAAGAGGCTGCTGCATTTTTGGCCCTTTTCAAAGGGAAGGAACCACTGCTACTTCATTTTTCCTGGACACTTGCTCATCTGCTCAGAGGTGGGGTCCCCATCATTCCTGGGCCATGGCTGGGAGCTCAGAATGAAAGGGCCCAAGGCCACTCACTCTGTGTCATGGTGCAGTCCAGTCCCACTTCTCTTCCTCACCCCCATTTACTGTCAGCAAAACTGAAGTTCATTCATTTATTCATTCAACAGGCATTTACTGAGGCCCTGTGCATAAGCACACCTGCATATACCAGAGTAGGCACACGTATGTGCACATACACACGTGGTAGCCTCTACCCCCATGCATTCACACCTGCTCCAACCCCTGCTATGGATTTCTTGGCTTTAACCTGGCAGCCTAATCAGGAAGGGTAAAGCTTCAGGCTCCTGCTTCTGCCTCAGAATAGGTTGCAGGCGGGGGCTTGAGACCAGGGCCCCTAAACCTCCATGCTTCCACCACTTCCCTGATAAATGAGAAGGTCTTTCCTCTCCTCCTGGCCCAACCATCCTCCCAATGTAGGCGCCATGCAAGGAAGAAAGAGGCATTCTCTGGGATGCTAGGGTCACCTGCCCAGGCTGCCAGAGCCTCCTGCCTCCCAGCCACTTGCCAAGTAGGTGCCAAACTGTGTAAGAGGGGGCAGTACCACCCTGGGAAGCTTCCAGCTCTCCTCCCCCAGGGCTGAACCCCTCCCTTCTCCCTCTTCCCTATTAATCCTCGGAAGTGAAGGGGCCGTCCCTGGCGGCCCCTCAGCCCTATTGTGGCCCCTCGCCCTCCTCGGCTGGCGTCTAATTAACTCCTCCTGCCCCTGGTTTTGTGTGCCCCCCTTACCCCACCTTGTCGGCCCCGCCCCTCCGCTCGGCCCACTCCCCCCCACGGACATTCCAGCCCGGCCGGGCTGGTGTGCCAGGGCAACCAGGGCCGGACTGAGGCCTAATCCCCCCGCCGCCTGGCCCGGCTCGGGGAGCCCCACTCACCTCCCCGCTCTCTGGGGGCTGCCCGGCTCTGCTGTGGCGGAGACATACAATCGGGACAAAGGCGCAGCCCCCAGGGGGCTAACTCAGCCTTCACGCCCAGGTTGTGCGGCATTTGGGGAGTTTAATGAATTGTCCATCACGCCTTTCAGGGCCCGCCCGTCAGCCTGGATTAATCTTCGGAGCCCTGGTGGGGTAGGAGACACTAAGCCTGTATTTATTACTCTCCCATTGTCACTAATTGAGGTAATTATCTGTGACTCTGGCCTGGCCAACAATGCGGCATTCACTCCTGGGACCTCGATGGGCCTGGCTCCCACTCTCAGCACCAACCCTCCCTCCTCTCCTCTCCCAAACCCACCAGGGACTAAGTTGGGCCCTGGAGCATGTTGGGAACGTTGACAATGTCCCACAATGCTTCAACTCCCAACCAGTGTCTCCCACAGCCACCACTATGGGGTTCCAGCTAGGAGAGGCCCGTTCCCCCCAAAAGCAGGTGAGAGAAGAAGGCAGTCTATCGGGGGACAGTCTTGGCCGGCAGAGTCCTCAGGCCACAGAGGGGCATGTTTCTGAGATCTTTGGTTTTCTGGACTCCCCAACTCCTCATCTCTGGATTGGTGGTTCCAGGGTCTCACAGGGCCCTTCTATGGATCCACCCTCATGTCCCTGTTGCCTCCAGAGCTCCAGAGCATTGGGAGGCCCTAACCCCTACCAAGCGTACTCTGAGGAGTTCCCTAAAGCTACCAGGGCTGGCATACTAGCTGTGGATCTGATGGGAGAGAGAATAGAAAAGGGCTCATCAGGGAGCTCAGGAGAAGGGCAAGAGGAGCCATCCCAGGAAGGAGCATCCAGGGATCACAGCATCCAGGGGTCAAACTAATGTGGCCATGCAGCAACCTTAGGGAGAAACTTGGATCTGGAGGGGCAAGCAGTGCCTAAGAGTAGATTTCACACAGAGATGACTTCCCAGGTCAAGGGGATTGGCTCCGAGGAATGTGTGTGCGTGCGTGCATGCATGTGTGTGTGTGCGTAAAACAGAGAGAAATTTAGCAAAGGAAGATTTGGTCAGGACTAGACGGTGACCTCCTTAAGGGCCGGGACTGTGTCTTGGTCACTGTTGTTTTTCCAAAAGCCTAACATTGTACATGGCACATAGTAGGTATTGTCAAATGAATGGATGGATAGATGAGGCCTGTACTTGCGTTGGGGTTGGGGGTCTATTGGCTCTTCTCTTCCATAGCTGCACTCAGGCTTTTAATTCTGTCTCAGGACTTCCTGGAAGGAAATCTAGACAGTCCCTGGATGGCTCTTGGATGGACACTTCACCAGCTGCAAACGTGAAGGACCTTGACAGAACTGAGAGCTACAGTTAGAACAGCGCCACCTTGTGGTGCCTCTGGGAAGCGCTCCTGGAAAGACCCCAGGAGGTCACACCAGGCAGCAGCCACCCCTCTTCCAATATATCTGATGCTGAATTGCTGTGCCAGTATTCCAGTGGCACAGTTTTATCATTTGGTCCTTCCTTCTGCCAGCACTTGTTGAGAGCTTGCTCCACTCCAAGCTTGCAGGGGATACAGAGCTAACTCAAAGTCACTACCCTTGATTAGCTCATGGTCCAGCAGCGGATTCCACAAGGTAACAGGATCAACAAAGGTCATAGACAAGCATCAGAGAAAACAACGCTGTAGGTGTTGAGGAGGCAATTGGGACATTTGCGGCCCAAAAACTCTCTGCCCCTTACCTCTCCCTAAATTCCTCTCACTAAAGCTCAAATGTTTTATCCTTGCTTCCCAGAGACACTTCATGGTTTGCCTCCTACGCATCATTCCAGGATCCCATCCCTCTGCACCTCTGATTCCCCAGTGCCTCTGTTCCTGGTGAAAGCTGGGTGCTTTCCCACCTCTCTACCTTTGCCCATACCCTGGAAAGCACCTCTTCCCCATCTCCCCCTGTTGAAACCCATCTCAAATGTCCCTGCCTGCATGAAGCTCTTCTAATTTACCTTGGAAAAGTGACCTTGCCTCCTGAAGCACCTTCTTGGCAGAGCTTTCACTAACAGCACATACTGGCTGTCCCATGCGTGGTTATCTGTGTATGTCACTCATCCTCCTACTAGGCTTCTAGCTTCCTGAGGACATGGGAACTGTGTTTTGTTCATCTTGGCATCCCTTGCAGCACTGAACTAGGCATATTATATGCCATCATGAAGAGAATAGATGAATGGATGGATAAATAAATGGAAGAATGCATAGATGGATAAGTGGGCAGGTGGATAAATGAATGGGTGGGCTGTATAGATAAATAGATGCATGCATGGATGCATGGATGGATGAAGCAACTCTTCTCTAAAAGGATTCAGAAAAGGCTATGGGCCACCAGGGATTCAAAGAAGGGAGCCCATTCCATGCCAGGACATGCAGAAGTTGGGACAGTATCCAGGCTGAGCCTTCCTCCACTAATATATGCACCCTCAGTGACTTGTCTCCCAGAGGCCTGGGCATAACCTCACTCCCCAGAATTCACAGTCTGGGAGCTGCTCTTTCCTTCATGCTCCCCCGGACCCTCAGGAATGCCTTTATTAACATATATTATGTTGTACTGTCTGCACTGTAACAATTGTGGGTTTCCTTTTCTGCATCCCTTGCCCTATTCCACATACACCCTACATGCTGAACTCCCTGAAGACAGGAACCATGTCTGTGTCTCTCTTGTGTCCCTAGGACCTAGCATGCATGTTTAATGGGAGAGTGGACAAGTGAATAACTGAGCAAATGCTGACTCTTTTCCCCATAGGCACAATTTGCACACTCCCTGTATACTCACGTTCAGCCATCTTTCCTGCTCCTCTCCTCCTCACACACAGGCACACACTCCTGACCCTGAATCCCCTAAGTTCCCAGAGTCATGGCCTGGTTCTTTGTTTCTTTTACCCATTTGTGGCTGATCTAGGGAAGTCCCAGGGCTCTCCTGAGAGTCTGAAAGGGGAGGGGGCTCTTAGTTCCTCTAAAGCCATATTAACTGAGCCCCATTCGGGACAGAAAAGGGCTTCCCTGGGAAGAACCTGGCTGTTGGGAGGGCAGTAGGGTCCTGTGCTAACCTGAAGGCTGCTGCCCAACCTGACCACGCCCTCCTGTGTCTGCTGTCCCTTGTTCCTGACCTGCAAGGCTGTCCCAAGGTGGGGGGTGGTTGCGGCCTCCGCCTCGAGGTTGGCCAGCTGGCAGACACAGCCAGATTTAGAAGTCATTTTCGCAGCAGGGAGCCTCCAGCCTCCCACCCACAGGGCCCTGCAGGGCCAGTCAGAGATATGGCTCCCCAAGGGCTGGCCCCCAGACCTGCGCTTGCTGCTCCTCTTCTCTCTCTCCCTTTCTCCCCAGATCTTCAGCAGCTGGTGCTGACTCCACCCTTAGAGAAAGATGGAGGAAGTCCTGGGGAAGGAGGTGTGTCACATAGACACCCTAACCACTCAAGGGCTCCCAGTACACCACTCACCCATTCAAGGAGCTGTTTGTCTCCATCTCAGGGCTCCCCTCTCCCCTCGACTTGGCCTCTGCTGCCTGATCCTCCTCCTCCCCTACTTCTACTTCTCGCTTCCCCATCCTCCTGTTCCCTACACCCCCAACACGAATGAAATTGCTCTAGAGAGAAATAATAATCAGAACTTAATACTTTCTATATGCCAGGCGTTGTACTAAGTGCTTTACATAGTGAATAATTTAATCCTCCCAACAAGCCTATGAAGAAAGCACTATTAACAACCCCATTTTATAACTTAGGACACCAAGGCACAGAAAGGTTGAGTAACTTGCCCAAGGTCACACCGCTAGTATGAGGTAGAGGCAAGATTTAACCCAGGCTGCCAGGCACCAGAGTCCACATTCTAAACACACTACCCTACTTCTCTGACAGTGGTAGCAGTGTGGGTGAGCTCTTAGAAACTGGCCTCCTGTGTGTTCAGCCTCAAAGAGGCTCAGGCAGCCTGACGGAATCCATCTCCACCAGGCCAGCCCCTCCTATCCCAGGCAGCTAACCTCTTCTACCAGCCCCAGAACCCTGGAGCTCCTGGACTGTAGGAAAACCCAGGCAGGTGCTCTCACGCTGCCCTGGCCTTCCTCAATCTTCCTCCAAGCCTGAAGTCCATCCTTGTCTCAAGCCCAGAGGCCCAAGGCACACACTCTTCAGCTGGCCCAGGCTCACCCTAACCTGGCCTGCCTTTATCTTCTACAACTCCTCTGAATGTACCCTCACCTCCAGTCAAACCAGACCATCTGGTAATTTACTAAACACAACCCTGTTTCACCACATCCATGCCTCTTTTTTTGCTGTTGCCTCTGCTTGGAACCCCTTTCCCCGAATTCTGTTTCAGATGCCCACCTCCTCCGTGGAGCCTTTCCTGATCTCATGAAAAACATGCAATCTCCCCTGTTTGACTCTTTACGGTACTTACCACTCACTGCTCAATACTATCATTATTTGATATATTTTCATCTTCACCCCATCGTCAGGCAGACCTATCTCATCTCTTTCCTGGAGCCCAGCCTGGTGCCTGGCTCCTCTCAGGTGCTGGGTAAAGGCTCCATAGTTAGAATGGGTAGTAGTTAGAATTGTAGGTGGAAAGGAGACAGACTTCAGGAAACTTTCATCTCTGCCCAAGGTGACCCCCACTTCCTTTACCTCCTCCAGCGGGAGCTAACTTGAAACCTGACAGTGTGGGCTCCAGGCAGATTCTGGGATGGACCTTCCTGGGTGACTCTGAGCCATGCTCTCTCCTCAAGTTCAGAAGCCCAGAGAGAACCAACCCTCTCCAGTGAACCAAGGCAGGCTGCCCGGCTTAGGGTCCAGTCCAGCGGCCTCCTCGGCCGCCCTGCCCCCTCCCTGTCCTGGCCAGTCTCTCCGGGTGCGGGTGGAGAGTGACGTCGAGATAATTGGAGACCAAAATCATAAGTGGTTTGAGAGCGGGGCTGGGGATCTGAACGCTGAGCCGGAGCCGGAGTTGGCGGGACTCGGTGGGGGTGGGGGCAGAGGCGGGGCCAAGGGCCGGGCCGGACTCCGCGACTGAGTCTGGGCGAAGCCCCCGCGCCCGCCGAGTCGGCGGCTAAATTTACCCAGGCTGACTCAGCCCTTGCCCGGAATGGGGGGTGGGGGAGTGCGCCGGGGCAGTGGGAAGAGCCAGCGGGGGTGGGGTGGGGGGCAAGGAAGGGAGAGTCCGGACTGGGGGAGAGGGGTGGGCTGGGAGTTTCCATCAAAGGAAGGAGTCCCCCTCCACCGATCGGGAAGGGGCAGAAGACCCCTGGGGGAGGGACGCAGGAGGGAATGGGTTGGTGAAAGCAAAAGATGCCAAGGTTGGACAAAGGGAAGCTTAGATTTATTGAGCGCCTACTGTGTGCCGGGCACTGTGCAAGGCGCTTTACATACATTACCGCATTAAATCCTCACAACAACCCTGCGAGGTAGGTGTTTATAAACCCCCATTTGACGGATGAGGAAACTGAGGCTCAGGGAGGTGAAGTGATTTGGCCAAGTTCACATGGCTAGTAAATAGGGACAGAGGAGGTGTCCAAGATTGGAGAGAAAAAAGACTTTAGAGTCTGGGTGCCAAGCTGGTCGGCGTGGATGAGTACAAAGAGGGGCTCGGCGCGCTCCGGAGGTCTAGAAGGCCACAGGCCTGCTCCCGACCTCGCACGGCTGGAGGCGGCAAGGCGGGGGACCGGCGCGCAGTAACTAGGGATCAATTGATTCACCAGCAGGGCCGGAGTGGAAGGAACTCGGGGACTAGCTCCCGGGGAAATCCGCGACCTGCGCGCGCCCCGTAGTGGCTGTAGCGAGTATCACACTCCACACCCGCAGGTTCTTGGGGACCAGCCTCCCTTTTCCTTCCCTGGCTGGTTTCTGGAAGAAGCAGAGATGCAAGAAATTCTCAGGGTTCTTTCAGATGGGTGATACCACCTGGATGGGAGATCGTGGTAACGATTCAGAGCATCGCTAAGGAACATTGAGGAGGAGAAAAAGGGGAAGGCCTAAAGACGTCCCAAGCTGATTCATTGGCTGCCTTCCCTCCCCAGCTCGGATCGCCACAGGCCAGGGACAGTGACAAGGCCACCATCCTGCCCTGCCTTGGGGAGCCCTCACCTAAACCTGAGAGACTGGGATAGGAGCCCTTGTCCACTTACTCGGCTCTTGTGCAACCCTGGACAGTCTGGAATTGAGAATGAGTGCAGGTGATAATGAAGCCACCAGGGACACTCAGACTCTGTTCACTTATTCCTAACTCTTTCTTGGCTTGTGGAAGGGAGGATGAGATCAAAGCCTCCAAAGTGGCAGGGATGGACCTTAGAACTCCCACACTTTACATCATAAGAGGCCTGGAGAGGGGAAGGGACTTGCCTAAGGTCACCCAGCAAATTAGCGTCAGAGTTGGGATTGGAACCCAAGACTTGTGACACCAAAGTGAGCCCTCTTTCTGCTTTGCTGGTTGCTTCTGGACCCCTTCCTCTTCTGCCAAGGGCCTCTCGGCCACCTGGTCACCTCAGTCAGAAGCCTCTCCATCCCTTTCTCCCTCCTGCCCAGAGGCCCTGCCCTGAAGTTGCCCTCCTATGACTATACCACCCCTGCCCCCCTGCCTGATGCTGGCTAGGCCTCTCTGCTGAGCTGCACACCTCATACATCAGGTCCTGCTGAAGACCTTACTCTAGTGCCCTGAATGGAGCCCACATTAAAGTCTACTGCTCACCCTCACCTCTCCTGAAAAAAAAAAAATCATGAATCGGCATATGCTCCTTTTCCTTTCATTTGGGCGGCTTCTATTTCGAGCATGGGAACGGGTGTGGGTAAGGGGTACAAGGAAGTCTGTGAGGAAGAAAGGGGACCAGTGGCCCCGAAGATGGATGGGTTGGGGAAAACAAATACAAGAAAGAGCCTCTCACTGCCGCTCCCTATTTCCATGTGGGGTCCCCTTAGTGTCCCTCGCCCTGAAGAGGGCCTCCCTGGTTTGGCTGGTGACGTCTAGAAGCTCTCCCATACTGTCGCTCAGCTCTGTCTTGCCACCTTCCCGGGGCCGGGGCCGCTCATTCCGCCAGGGGGCGCCCGAGGCTTCTGTGTCGCTTCCATCAGAAGAGCCGCTATGGACGCTGAGCTCCGCAGCTTCGTCCGAGTCCGAGTCCGGGGCGGTGTGGCGGCGGATGCGGGACACCGCTTCCCGCAGGGCCCCGGCGTAGGGCCCCGGGGTCCGCGCCCAGCCCCGGCCCGCGCGCCGCGGGACCACCGCCGCTTCCTCCGAGGCCTCGGCACTGCCCGCGCCTCCCGAAGCCGCTGGGCCTAAGGCTGAGTGCTCTGGGTTACCTGGCTGTGTGCGGGCGTCCTGCAGGTTTACCTCGCCCACCGGAAGCCCCAAGATGCGGGAGGCGCGCTCTTCCAATGAGGAGTCTGCGGGCTTCCCGCCCTCAGCTTCGAACTCGCGCCCCTCACCGGGCTGGTGTGAAAGGCGGCTGCTCGTTAGTAGCTTTTGGCAAGAGGAGGGAAAGAGCGCGGCCCCTTCGCCCTCCTCCTTTTTGGGCTTCGCTTGGCTGGGGGCATCCCCCATAACGCGCGGCACCCCTGAGGACAAAAGCTGCACATGCTGGGTACGAGGGGTCGGAACATACTGAGACCGTATCACCACGCAGGTGGCGTCAATGACAAAGACGCCTTCTCCAGGAGTAGGGCCGCGGGAACTGCGGGGCAGGGTGTGGGCGCGGCGGGTCGCCCGCCGACCCTCCAAGGTCTCGGGTCCTGCCCCTTCTCTATGACCCAGGGACTCTCTCCATCCCGTGCCTCCTGGAGCCCAGGGCCTGGGGAGGGTCTGGCTATGTCGGGGCAGCTGCTTTTTAAGGGAGGGAATCCAGCATTTGCGGAGCCAGCTGTGTTCTCTACCTTCTTTCCCTTCCCCGGAGCCGTTGAGATGGGCCCTCGACCTGGGAGCGGGACGCGGGGGGCTGGGAGTCGTAGTTGCAGACCCCGCAGGAGCTGTCTCCGTGCCTGGGCTCCCAGCAGCTTTGGCTTGGGGATGGCCGTCGCTACCACTGTTCACGCCAGCAGCAGCCAGCCCCAGGCTTTTCTCCGCGGCCCCCTTGCCGGACTCCAGCTTTGGCCTGGCTGTTCTACAGCCTGGGGAGCCCCCCAGGAGACCCCGCCCCTGTCGGAGACCCCAAGCCCCAAGGACGTCCCGGTAGATCCGAGGATCCAGCTTCTTCTTTGTGCACCCTCCCTCTGTCCTGGCCGGAGTGGGAGCAGGGGCTGAAGAGGCCGGCGCCCGGGAGGGCTCAGGGCCTCTCTTAGCCCCCAAGGTCCTGTGGGGGCCTTCGTAAGAAGGTGGAGCCACATAGGGTGGTGGCCGGTCCCAGCGGCGTCGCGGGGCTGTCCCAGCAGCTCCTCTCAGCAGCAGGTGAGCCTCGTAGCTGGGTGGCCCTGGCCGCCGACCTCCCCAGGGCCTCGCCCACGCCGCCCCTGGGTCGCTCTGCAGCTGCGCGAATGGACGGGGCGGTCGCCCCACCAGCCCCAGGCGCTCGGGCCGTGAGGGAGCTGGGAGCCCTGCCAGCTGGGCCACCCGAGGGGCGTTCCGAGGCTCCAGGCGGGGCCGACCTGGGGGGCTCCTTCGGGCCCCACCAGCCTTGCGCCTTTTTCGCTCGGTCTCCTTGGCCTCCCGCTCCTGCGATGCTGCTTTCCTTTTCTCTTGTTCCCGGGCTCGGACCTCGGCCGGGGGCCCCGCCCGCCAGTTGGTCGCCTCCTGCAGCACCCTGGAGGCCCAGGGTCGGCGGGGCGGCGGCTCAGGGGATCCCGGGCGCGGCCCACACCTGGGACAATGAGCGGGAACCCAGGTGAGCAGTTTGTGGGGGAAGGGAGCCGAGGTACGGGGAGCTGGGAGCACTGGAGACCACTTGGGGCAGCCATGTGGAGGGGTGTGTGCACGTGTGCGTGTGATAGGGCTCAAGTCGAAGCGGGACTCCTCACCATCTCTCCATGCACACTTTAACAGAGTCAGCCCCATCTCACCTCCTGCCCTTTCTCACGCCCTCTCCTGTCCCCCCAAAACAACGTGGGATGAATCAGGCCCCAGACCTCGGGATTTGGGGGCAGGGAGCTGGGAAGGAGAAGGACCAGCAGTGCTGGCTGGTGCCTGCGGGGAGGTCTGGACCCCACTCCCCGCCCCACCACTCTCTTCCTCTCACCCCTCCTTCACTCACGTGCGGCTCTGGGGCCCGCGGGCCCAGTGGCTGGCGTGGAAGTCCATGAGCTGTCGAGGAGGGGCGAGGCGGCTATAATGACAGGAAATAGTCTTCACTTCGATCACCAGCAGCTTGGATTTCTGCACCCAGAGGCAGCTGCCAGACTCTTCATCCTGGAGCTCCCCGGGGCTGTCGGGCCCCTCGGAGAATAGCTGGCCATCCAGCATCCTGCCCCACCCCACCCCGGCCCCCCACCCTCCCACCCGCCCCGAGAGCCCCCTCCCAGCCCAGGGAGCCGGCGCCCACTGCAGAGCGGCGGGCCCAGCGACTGGGGACTATATATACCCGGGCACACGTGTGTGCCTGTCTGTGTGTGTGTGTGCGCGCGCGCATGTGACACGGCGCGGACGGCTCGGCGCTGCTACCTCCCCCATGTGCACGGCCGCCCCCTGGGGCCCGGGATTGGGCGCCCCTTCCCACTGCTCTTGTACCCCAAGCCTGATGGGACCTGCACGAGTGGGCAGGGGACTTCATATTCTTGCCAAGCTGACAGTGCCTCCGCCCCCGTCCTAATTTCTTCAATCTTCTTGCCGTTTTAACCCTTCACTCTCTTGCTTGTCAGGGTGCCTGACCACCAGGGCTCTGCCCCTGACTTCCCGGCCTGGACTTCAGTTTCCCCGACAGGGAGGTGATGAGAATGGAACTCAAGGTCTCTGCCTGCCACTCTCTGCTGGTTTCCAGGGGTTGGGGTGCAGGAGGGGCTGGCCCAGGCATGGGGGGCTATTTTTAGCAGCAGTGGGTTCGGGTGCAGAGAGGAGATGAGTAACCAGCTTCCATGCGTGGTGGGAGGAGGTGGTGGCTTTCACGCAGCTTTTGTGTGACTCTGGGAGAGAGCTGCCTCCCTCGACCTCAACAAGGGTGACCCTCACACCCTTAACTTCTTACCCTCTCAGTGTTGCAGCCCAGGGCTGCCAGTACAGCAGGGCACAGGATCCTGTCTTGGCCATGGGAGCTGCTCCACACTCGCATTCTAAGATGTTTGTCCTTGAGCACCCGTGGAGCACTCTCCCCGAAGCAGGCTCTTCCCCCCAGTCCAGAAGCCAGGATTTTGGGGTCATTTGTTTTGTGCCCACACAGCTCTGCTATGCACTTACACTCTTTCAGAGGGGATGGAGGAGGAATGGTGTGCTCCCTTGGTAAAACCAATCCCCTAGCAACTGAAATGATAAAAGTGGCCCCTAGTTCCCAGTGTAGAGCTGCCCATCACCACTATCACAATGCCTAGCTCACTCAGCCCCCACCTGAAGTGGTGTTCCAGATGCTCACCTTTTAGGCTCATTCTGTCCTGGGTAGGGGGTTGCTGCTTACATCCACATGATCCCTCCCCCTACGCCTATACCAGGTGTCCCCTGATTCACCATGGTAATGTTAGTGGCAGCACAGCCCACGCCAACCCTTCCATGCAGAGACTTAGCAACCATGCCTGGCAACCATGGCAGCAGCTCCAGTGGAGGGGAGGGGTGTGGGGAGGTGGGGGAAGGAGTGTGTATGGTGATGGTTTCTGAGGAAGAAGGGATAATCTGCCTCTCCTGAGAGGAATAAATAAGATTAGAAGGCTATGAGGCTCCCAAATTTTGTCCCATGTCTTCTGCTCCATCCTCAGACTCTGAAACTGACTGGGTAGGTTTTAGGGGGAAATGAGAGAAGCAAGAGATCCTAATTTGTTTCTCACGAAAGTACATGCAGCCCTTTGGGTACAGACCTTTCCTTTTAAGGGGATGGGGCCAGGAGGGTTGTCGTGGGGAAGACTGACTTACTGAGAACCAGAACAACAAAACCCAGGCCTCCTGCTCCCTAACATAGGCCATCCTAAAGAACCCAAACATCCCCTATCCCATCTACTTGACCCCCCTTGAATCCATACACCTACCAGCTGCGCTGATGGCTCTCTGCTTGAAGGTGCTTCCATCCACCCAGGTCGCACTAGAGTCCTAGGGCTTTTTAAAGCCCTTGCCTCCTCCCTAGACAAACCCTCCTTCATGATGGAATGTGACATAAGGAGACATCTGTCCCTTCCACCACGCAGCCACCCACACACACATAAACATACCCTCATTCTAATAACTTGGAAGCCTCCCTCCCTCAAGTCTGGGAATGTGCTGTGAGAGCTGTGATGAGGTGACTGCATAAGCAGGGGCTTCTCCAAGGCCATGATGCAGCACTGAGAGCTGAGCTCTGATGAGTGCCTTGCTGCCTTTCCCTGTTCCATCAGAAAGCCTGGTTTGGAGGAACAAGTACAGTATAGCTGGGTTCATCGGAGTTCTTAGGTTAGCGCTGGGAGGGGCAAGGAGTTACTCTGAAAGTGCTTCAGGTCCTGGACAGGAAATGGTATCATACCTGCCAGGCGGTGGTGAGGCGGTGCCCAGAATTTGGCTCATACCAGTCAGTCTAGCAGTCCTTACGGTGTGTGCTGCCAACTACTGTTTTGGCCCACATGGTTTCAACAAAGGGAAAGGGTGTGAGGGGGTGACCATGGTCCTGCTGCTCCCCCATGCCCCAGCTCATTCTCAGCTTGGAAGAAAGGCAAAAGATTTGTAGATTCAGAGACAGTGCCAGCTGAACAAACTCCAGAGTCCAACTTTTACTAAGAAAAGTTGGTGGTGGCAGATCTCTCTGCCTGAAGGAGACCCTCAGTCTGTCTAATTTCTGGAGACCTAACACTGTTCTTGGATTTTCCTTGGGTCCCAGCTATGGTCCAGGCAGAGGGGAAAGTGAGGTAATGAGGACTGCAGGGAATTGGGTGGGGAGAATGAGAAAGGTGGTTAAGTCTAGTGTACGGTAAAAAGATGAACTCTGGAACCAGACTGTTTGGGTTCAAATCCCGGCTCTATGTTTTTACTAGCCGTGTGGCCTTGGGCTAGTTACTTAGCCTCTCTATGCCTCAGGGGGTTTTTTCATAATTTTATTATTTTATTTCTTTTTTTTGAGGAAGATTAGCTCTGAGCTAACTGCTGCTGCCAATCCTCCTCTTTTTGCTGAGGAAGACTGGCCCTGAGCTAACATCCGTGCCCATCTTCCTCTACTTTATATGTGGGATGCACGCCACAGCATGGCTTGCCAAGCGGTGCCATGTCCGCACCCAGGATCCCAACCGGGGAACCCCAGGCCGTCAAAGTGGAACGTGCGAACTTAACTGCTGCACCACCGGGCCAGCGCTGCCTGAGTTTTTTTAAATCTGCAAAACTAGAATAGTATCTACTGTTGTTCTGAGGATTAACTGAATTAATATACGTAAAGCACTGAGAATGGTGCCTGGTACACAGTTTTATATATGTGTGTGTGTGCTATTATTATTAGTACTGTCATTATTAATGATGAGTTGAAAAAGCCATATGAACTAGGATGGTTGAAGCAATAGCATCTACCAACTATAAAAATCAAACACTGCAATACCACAAAGAGGTTCCTGTCATTTTAATTAGGTTTGCCATGAAAAGCAATAACCTCAGCTAACCACTCTGCCCTCATCCTCTACCTAACCCCCTTCTCCCTTCATATGCATATAGCACAGGGACCCAAAGGCCCTCCTCCCCGCTCCCATTATGGGAAGAAATGTCACTAAATGGACTTGGCCCCTCATACAGCATGAAACAGGATGAATAAAAATATCTTTATGAAGAGTTCTGTTGTGCTATTATCTAGGGTGGAGTCAGGGGCAGAGATATGGCAAAGGCTGGGTGAGGTCTGGGGATCTCTTAGAGATCAGAATTTGCCTGAGGAGCACAGTGCCTATAGTTCACCCAGAAAGGGGGCTACGTCTAAGAGGACGGGGCTAGGATGGGCTAGGCTGAACGTTTTCCTCAAGTGTATGTGTGAGGATAAGGATAGCTAAAAATCCATTCTCCTTCCTCCCCTCACACCTTCCCCAGCTCCCAGGTAGAAGGGTAGGGGGCTCCGGAGCAGGGAACAGAGTCACAATTCTCTCAGTGTTTCATCTGTGGTTCCCAGAGCTTTGGGCAGGCAGTGAGTGGGGCACACCCCCCAGTGCTGCCTGAGCCCTTCCCCCAAGCTCAGAGCTTCTCTCCACCTGTGAGCACCAGGGCCTGCAGGATGTCAGACAGTGAGACAATTCCCTTGACCACATCATTCTCATCCACCACTACAAGTCGGTGAACCTGGCATGGAGCAACAAGGGAGAAAGCGATGTTTAGTGTCAGCCTCCGTTACGGGGAGCCCTTCAGTCCTACCCTCCTTGCCAAACCCCAGTCTCAAGGCTGCTCCCCTCAGCCCCTCTTGGATCAGTGGCCTCCCTACCTCTGCTTCCACCAGCCTGTTGATTATGGTCTCCAGAGTCTCATGCAGGTAGCACTTGAGGACACCCTCAAAGTAATGTGATCGATGTTGCAGAGCTTTGGTCACAGACACATCTAGGTTGTTGTAGGTCTTTTCTGCCGCCAGATTCTGGGGAGAGAGAGGAAGGTGCTTGCAGGGAAGCAAAGGAGCCAGTCCCCAAACTCTGAGCACACCCAACCTCACAAGTGGGATTTAGGGCAGATGTCAGCCATGCCCACAAGCCCCACCCAGCTCATTCAATTGCTTTTCAAATAGGATTTGAAAGCTTGGAAGCTTCTAAAACCCGTAGGTCCCAGAAGAGACTCTCTTCTTCTCCCTCTCCACATTCAATACCCCGCCCCTTTCCCTACCTCCCAGCCCCTCCACAATCACTCACGATAACATCAAACTTGGAGTAGATGTCCACCACACGCCCTAGGGGGACAGAGGCAGCTCAGCAAGGAGGATCTGGCATCCAAGGCTCCCTGTGCCCACAGAATCACCCTCCGGGCTGTGCTGAGAGGGCAGCGGATTTCCCCAGAGCCACCCTGGCTTCCCTGGAGTCTTCCCTCTCCTTCTGCCCAATCTCTCACCTTTTTCATCCACCACTGGCAGGGCCGAGACTCGATGCTGTACAAAGATGCCCAGAGCCACGTAGACGGGGGTGGTAGTGCGGACCATAGCAATGTTGGCATAGGTGCCAATCTGTAGCTCTTCCAGAGACTTGGACATGAACTCGGGCTTGGGGAATTCAGTGATCTGAGGAAGAACCATCAGCCTGAATTTCAAGGCCCTCTAAACCACCACTGGATATCCCTCCAACCCAGTATATAAGAAGTAAAAACTGGGCTGAGGAGCACTTACAAACAATTTGAGGAACTTGAGGATACGCTTGTGGGTGAGGATATACAAGGTGTTGCCTGATTCCGGGTCAATAACTGGCAGCCTGTGGATCTTGTTTCGAATTAATGAAGAGACAGCATCAAACAAGCTGTGGGAAGGTGGGGAATAATGATAAGTTCCGCAGTGCTGGGCCTGAGGGTGGTTAGATAGCTCCTTACGGTATGTTTATAAACAGGGAAAACTGGTGGTTGGGGGACGGGAGCAGTGTTCAGACCAGGCCTGAAGAGAGTGAGAGAGGAGTGAGTGAGTGAGTGAGTGAGAGGGAGAGAGGGAGAGAGGGAGAGAGGGAGGGAGGGGGAGAGAGGGAGAGAGGGAGAGAGAGAGAGAGAGAGAGAGGGAGAGAGAGAGAGAGAGGGAGAGAGAGAGAGAGAGGGAGAGAGAGAGTATGCGTTTGTTTGGGTTTGGGAGGAGTGTCTGTTCTCTCTTCTGCCCCTGGATCTCTGGGTGTCTAGGGTTTTAGCTATGCTGATGGCAAGGCTCTTCCCTTTCTGGACAAATGGGTAGCTGGAACTCACCTGGCATTAGGAGAAATGCAGACAAGTGGTTTAAAGGAGTCCTGTAGATACACCTCTGAAGGGAAAAGGGAGGTTCAAAATATCACCATGGAAAACCATTTCCCAGGAAACTCTCTATCCCTTTATCCTTTTACAACCCCCAATTCTCTACACACCTCTCCAAGTTTCTATCTTGTGTTCTTCCAGCTCATAGATCTGTACCTGGAAGCAGAAGCAAGAGAACTTGAGAGTTGATCTCCCTGCTTCATTAACCCCTTGTGGTTTGCTTGGAAGAAAGGAAATGAGAATGAGGGACTTGGAGCGTCAGGCTAAGGTTCCTTACCAAGGCTGACTTATAGTAGCGGTGCAAGATGTTGATGAAATCAGTGATGGTCAGCATACCTGGAGGCCAAGACAAGAGCCCTCAGCACTGCTTAAAAGCTTCTTTCCCTGCCCGGCACAGGATGCCAATAATACTGTGTTCTAGAAATTTTTGCTTACCCACAAAACTTTGCTTCTTACTGTCCCACAAAGGGGCAGCTCGTACACCATTAGTCACCAAAGCAAAGAAAGCTTTCTTCACCTGTAACCAAAAGAGTAATAATCACAAAGGGAAATTCACAGGGGGCAGGACTTTAAAAGAACAGGGGTTGGGTATGTTGGGGAAAACATGAGACTAACCCCATAGAAGGACAAGGATATTTACCCTTGGGATGATAGGATGAGAGGTATTGAACCAGAGGCTCCAAGGAAGGGGAAAGGGAAAAGAGGAGTTCACCCACCTGCAGGGAAGTATCAAATACAACCAATTTGGAGCTTGTGGGAATCAGGTCATAGCAGCGATGAGACTTCATGAAGGAAGTATACACGCTATTGTTGGATTCTGGGGTCTCTGCATAGGGTGTGATAGTTAGTAGCTTCCTTCCATCCAAGAACTCACAATCAAAAGGAGCAGAAAATAAAACTGTACTGTAGCTGCTCAAATATTTAGAGCATGATTTTATTTTTTAATTTTTTTTGGTGAGGAAGATTCACCCTGAGCTAACATCTGTTGCCAATCTTCCTCTTTTTGCTTGAGGAAGATTTGCCCTGAGCTAACATCCATGCCAATCTTCCTCTATTTTGTATGTGGGTCACCGCCATAGCATGACTTGATGAGCAGTGTGTAGGTCCATGCCCAGGATCCAAACCCACGAATCCCGGGCCGCCAAGGCAGAGCACACAAACTTAAATACTACGCCACCTGGCCAGCCCCAGAGCATGATTTTTTATAAGGCCCCCTATTCTATCTCTTTTGTTCCTATTGTTCCCACAAAACCTGGATAAACCCCTTAGAAACCATTTCATTCAACCCCCATCTCCAGGTAGGTTCACAGGTTCAGATCCCTGGTGCCAACCTAGCACCACTCGTCAAGCTACGCTGTGGCAGCATCCCACATAAAATAGAGGAAGATTGGCAACAGATGTTACCTCAGGGTCAATCTTCCTTACCAGAAAAAAAAAAAAAGACAGAGATGGCTGACTAAAACAGAAAGGCAATCTTTCATTAATCTGTTCTAGTCTTAAAGTTTTTCTCTCATCTTTAACTGAAGTTTTCCCTTTCATATATTTAGCACATTTTCATTTGTTCTCTCTTCTCAATTAAAATGTAATTAAGCTCCTTAGAAGAATTTTAAGCAGCTTACTTGAATTTTAAGACCCACAGATGAGAAAGGCATGGTCCAAATTGGGCCATTTCACATCAACACTAAGTTGGAACCCAGTGCTCAATCATCCTGGCCCGAAACACCTGGAGCATCCTTCTTGGGATGACCCTGTGAATTAGAAATCATCCTACCGACTCCAGATAAATGGGAGACCCTGGCTGTGTTTACCTGTTCATTCCTCTGATTTTAATTGCTTGCAATCCCAAAGTAATAGCCTGAATGTGCTACATACTATGGTATGTGTACTTAAAAATATTACATCATCTAATCCTTACAACAACTCTATAAGGCAAATATTGTCCTCATTTTTCAGTTGGAAAGCAGTGAAATAAATTGCTCAAGCTCAGGTCATTAGTAAGTGACAAGAAAGACTCAAACACAGATCTACCTGATTCCAAAGTTCATGCTCTTAAATCCTATGCCAGTTGTTTGTTTTTAATTTTTTACCAAAGGTACACAGTTTAAAGAGTCAAATAGTTCTAAAGATTTTAAGAAAACTGCAGTCCCTGGCACCCACCTCCCTATACTACCTCTCCCCAGAATCAGACTTCTTTTATCTGATTATTTTGGTTATTTATTTTTTGTCTGTAAACAACATGCTTATATTGTTACTTTTTTTTTCACTTTTAGGAATTATCTATTATCATCCAAGGAAGATGAGAATTTTTAGTTCTCTTTCCTACCAGGACCCCATACTAACATGCACCTCCCATCCCCCCATTCTTCTCAAAATTAAACTGTAATGTTGGTTACATTAGTATTTAAATAATTTTGACTGAAGATTCATTAGAGCTAAACCAAATAATAAACTCTGATTTTTTTCTTTGTTTTCCTTGGAGTTAATAATTCTCTTGTCTTTTTGTTTGCTTAACTTTCTCTGTATGGTACTTATAACTGATTCAACCCTCAAACTCTTTACCAATTGTTAAAGTCTCCTTTCAAGAAGTTCAGAAGCATTAGATAGTCTATCAATTCAAACTACCCAAAGAAGTCTCTCCGGAGCCTTCTGACCTGCTCAAATCTGGGCTGGTTTGCCCGCTGTGCACTGCTGTCATCTTGAGATCTTCCTTCATCACCATCCAAGGAACCCCTTTCCCGTCTCTCCTGTATTGGCACTCCTGTATCCCGTATCTCATGTTTTCATCTTTTTTGACTACTCCCTTGTTTTGGTGGAGCACACCTTCCAGTAGCTTCCTGAGAAAGGGTGCATGGGATGTCAATTTTTGGAGACCTTGCAGCACGCAGATATCTTTATTTTGCCTTTATCTTTGATTTACAATTTGACAGGATATAGATTCTAGGTTGGAATTTCTTTTCCTGCAGAATATTGAAGGCATTGCTCCATTTCCTTCCAGCTTCTGGAGTTGTTGAGAGTCAGAGGCAATTCTGATTCTTTGTATGTGACTTGTTTTTTTCTCTCTGGAAACTCAGGATCTTCTCTTTGTTTCCAGTGTTCTGAAATCTGATGATTGTGCTTCGGGTGGGTCAATTTCATCCACTGTGCTGAATATTCAATGAGTCATTTCAATATGAAAACTAATGTCCTTCAGTTCCAGGAAATGTTCTTGAATTATTTCCTCGACTGTTTCCTTCCCTCTGTGTTGTCATTATTCTCTTTCTGTAATTCTTATTATTTACATATAGGATTTCATAGACTGACCCTTTAAGGTTTTTGTTTTTCTCTTGTTTTTTGGTGGGTTTTTGTTGTTGTTGTTGTGTTTAAAGATTTTATTTTTTCCTTTTTCTCCCCAAAATTCCCCCAGTACACAGTTGTGTATTTTCAGTTGTGGGTCCTTCTCCTAGTTGTGGCATGTGGGACGCCACCGCAGCACGGCTTGATGAGCAGTGCCATGTCCGCACCCAGGATTCGAACTGGGAAAACCCTGGGCCCCAGAAGCAGTGCGCCAAACTTAACCACTCCACCATGGGGCTGGCCCCTGTTGTTGTTGTTTTAAAAATACTTTCTCTCTCCTATTTTCCACTTCTTTGATTTTTTTTTTTCACTTCCTTGATTTTTAATTCTATTTTCTGGGAGATTTCCTCAACTTGATTTTCCAAATCTCCTAATTGGTTTTAAAATTTTGCTATTATATTTTTAATTTCTAAGAGCTCCTTTTTGTTTTCTGAAAATTCCTTTTAAAAAAAAATTGTATCCTGTACTTGTTCCATGGTAGAAATATGTCCTTTTATCTGAGTACATATTAATGTTAACTTCTGAAGTTTTCTTCTCTATACACTGACTTTTCCCCTCTGTTGGTTTTTCTCTGTTTGCTTCTTTTCATGTTGTGGGGGCAGTGTGGATCAGCTTTCTTCATGTTAGGGGGTAATCCTTGGTTTAAAGGAGCATTCAAACCATATTTTAAGAGTGGTGTCTTTAAAGCTGACTGGAAGCTCTAAGTGTGTAAATGAGCCTTGTTGACTGTGAGCCATTTAGATGGGGAGCACTCAATACGTATAGTTTTTGGGCTTTCCCCTCAAGAGGATTCTGGAGAGGATTTATTTTGTGCTTGGAGGGTGAAGTCTTTTCTGTCAGCCTTCTGGAAATTGAATGAGGAAAAGGACTGAGGTCTCCACATCCAGTATAGTTCACTCTTGCTCCTGTTTTTAGCCCAGTACCTCAGCCCTCAACTGGGCCTGAGCCCCTCTCCAGACCTCTAGTCTTTGACAAAGATGGGGGGGCAATGCCCAGCTGTACTCAGTGGGGTAGGGAGTCTTGGGATCTGAGTGCTTCTTAGGCCTTCAATGCTCCTTGGCTTTCCCTACTGCTAGTTTATAATTCAGTTTTCTCAGGTTGGCTAAGCCATTTACCACTCTTCTGTCTGCTTTCCAGCTTCCAAAATTTCATTGTTGTTGTCTCCTCTCTTGTTCTCCCTGTTCTGGTGGGTTTGTACCTTTTAAAACAAATTCTTTTATAGTGTTTTTAGTGGCTTTTTGTGAAGGAATGAAAGTAGATGCATGTATTTGATACACCATCTTTAATTGGAAGCCCACCATTGTTTTTCAAATTTGAAAACAGACTCCCAAGAGCGAGTCTTTTGACACCATGCTACATTTATAGTTAAATACTATCACTTTAGGCTACACCTACAAACATATTTGATTTGGCTTTCCAAGTATTTAAAAAATAATTTAAATTAGTTGCCAAATTTTAAAAACCTGGAGATTTACATAAAAATCCAAATTCTCAGTTTCTTTTCAAAATCAGATCCAATAAAACTAGGTCCTGAATTCTTGAATAGTAACAATTGACCAGACCTGGATAGTTGCTGCCTCTTTTTAGATGCGATGAGATCTACAGGTTGTCGCAGTCATACGCAGCCCACGTCACTGCTTAATCCACGTAGACAATTTGAATTTTTGACCCCTGCCTTGGTTGGCACTAAAGCAAATGTACTCAAAAACAATAAAATAAGCATTGTTATCACGTGGCAGTAGTCAATTAGGAAGTCATCCAGATAATTCAAAATATGACTATATTAACTTTTTTGGATACCAACAAAACGAAAACAGAACACTTAAAAATTCTTATGGAGAACTCACAGACCCTTAATAATATGTCCTAGGATCTCAGCTCATATTTCAATCCTCTGAGAAAGTGTGTACTCCTAATGCCATAAACATGTTCTAGGAAGACCTAGAAGTGTTCCTAGGCAAATCCTTTACCACAGATGCCTATAAGTTCTGCTCCTGTCTAGATGGCCTAGGGTTGGGCCATTCCATTTTAACAAGGTATTTGGGAAGGTGCTGGAATTGCCTTCGCCTGTGCTCTGGATTTTGGACTTTAGTGCCTCTATTTCTAGATTAGTTCCAAGGGCTTTCAAGGCCTTTCTATAATTTCTTGTGTACGCTCAGCAGTTTTAGTGAACTCATTGGATGATAAAATCCTAGTGGCATTGTTTCTGGGGAACTCAGATAATACTAGAGACTTCTAGAACATGGTTAGCCAGTTGAGAGTTGCCTATGGAAGCTTTCCCTGGACCTCGAAAGCTTCTCTCAAGTGATTCAATAATTGAAGATATTAATTATGCTCATCACCCTATCAAAGATTTATTCCTAGGTGATCTTGCTACGTTATTGTTCCTGATTTGTGTGGTTTGGCATATTATCTGGCCCAGGTTTGATTCTCCCAGGGGGACCCAAGGAGAGATTAAAAAACATTGCTGAAGACAAGTTAGGATTGCACTATTGCTTTCATACCAGTTTCCTTTTTTCAGTAAACTTACCTTGATGATGCTCATTTTCCAGAGCTGGGTGGCCATCTGAAGAAGTGGCCTGGAGAGACAAGAGAAACAAAGATTCAGCCTATCTTAGGTTCCATCCATGTGAGCCTAGCAACAAATGACTTCCTTGAAAGGACTGGAAGGCCTTTTAGAAATAAGATCTCATTTAATCTTCATAACAACACTGAAGTAAATACTATTATTAGCCTTACTTTCACAGATTAGGAAACTAGGTTCAAGAAATATTAAGGAACCTGCCCAAGGTCATATGTCTGGTAAGGGGTGAAATAGGGATTTGAACACAGATCTGTGTGGTTCCAAAGCTCATGTCTTTATATACTACACTGCCTAACGAAACATTAGGTCTTAGAAGCTGAGACTAGGAAATCTGAGTTTAGGGCTGGCCCCACAAGATTCTCACAGATCTACTTTATAAAAACATGGAAGCCAGACGGACACACTGCTTTCCTGCAAACACTCACCAAGCATAGTTGTAGGCAACAGAATCACTGACACAGCCCTTACCACCGAGAGAGGGCCACATCTGGGGAGGATCCCAGCAGCTGACTGTCAGAGAGAGTCAAAGCTTGAATGACTGAGGGCTGGATAAGGAGCACAAATGTTCTGAAACTGGGGACCTGGGTCCTCTCAGCACCCTTGTGAGTCAAAGGCTACTACAGCCCAGAGGGTGCTGGTTTTCCAAGTTTCCTTGCCTCGACAGTCTGAGATTAGAGAGTGCTTTGAATACAGAGAAAACTTCAGAACCATCTCTGTGCTCCCTCAAGTGGGAACATTTGGAAATTTCATCGTTATCTAGGAAGTCAGGAGGAATCGTGATAATTTTCATCCATTGGAATCAACAGTTTTGGCTCCATTTGCTCTGAGTAATATCCCCAAACTAACTTAAAATCATACTTCACCTCCAAAGCTGCTGTAGTAACGTGAAGTTAAAGGCCTTGGCTTGAATCTGGGAGGCTGGCTGGTAAACAGGGTCAAGTTGGCAGGATAGCCCTAAACTTCTCTCTCCTAGCAGGCCAGGGTGGGGGCAGGGGGGAAGAGGGATAATCTCTGTCTCTTCTCTCTGGGCTGCATAAGACTATCAGCTTGGCCTGGCATTTTGGCAAGACTTTCGGAACAACAGCCTCATCACTTATAAGTGGGAGAGACGGCTGTTCAGCTATAAAGAAACACACATGGTATAACACAGTCTCACAAAGATCTATACAAAGACACGGAAACTGTTACTTCTGTAGAAATTATTGTACCCATCACATGATACTTACATACTACACTGTGCTACAGTTACTTTGTTCATTCTCTATCCAAACAGATTATACATTCCTGGAAGTCTGAAACTATTTTACATTTCTTTGTATCCTCCATACGCCTAGCATGTGGTTTTGCAAATAATTCTCAATTGTTTTATTTTTTAATTCTCAAATTGATAATGATAATAATGCACACTGATATGAACAGAGACCTAAGACTAAGTCACAAGGAGAGAAAAGAGATGTACAGCTGGATATAGATTCGGATACCTATGTAAGAGTCAGACACAACTGAATATGCCTTTATCTTTCTCTACAGAGGAGTGGGGTAATTATGTCCACTCCTCTCTACTTTTAGTAACATAGGGGACCTGAGAAAGTACCATTGTACTACCTAAGTACAAAATATTATTACAGAGACACAGGCTAGATCTGACACATAAACTCACAATTTCTTTCAATTTCCTGATTCACATTTCCAATTGTTTGCTAAACAAGCACAGATGTCACAGAGACTCCTCAAATGCTTCAATACAAAACACAACAGCATCTGTCCATCCAATCCTATTATTCTCACTGTGGGTCCCATCTTTGTTTTTTGCATTGCTGTCTTCCCAGGGGCCGAGAACTGCAGTCTTGAATCCTCCAAGAATGGACTATGCCAATGTGTCTGTTTAGAATTGCAGAGCAGGGCATGACCTAAACTTGTCCTTAACATCTACCAGCTAAGCTGGTGAGTTAGAAATGCCTCAAATCTGTCTCTCTCCCTTCCACGTTCACAGCTTTAACTCAGGCTTTTACCTCTCACTTCTGCAACATTCTCTAAACTGGTCTCCCCGCCCTAAATCTGTTTCCTCTTCCATTCATCTTTCATGCTGTCACCACCTTCTCTCGCCAAGCATCTCAGGTTTGGAAGAGACTGATCTCCAGCAACCAGGAACTCACTACTTTCTGAAGTAGCTCCATCCATTTACAGAAAACTGTTAAGAACATTCCTAAAGCACACTCACTACCTTGCTCGTAAATTTTCCATGGGTCCCCTTATTACAAAACAAAGTTCTAACTTAGTGTGGTATGCAATACCTTCAACCCGACCTCAGCCTACTTTTCCAGTCTTTTCTCCCACTATGACCAAAATCCAAAGCTCCAGCAACATCAAGCACTGGCTCACCCCCAATTAACCTCTACATACCCCAATATCTGTGCCCTTGCTCACACTGTTCTCTCAACCTGCAATGCCATCACCCAGGTTCACAGTAATTTCTCCCTCCCCCATGCTTCCACAGTCCTTTGTTTGCATCTTGATGATAACATTTACTACAGTCTACCTTAAAGAACAGCTGTCACTGGCTTGCGCTCACCCCCACACCAGTTAAGCTGAGTATTTTCAAAGCAGAGGTTTTCTTTTTTCTTCTTTTTAAAACAATTTCTTTCCCAAGAACCTAATTCAGTACATAAAGTATGAGGTCTAATTAGAAAATCTATATAAAAATGCTTTGTAAACCCTGATAGATTTATAAGTAAAAATTAATATATTATTTTGAATTTAAAGGAATCAGACCTCTTGTTCTTGCTCAAAATTCTCTTAATCTGTAAGAAGTGACTCCCTTGCCTGGGTGACCAATTGCAAATCACTTCACCACTTTGGTCTGTTTTCTTCTTTATATCCTGAGGGACAAGGCATCTCTGCAGGGAGGGAAAAGGTGCCGTAAAGGAATTACTCTGGGCATGTGACTGATCCAAGGAAAGGTGAACCTGTAGCCCTTATACAACTACAGTAACAGATGATAAAAATCAAGACAGGAAGAGTTACTCTGTCGGCAAAAGCGTACATGGTTAAAAACTCTTGGAGAGGGAAGTGAATGGGAAGAGTTCCAGAATGCTAAGAAAAGGCTCCTGAGAGCAAGGTGGGTCCAAACACGTAGCAGGCAACTGGCAGCATCTCTAGGAGGATGACAGAAACCTGCCACAACCGGTCAATAATTGCGGGCCAAGAACGAGTTATGCCAACACGCCTGCTTAGAATCGCAGAGCAGTGCATGACCTAAACTTCTCCAGGGACACAGCGGCCTCTAAAATTGAAAGATTCCCTCCTTCAGGAAAACCTCAGTTTTCAGTCTTATTAAGGGTATGTGACCTCGCTGGACACCTCAATGCAGTATAAAAGTCTTTCAGATGTCCCTCCGGCCACAGATTGTAGGGATCACAATCAGACAACCGGGGAGCAGGCGCTACATGCAAGCGGGGCTCCCTCGGAAGCCCCCTGCCTCACCCAGGAAAGCTGGATCACAACCCTGCTCTCTCAGGCAACCTCTGAAGGGCTTGAGGTGCTAAGAGGAAAGGCGGCCAGAGATGGCCAGGGTGTGCGCGGGTTTCGGAGGAGCTCGAAGTCACTGCCCGCTCGGGCTAAGAGTGCCGCGGACGGAAGGCAGGCGCGGGCGCGGCCCAGTCCTAGGAGATGCGCCCGGCGAAGGAGCGGAGGGGCAGGGTCACGGGATAGGACAGACACCCGGCTTCCCGTTTACTGGGTACCAGCGCCGGCCCCTGCCCAGGCTTCCCCGTCCCCTAACGGGGGTCTCGGGCTCCACAGCGCCCCCCGCCGCCCTCCTCACCGTCTCCATTGCGAGAAGCGCCGGCTGGGTTCGTGCCCTTTAGGAAGCTCGCCGGAGGGGCGGGGAGTGGGAGGTTCCACCCCACTTCCGGCACCGCGACGCCACTTCCGCTTACGTCAGAACAGACGCAAGCCAAGGGCGGCCGGCAGCTCACCCTTCCCGCGCGGCCTGACCTCGGTAACCGCCCTCCCCTGGGTCCTCTCGGACCCTCAAGGATCCCGCTGACGGCGAGGCTGACGGGACGGAGCCGCTTGTATTTAAAATGTTGTTTTTTTATTTGTCGTTTAAAAACAAACTTGGAAGAAGCAAAATCCAAAACTTGCCCTTTGCCTCTTGCAACATAAATTATGTACAGTTCAGAATGATCGCTGATACAAAACATGCCAAGGACAGGGGCGCTGGGGGAGGAGGGAGAGAGGGCGCTTTAAAAAAGGGAATCATTTCATCCGTTGTTACGAAGGACCAACCTTGCTGTACAGGATACACACAACACAAAATAAAGTCTTCACGGGATTCACACTTGTCAGCGATTTATTTTTTAAAAAGGGGGAGGGTCCTGGAGGTGAAGGGAGAAGACCGTAAAGGGGAAAAACTGAAAATTGAATATGTGCAAGTGTAAACCAACCCAAAATACAAACACGGGGGGAAGGGGAGAGGAGGGAATTCTGATGCAATTATACAGGCGGGGTACTTAAAAAAACCAACAACCAAAATTCCAACCTGTAGCTTGGGTCTGAGTTAGTTTATATAAAAATTAAAAACTGTATAAGGTTTCTTCACTAAATTCTACAGGACTATCGGATACCTAGCATATGCTTACAAAGTCTGCCCCATCCCCTTTTCCCAATCCCAGGGCCCAAGCCCCAACCAGAGCCTGACTCACAGGAGCCAATCTCTCCCTCCCTGTAGCCTAGGCCTTTTGCTCTTGGAAAAGGAACATCCAATGGCTTTGGGGGCAGCAGCCCAGTCTCCCCACTGTCTGATTTAATTACAGTGGTTTCTGTGGGGGTGAGGGGATGTTATTCTCTTAAACATTTGCAGCTTGAAACAGTTGAGGAAGCAGCTTAAAAAAAAAAAAAAAAAACTCCCTACCCCCATCAATCCGCAACCCCCCAAATTCAAAAACAAAACAAAACAAACCTAAAATCACAACAGCGACCGTGCTCCCCCTCCAGCAGGCCTGCCCATCCACTGTCACCAAGCCCATCCCTACACTCCAGACATTTGATTCTTGAAAATATTAATTACAAAATGCCCTTTGCCCACAGCCCCTAGGAGAGAACTGCATATAAGCTTCATCTTCATCCCCATGGCTCCCTACCAGAGAGGGGTCTGGGGCCTCACCCACCCCCTGACCTACCCCTACCCCCAGGAAGAGGTTCAACTGCAGCACAAGCTTGGGCAGAAAGGGGAAGGAAAGGGAGGCAGGGACCCCATCACCCTCTGGCTCCCCCTGGGGCCAGCTCACTTTTGTGCGTTATAACATAGTCCAACTATACAACAGGGGGTGGGACTCGCCCAGCCTCTATACCCCCACCTTACAGCAGTCACAGCCAGGGGGTGGGGAGGAGGGGGTGAGGAAAAGGGCGGTAGGTTGGGTAATGGAGGGGCCCCCCCACAAGGGGAGCTCCATGTGTCCGCCCCACACCCCCCTACCATTTATAAACTGGTTTTGTAAAAAGAAAATAGATATATTTATATAGAATATATAAAGCACAAAAATTAGTAGTTTTACATTTGCTCTCCCCGGGGGTGGGGGGAGAGGGGAGGGTTCTCACCTCCAGCCGGCTCCCCCATGCCCCACAAGACTATGTACAATCCCATGTATAAATAGATAAATACCCCCCCCCCCCCCCGCGCTGACACTAAGCTCCCCCATCCCCACATCACCACCCCTTCCCACCAGACCAGCAGCAGTTTGGTGACTGAGGGAAAGTGGGAGCTCCGGGCCACACCCTGCCTCACTGGGTATGGGCATGCCACTCAGGGATAGCCCTCACCCTACCACCCACCCACCCCATCCAGGGGCTGGAGGGCAAATGGGCTCATGATGGGGTTGGGAAAACAGGAGGGAGATATCCTGGTCCTAGGTTTAGCACACCCCTCCTGCCCCCATGTCCAGATGGAGAAGGAAGTCCTAGAGCAACTAGGGGCCAGTCATCCCCAATCTTCATCATCATTAGCCTCAACCACCATCCCATGCCCATAATTAAAAACAAAGATGGATTTTTTGTTGTTGTTTTTTCTTCCTCCTCCTACCCTCCTTCCACCCACTCAGAAGAGGGCAGTGAGGTGGGGGAGAGGGTTGGGGCAGTAGGGGGCTTGGAGAGGGTCTCACATTTCAAAACAGCAAAAAATCCAACACTTAAATGAGGTAGGTGTGGGTGTGGGGTCTCCTTGCCCGGCTTGCCTGGCGTGCCCTCCTGGGCAGCTGGGCGCCTCTTTCCCGTTCATGTTGCATTTGTCAGAGTGGAAAACAAGGAAACACAACCCATAGAGAGACAGAAACACAGAGGAGAAGAGGGAGACAGAGACAGATTGAGAGGGAAAGGGATGGGGGTGAGGGTGGGGGCAGGACCCGGCAGGCAGGGCCAGGTGTGGGACCCGGCCTTTGGGATTGTCAAGCTTAGTCAAGTCTCTTTGCAGCCTTGAGTTGGGCCGGAGAGGTCGGTGGGAGCAGCAGGGCTGTGAGGCCCGGCCACACATCCTCCTCCCCCCTCCCTGCTGCCTCCCAGATGCTTCTGGGTAGTTCCCGGCCCATATCCCCCTCAAACCTGAGATGCCCAATGGCTGCTTCTGTCTGGCCCCTCCTGGAGCTGGGGGCAGAGATGCCAGCCTGGGGGCCGGTGGCGGGGAAGAGGGTTGTCCCTGGTGCCCAGGGTGGGCTTGGCCTAGGGCCCTCTGCCCCAGCCTCCTGCTCCAGGGGCTCCGGTCAGCCGGCAGCCCCAGCCCTGGGTCCTGGCTCTGGCTGCTACCTCTCTTCCCCCTCAACCCTTTCAGGGAAGAGATTGGGGGTGGGGGGACTCCCCTGCCTGGTAGCCACAAAGCTTCTTAGTTCATCCATTTCCGACAATTCCAGGCTCCACAGTGGCAGGGGATCTTGTGCTGATCGTCCTCAAAGTCAAACTGATAGTCATAGGTCAGCTGGAAAGAGAAGAGGGCAGAATCAATGCCAGCCCCTCGGAGGCAGTGGGGGAGGGCAGAGAAGATCTGATCTAAGGGCAGTGGCCTTGGAATTGGGCTCCTGAGGAATGGCAGAGAAGAGGGAGCTGCTTTGTCACTCACTCAGGATGCTTCCTCTCACCTCCTCTCCTTTGGGGATTCGCCGGCTAGAGATGATGATGATTTTATCCTCCTTGTCGAACGTCACAACTTCTGCCACACAGTTAGGGGCACAGGAATGGTTAATGTACCTAGGAAGCAGGACAGAGTCAGGGATGCCAGGCAACTGAGTTGGGATGATTCTGGTTCCTTGTTAGCCCACCCCCAGAATGTCACCCTCAGGAACCCCTAAATCCCTCCTTCTTCATTCTTCTCTCACCTGGCAGGGCCTCCGGTCAACGTAGCATCAATCACATGTTCATTGTTTATTCGGAACATGTAGATGCCTCGATTCTAGAAAGGCAGAGGTTGCAGAAGGAGGGGCAAGAATATCAGAAAACGGCAGCAGTGGTGGTGGTGGGATCAGGTGGTGGACTTAGGCAGTGGGCTTATCTTCATTTCTCATTCTTCCTTTTTCCCACCTCTCTTCTCCTCCTCCCACAGCTTTCCACCTGCTCCTCTGGCCTCAGTCCTGCCCCTTGTTCCTTGGCTAAGCATGGACCATGCACCATGATGGCCCCTCTGCCAGCCCATACCTGCTCCTCATAGATTTTCTCCCGCCGGTTGGCCACCTCGTTGCGAATGATGGTGCCAATGTACTCGATGACCATTGTGTGCTTTTCTAGGTCCTTGGCTGCATAAAGCCCCAGGCCCTGGATACGGGAGCGAGCCAGGTACACATTGTTCTTCCACTCAGTGCGCAGCCGCCGGTACTGAGATGACTTGGAGTGCACAAACTGCTTGCTGTACGGGGTGTTGGTCTCTCCTGTGAAGGTGCTCTGATATGCCTTGGACATGCTGGTGCTGTTCAGGGTGTGGGGCCTGGGAGGCGATACAGTCCATGACAAGAGAGTTCTCCCTTAGATCAAGCACACGCCACCCGCCTCCTCCCTGGGATTTGCAACACACCAGTTAGGGACGTGTGCTGCCTTAGGAATGGAGTGGAGGCATCTGGGCCTTGGCTTTGGTGAGGCAGCAACTAGCTACGGGGACCCTTCTGACACCCTGGGTGGCACAGAGAGCCCAGGATGGGGGGTGAGGGGTGGAGGGAGGGGGTGGCACCAATTCCCCTACACTGAGCCCACTCTCCCATCTCCCCACCTTCTACCACCCTCCTGCCAAACCATCCTCCAGGCCATGCTCCTCTGGGAGGTCTTCCCCAAGCAGTCCAGGCCTGGAATTTAAGCTCATGGTTTGCTCAAATGTCTGAGTCCTACCTCTTGCTCATACTGGAAGCCCTGAACCTGGGCTGGATCTGAATTAAAACTGGCTCTGAATTCAGCCAAAAGGTGGTATCTTTTCCTTTCTCCAGACTGTCCCCTTCTCTGATGTAACGTTGGGCTCCGTGCAGGTGGCTCAGTGCAGGGGAATGACTGCTGCCTGGCAGGAAGCCTTTCACCACCCTAGGGCACCAGCCAAGTTCTTGCCCATCCCAGAGCAGTGGTTTTCAAACATTTTTGATTCTTTTTTATTTAGCAGAAATCTTTTTTCTTCTTTAACAAAATCTTGGTGGAACTCCAATACATAAACTAGATGAAAATGGAACTTTTCTGGTTCAAATTGGTTTTCCCCAATTTGGGGAAGGGGGGGCCATACATGGGGAGGGCCAAGCTCTGCCCACGCAGTTTATGGGTTCCAGGGCTTTTGGAACACTCATAGTTTGAAAACCACTGTTGTAGAGCATCGAGGACTAGGGCTGACGAGGGTAGAGTCTGACATTCTACGACAGCCCAAGGAGCAACCGAAGGCCTTCAAGAAGGCCCTGCTACCGTGCATTCTGCCTCCCTCTACCCAGGGACCAAAATCAGGCTACCGTGATACACAGAAAGAACAGTGAACCACAAGTCAAGAGGTAAGGTTCTGGTCCCAGCTGTGTGACCTTTGTCTAGTCACTTAACCTTTCTGGGTCTCAGTTTTCTCAGCTGTAAAACGGGGGTCATACCACCTGCCCTACCTACCTCATAAGGTTGTTGTGAGGATCAAATGAGATAATGGATGTGAAAACGCTTTGAAAAAAAAAGTATAAAGTGCTATACAAATGTAAGGTTTTATTATTTTTCTATCATATTTCTAATTATTTATTTTTGATACCAACTCAGCCAGGGGAAGGGAAGGTGACCCTAGCACTCATGGGGTGTCTGAGGTTTGGGACAATCATAGGCCCTCTGAAAGCAAAACAGGAGAGGAAGGAGGTGACTGTGTCCCTTACACATTTCATAAAATTTCACTGCTGTCTACCCAGAACCTCCCCAGCAGCCATTTCTAAGGTGCCCAAGATAAGTCTGTCCTAGCCCCCAGGTCACCCCAGGATAACTGAGCAGATTAGGGGAGGAGGAAAGGGAGACCCTAGTGATAATTGCGCACCCTCTAATCAGGAGGCTTACAGGGAACCCCCAGTCTCTTCAAGGGAACTGATCTGTAACCCCAAACCCTCATAATTGGCCAGAGAATCCCTACCAACACCCACACCCACACCCCTTGGCCCCAGCCCCACAAGCTCACCGTTTGTAGTGTGTGAGGATTTTAGGCTCTGATCGGGCACAACCAGTGGGGTTGATCATGAGTGGCAGCTCCATCAGGGGGTGGCGTCCATAGCGGAATAAATAGTTTTGACAGCTTTCCACTCCAGGCAGCTGTGGGCACAGGTCGTGCTCATCTTAGCCTGAGCACTTCTGGGGCAGGACCCTTGTTCCCAGTGCCCCCCTGCCCCAGCCCCTTCCTTACTGATTCAGCTATGCGCAGCACGGCATGCACCGTCAGCCCAAAGAGTTCCTCGCCTTTCAGGTACTCGGGGAAGAGCCGCAGCATGTCGGCCTCTTTTCTCATGGCAGCCACAGGCTCAATGATGCGATTCCACACAGCTAAGCAAGGAAAGAGAGCAGCCCTCAGAGGGAACTTTTGCTCACTGATCTCAGTCCTAACCTCGACCCGGAGCTAGGCTGTTTTCTATAGCGTGCACATCTCCCCGTTGTGAGGGCGTGTGGTTCTTCAAGACTTTCTCTTGGCCTCCCAGTCTGTCTCCCTCAACAAGCCAGGAGGCTTCCCACCCTGGAGGGGCATCAGAGAGCCTTGGGACACAGAAACATGACCCCAGGGCCTAGAAGACCCAGCACAGGCCACGGGCCTTGCTGAGAGCCAGAACAACAGGCATGCTTTGGAGTTGGGAAGATTGGATTCAGGTTCTAATACTGGTCATGGGGACCATAAGCCAAATACTTAAATCTCTCTAAGACTCAGTTTCTTCACATACAAACCCAATATAATAGTACTTACCTCATCGGGTTGCATGAACAAAATGACCTCTATCAGTCACTTAGCTGTCTGTGGCACACAGTACACGCTCACTAAAAAGTAACTGCTCTTACTGTTATTTTTATCATTAACACTAAAACTAAGATCAAAAGAATTTTGTCCAGGGGAACGCAACCATAAGGAACTCGAGGTTAGAATCGGATTGGACGAGCCAGCCGACAGGGTCTCAGAACTGAGGCTAGGAAAGGGAGCTGGAACACGTGAAGTTAGACAAGCAGAATCTCTGCAATTACAAGAGAATGTAAGATGACTGAGAGAGACTAAAACATGTTCTCTGGGCATCTTAAGAGACCTCTGCCTGCCTGCGGTTGGGGAAAGGTCACTCACAGGGACCCTGAAGATCTCTTCTTGACATCATAAATGTGATTCTGGGAGAAACTTGCCCAAATCCATATTATCATTTCAAGGGCCCAGTGCTCACCCTGGGGAGAGGCATCAGTGAAGACCAGGTCCTCCAGGCCCTGCTCGATGACTTTGATGACGAATTCCGGCCGCCCGTTGTTCTCGCCAATGGAGCAGCGGTAGCAGCAGCGGCGGTTGTTGGTGCGGAGACTCCAGTAGATGCGCGTAGCCTCGTAGCCCACGGGATAGAGGGCAGTGGCACTGTGGAAATCAGCCATCTGGTGGGGGAGCAGCTGTCCAATGGCATGGAACACAAGGCCTCCAACACGGAACATGTGTAGCCGCTCTCCCCGCTGGATGATGCTGGCGATTTGCTTCACCTCATCCCGCTCAATGTAGACCCGCCGGAAGACAGCAAAAGAGCTCAGCTCCTGCTCACAGGGCCCCTTGATCTTATGCATTGGACAGAGCATGGTCTTGTCCTTGAAGAACATGCACTTGGCACGGATGGCGCAGGCAAAATGGTAGACGTTGGGACAACGCATGCGATTACAGCTGCTGGTGGCACCAGTGCGCTGGCACAGGGAGCACTTGGTTAGCAGTCCTCGGTGCAGAGCAACCTCCACATTCATCAGCGCCCCACCCTGCGTCTCATATACTTCCGTGGACCACAGGGCACAGTTGAGATGCACCCACAGGTCCAGGTCCAGGTTCAGCAGGCGGGCAGGCCCATCAGTGGCCCCATCACCCTCCTCATGACAGAAGCAGCAGCGCCGCATGTCTCGAGGCACCTTGTCGGGTCGCAGGGCTGTGCCAAGCTGTTCCATAAACTCTGCCACTTCCCGCTCATCCTCCTGCCGCCCACTGCCCTTCTGGATCGTCAGCAGCAGCCGCAGCCGCTTCCAACGCACCCCCTTCCACTTCTTGAGGCGAGGGGTCCGGGAATCTTCACCCTCTTCAGAGGGCCGGGCTCGGGGCTTGGGCCGGGCTGATTCAGGGGATGAAGCCAGTGGCAGAGGCGAGGGAACTGGTGGCTCAGCTGAGGGTTCAGCCGGAAGTTCAACTAGGGGTTCAGTAGCAGGGCTAGCAGGAGAGGGTGCCAAGGGGGATGGGGGTGGGGAGGGTTCTTCAGGAGGCGGGGCTGAGAGCTGTCGCACATCCAGATTGGAGACATTGTAGGTGTAGCTGTGTTGGGTAGGTGGCTCTGGGGCAGGGCTCTCCTACGGGAGGGCGTGCACCCTGTATGTTAGTGCCAGCTCCTTACTTAAGTAGCTCCCTCCCTCGTCGCACCCAGATTCCATTCTCTGCCTTCTTTGCCCTAGCCAGGTACCCATCCCTTTTCCTCCCCAAGACCCACCTGTTTCAGGAGGCTCAAGATGTCTAGCTGGCTCTTGAGGGTATAGCCAGGCAACACAGCATCAAATTGCTTCAGCCAATCAGGGCCAGCTTCTGGACTCTTGCCGCCCAGACCCTTGTCTTTCCCGCCTGCAGGAAGGAAGGGGTCAGGGCCTCCCACCAGAATCATTCCCTGTAGGTCCCAAGGAGTTTTCCTGCCACACTCACCAGGGCCCTCAGCTTCCCCCTTCTTAGGCTCAATGCCTGCCCTGGCTGGGCTCTCTGGGAGCAGCACCTCGTAGTTGTTGGGGATCTTCATGCTTAGCAGCTCTGCAACTGCCACCATCACACCATTCAGGTTCTGCCAGGGCAGGGAAGGGGATGGGAGAGCCGTGTTGGCAGAGTGTGCAGAGTAAGCACTACCACCAGCTTGGTGGGGACAAGGACACCCAGCACACACTCCCCAAGCAGCTGGTCAGTCCTGCCCCTGCGCCATCCAGCTCCTCTCACACACCTCCTTACAGTAGCCTTTCCCAAACTGCTGTGGGCATTAACAGGAGCTCCATCAAAAGGGACCTGTGTCAACTAAGTTTTGGAAATGATGCACACTATATCCACAACTTGGAGACTCATGATCCACATTAGCCAATTAAAGGAGCTGAGGAGTCTGGCAGTAAAGAAACCTGTTTTGTTGTTTTAATTGGGATTTCCAATTTTCTTTGACCACAAAACCCTGTTAACCTTTTCAAAAGAACAGAGTGCCACCAATGTGACTGGAGACATGCTGTCTTGCTGCACTGGTCACATTACACACATTCTCCTTATTTGTTGACTTGTGTCTTGACCACTGGACTATGAGCTCCTTGAGGTCAGGGACCCCTCATGCTTCATTTACCCTAATCCCACAGTCTCACCCAGGCTTTCACACACAGTGGGTCCTTAGTACATAGTTTTGAATGGTCGAATTTATCCAGACAAGCTCTAGGGACTGCCCTCTGATCAGTATCCCCTTGGCCTCCAAGTCACCCCCAGGACACACCTTGGCTGCAGCAGCAGAGACCGTCAGCATGACTGACACCTCGCTTCCTTTGCCCTTTTCCCAAGTTGTGGCAGGCAGCTTCCCAGGGGCCTCCAGGTCCAGGGACCCATAAGGTTTGGTATCTGGGAAGACTGAATGAGAAAGAGGGACCTGTGTAAGCTCCAACTGCCTCTCTCCCCCAGCCTCAGACAACCCAGCCTGGCCTGGCCCATGCCCAGAGCAGCCTTTACCTGGGATGCTGGCCCGAGGAATGATGGGGATGACAGGGGAGAGAGCCCGGTCGTCCTGCTCCCACCGGCCTGAGCCCAGCTGAGGGAAACGAGGAGCCTCCTCCCCTAGGATGCTCTCAGGAGATGAAGCCGGCACAATGCTGTCAGGAGAATCACTGTCCTCGTCACTCTCCATCCTGTAACCCAAAAGTAGATATTTGTTGTTACAGCCCTACAGACGCCTCCTCCCAAATATAGAGACTAGATGTCCTATCCTTACTTGAAATCTGCTATTGGCCAAAGGAAAAATGAGGCAACCTGCCCCCCACTCCCATTCCTTATCTCCATTTCCGGCCCCACTCCCACCTGACATCCTCAGTCTGATTGTGAGGGGGTGTAGGCAAGGCGGCCAGCAGGTCTAGACTCTTCACCTCTGAAGCATCTGAGGGGTAGGTAAGGAGAAGAAAAGTCAGGCTGAGGTTCACCGGAGCTGATGGTGCTTTCTCCTCTATATTCCAGGCCTGACTAGTACAAGCTCTAGCTTAGTTATTGTGACCACTGTCTACCCATCCACCCATTTACCAGTCTGGGTTAGACAAGCTGCATCTAGTGAGCCTTTCTTATGTGCCAGGCCCTGGGATCTAGGTTCACTCTTTGTTTATAATCTTTTAACAACTCCATGAGACCAGTATTATAATACCCATTTTACAGTGAGGAAATTGAGGCTCACACAAGTCAATCAAGTTACCTAGCTGCAGTAACACAACTAAACGAATGCAGGAGTCAGGATCCAAATCCAGATCTGACTGTGGTTCCATACCCACTAAAGCTAGGCTGTTCCTTACAAACGAAAGCTCCATTAACCCTCTCCCTGCCATCCCCCTCCTGTCGCCTTTTCTCTAGACTCCAGAAGCCCATCCTTGCCTCCAGCAAAGGAGTCCTGAAGAGGACCTTCCTATCTCATACCCTCCCTTCCTGTTGTGTATGCACACAGAGTAATATGCAACCCACTCACAGCTTAAACTGTGTGTCAAGGCACACTAACTGGCTTGGACCCTAGCCACCAAGTCCTGCTAGGGGAGAAGCCCCTCTGCCCCTGACTTACCCCTCAGTGTGCCTTCAGTGTCCCGGGCAGAGGCAGCATCCTTGGGGTGCTCCCCCAGCTCTTCAGATGCAGTGACACCATTTACCATCTTCTGCTGCACCGATGGGGGTGGGGTGGGGGGCAGCGACGAGGGTGGTGTCGGCGGGTTACTCAGGTTATTCTGGGGGTGGGGTGGGGTGTTGTGTGCAAGATGGCATAGGGAGACTGACATAATCTCCTGGCCCCACAGTACATCAGCAATTTCCTCAAGTCTTCCACTCCCACCTCCACCTCCCCAAGAATCTCATCATCCCCGAAAGGTATCACCATTTTTCTGACCTTGGTAAGCAGCTGGGAATAATAGTCAGGGCCAGTGGGCAGCGCCCCACTTCCAAAGGCCCCCCTCAGCTGGCACTGCCCATTGATCGGGCAGCCACTGCCAAAAGGAGCAAAGAGGCTGAAATTGGCGGTGATGGTAGGCTCTGTTAGGGGCAGCAGGGACAGCTCCTAGGAGGGGCAAGATGACAAGGTTGGAAACCTGCAGCACGTACATCTCCACCACTGCACAGCTGGGGGCCAGGGTGCCCCCTATCCTGGGACGGGACCCGGGGACTGGCTCCTGGGGGTCACCTGTTTCAGCTGTTTCAGCAAGGCCTCGCTGGCCCTGACCCCGTCCTCCTTCCGCAGCTTCTTTCGGGAGCTCACCAACCTGTCGCTTGCCTTCTGTACCCGCTTGGGCTTCGGTGTCAAAGGCTTCCTGGCTGCTGTATCCTAAGCCAGATAAACCCACAGTGAAGGCTGCTGTCCTCCTTGGAGCCCTCACCTCTTGTTTGACCCAGATCTGCTCACTCTGCCCCCAGGCTCCAGGCCTCCTCACTCTGACCTCTCCACTCTAGCTAGAGTACTCACCTCCTTGTTGCTGGTAGTACCCTGTAGTTTCTGCTCCAGCCCAGCCAGCTTGCTGTCAATGTGCCCGTTGATCTCAGCTCGCAGCCCCTCAGGCCCCTGCCCAGTGCTGAGTTGCACATTCTTTGCCCGTAGAAGCTTCTGCAAGAGCAGATGCCCGGCCTCTGAGCGGGGGCCTGCCAGCAGGAGGTGGTTGCTGGTACCTGGTGCCCCTATTGGCTCCCCATTGGCCTCCCTCTTCACTGCCTGCGTTCCCAAGGCGCATGGCTCTTCCCGAGGTTCCTGCTTGATGCTGAGATGGGGTGGTTCGGGTGCCACCTGCCCATTCACCTGCTCCAGATGGCCAGGTACCAGGCTGCTCTGCTCTGGCTTGTGGGCTTCTGCAAGGTTGTCTGGGGGGTCCCAAGGTCCTACCCCCTTGCCGAAGAAGGCATCCGCAAGCTGGGCAGAAGCAGGTGAGACCTTCCCAGGAGGCAGTTCCAAGGGTGGCCCCTGGGGTTTTGGGGTCCCTGGCTGGATGGGGGTGAGCTGGGCTTCAGAGGGGAGCTGGGAGCTGGGAGAAGGTAATTGTGAGGAAGGTCTCTTTGGCTCTTGGGGGCTGGATGGTGTAGGTGTGGGATGGACAGGGCCAAGGACTGGTCCTGTGGATAAGGCTCCTTGTGGGGTGGGGAGCCGAGGTGCGCCCTGAGGTCGAAGCCCTGCTCCTAGCTCCTGGAGGGGGCCTGTCTGGGATCCAGGGAAGCCCCCAAGGTGGGGCTGGCGGCCTAGGAGGCCCTGGAGGGGAGAGGGCTGGGTCCCAGGGTCCTGGTAGGGTGGGGTCTGGCGTACTGCCTGACTCTGTTGCAGCTGCCGCTGCATGAGCAGTGCCTGTAGCTGCTGCTGCTGCTGAGGACTCAGGTGCCGCAGCTGTGGGTTTTTGGCGAGGACTCCTTGGAGCTGTGCTCGAAGCTGACCCACTGTAGGCATGAGTCCAGTCCCAGGCAGGCCCTGCCCAGACTGCGGGGCAGATCCTGGTTTGGCAGGCTGTGACCCTGCATTATTTTGCATGGGCCGCTCTAATCCAAGGGGCTGTTGAGAGCCTGGAAGGTTCTGGGTCATGGGCCCAGGCTGTTCCCCTAAAGAAACAGAGGATTGGGCCAGCAGGTGGGGCAGAGGTGAGGCCTCAGAAGATGATCCGCTGGTTGGCTGCCCATGGCTTCCTGCACCTGCTGTGTGGAGCAAGTTAACTTGCTGCTGCTGTTGTCCTGGGAGCCTCAGAGGTGGCTGCAGCTGCACAGAGTTGGGCTGAGGCTGGGCCTGGGGTTGGACAAGCAGGAGTGGCGCGTCCCCAGAGAGTGAGGGCTTTGCCTCCCCTGGTTCAGTGGCCACGGACTCAGGAACAGTCGCTACTGCTAACGGCCCTCCCTGATGTGTGGAGGGCCCCTCAGTGGCCTCTGGAGGAAGAGCTGTCTCTACAATGCTTTGTTCCTTGCCCGCGAGAAGGAGGGTTGGGCCCAGGGCTCCGGGGCTAGAAAAGTGTTGCAGAGGCTTGGCTGGCATGCCAGGACCAAGCGTCACCTGCTGCTGCTGCTGCTGCTGCTGCTGCTGCTGCGGAGAAAGTAAAGTTCGGCTCTGGTTCAAGAGGCCCATCTGCTGCTGCTGCTGCTGTTGAAACTGCTGCTGCTGCTGCTGCTGCTGTTGTAGCTGCTGTTGTTGTAGTTGTTGCTGTTGCTGTTGAAGTTGTTGCTGCTGCTGCTGCTGCTGTTGTAGCTGTTGCTGCTGCTGCTGTAGCTGTTGCTGCTGCTGCTGTAGCTGCTGTTGCTGAAGCTGTTGTTGCTGTAAGGAGCCCATGGGCTGAGCGCTCAGTTTGGGCTGCCCACTGTGTGGCATGAGACCCTGCTGAAGATGGGAAAGCCCTGCCACGGATCCCTGCTGTTGGTGCTGTTGCTGCTGCTGCTGGGCTGTGACCAGCCGGTGTCCTGTAAGGCCCTGACCCTGCTGTGCCAGCTGGGGGGAACTCAGCACCCGAGACTGGTTCAGAAGCACCTGTCTGTGCGGGCCCTGGGGACCCAAAACTCCAGGGTGGTGCTGCTGTTGCTGCTGCTGTTGCTGCTGCTGCAACACTGCCACCTGGGCAGGGCCCAGCATGCCCTGGGACCCCTGGGGTGGTTGGGGGGACAGCTGCTGGACCAAGAGGCCCTGATGGCTGCTGGGAGGCAGAAGCCCCTGGGGCTTGGGGCCCAGAGCTGGGTTTGCTTGTACCCCTGGGCCCTGCTGCTGTTGCTGCTGGATTGCCACTTGTCCTAGGAGGTGCTGCTGCTGCTGCTGCTGCTGCTGCTGTTGTTGCAGTTTCTGGGCCAATTGCATGCGTTGCTGCTGTAGCTGCAGCTGTCTTTCCTGTAAAAGCCTTGAATCAGGTCCTAGGCCTCGAAGAGCAAGGTTGCCAGGGAAAAAGCCCCCTGAGGGGCCAGCCAGGGCCCCAGCCCCACCAGAATGTTGCTGTTGTTGCTGTTGAGCCAGGGTCGTGTTGAGGAAGGGGCCACCAGGCTGTCCAGGTAGTGCCATGCCCCCAGGGGGCAGGCGAAGACCTCCAGCTTGCCCACCAGGTGGCCCCTGGGGTGGCTGCAGCCCATGGCCAGGGAGCAGCTGACCAGGGAGCTTTGTGAGTAGCCGGGGACTCTGGGAAGGGCTAAGGGCCAGCACGGCTGAGTGTTGCTGCTGCTGTTGTTGCTGCTGCTGCTGCTGCTGCTTATTCCGGTATTCTGCCATGAGATTAGTGTGCTCCTTCTGCTGCTTCCGGACCTAAGAGGGGAGGGTTGGGAAGGTTAGCCTGGAGCCTGCCCACCCATGCCATCCCTCTTCCCAGGCTCCTGTTTGCTGGGCTGAAGTGTGCTTTCCCCACCTGATCCAGCTGCTTCTGGATCTTGCTCTGCTGCTCCGTAACCAGCTTAAGCTTCTCAGCATCAGCCTCTGGGAACTCACGGCCTGCCTTTTTGGCAGTACGCTGCTTGGCACACAGAGCCTTCCGCGACTTGCGGTGCACACCAATCTGCTCCTCTAGCACCTTCAGCTGCATCTGTAAGAGCTGTTGGGTATGGAACAGCCACTCCTCATACTGCCGCTGGTCAGCCTCATCTGGGAAAGGAAGCGAGATGTCAGGACCTGTGAAATGGTGATCCCAATCCCTCTTCCTCCACACGCCCTAAGCCACTTCCTTGCATACTCCTCCTCACCCCTATACTCACTGATCACTCCCTGGGCAAAAGTGGGTGGATTGGGACGAGGCTGGGAGGGGTCACCGGCACTCCGCTCCTGTGATGAGAGAGACTGCTAGAAGGTCACTGTTCTATACCAGGCCCTACAAAGGGTGGCCTGATGGCATAGGACACAAGTTCCTACTTCCACCTGACCAATTACCTGGCCACTCCCAGCTGCCACGTGGTTCTGCAGATCACTGCCGGGCCCCCCTGAGAGCCTCTGGGCTAGCAGGGACACTTGCTGCCTGGAGGCCACCAAAGGAAACAGGATGTGTTGGTGATGGGGAAAGGTGAAAGGCAAAGGGGCAGGACATGTAGGGAGAAGGAATGAGAAAGGAAAGGGCCATCCTGCTCACCCCACAAGTCTTACCTATTCATACCAGGTGCCACTCCAATGCTTCCCTGAGCCATCACCTTCTTGATGCCTTTCAAAGCCACCATCTTGGCCTTTGCAATGGGATCAATGATATCTTCTGCAGCAAACTTGTCCAGGTCTGGAGAGGGAAGAGCCAACTGAGCTGGGCAATTGGGTCAATGCTTCATTCCATGCCTGCCTTTCCTTCCAACAATTTGACCTCCACACCAAGTCAAGCAGAACATGGCAATGACATGGTGGAAAGACCACTAGACTAGGAACCAGGTAGTCTGGGTGGCTCAGCTGTTACTCACAGGACACATGGACCTGTTTTTACTCGCACATTGCTAGGAAAAGGTCCTCAGTAAAGATTTGTTGAGCTAATGTGTCAATGTCATTTTACCTCTCTGAGCCTCAGTTTACTCCTCTATTTGATGGAGATCATTATCCCTACTTTGCCTACCTCCTGGAGCTATTCAGAGGAGCAAATGTGACAAGAATACGAGGACACTTTATAACTTAGAAAGCGTTCTTCAAAAGTAGTGTTCTTAGGGCAACTGATACAGGCCAAGAACCCAAGACATGGGCAATGTGCCAAAGCCCTAGATGCCAGAGCTGTTTTGGGCATAACATACATCACATACAGCCCACTCTCCTGCCTGTCCAGGATCCTGGGTAGAACAGAAGAAATAAGCAACCACCAAAAACTTAAATCTTCCTAAAATCCTGTACATCGTATATTTCTCCAACTGCTCAGAAAACTTAACTGACTCCTCATTTTTAAAAGACTAAGTAAACTCCCTCTCCTGGTATTTTGAGGCAGTAAAACTGTTAACAGGATTAGAAGGCCAGGATTCAAACTCTAGCTCTGTTAGTTATGGGATCTTGAGAAAGCTGCTTAACCTCCATGCCTCAGTTTCCTTTTCTATAATCAGAGATAATAATTAGTACCCATTTAATGTGTTTCTTGTGATTAAATTAGACAAGGAATGTAAAGCGCTCAGCACACCACTTGGCAAAGAGCACTCAATAAATGCTATTATAATTTGAGGTTTTCCTCAGTCTGGACCCCCTTCTTACCTCTCCACAATTTTGGTAGTGCCCACTCACTTCCCTCCACACACAGCCTACCCCAGCCTAACCACTTCACTCATTGTCTCCAAATATAACCCCCAGCTTTCCTGCCACTACAGTCTCACTCAAGTCTTTTCACCTACCTGATTGCTTTTTCTTGCACCACTTCCCTCCAAGTCCTAAACTTCTGGTCTTACCACAGCTACAAAGCTTTTGCTGATCAGGCTTCATGCATTCATTCCATTCACTCATTCAAACATCTGAATGACTGCTATATGCCAGGCACTGTTTCTCCCTTCTTAATAGCTATAATGCTCTGCTTGCACCACTAGTATGATATTTAGGCAAAGTTCTTTGTGTCCCACGTCCCTTAACTAGGCATTATCTTAGGTCTGTAGCTTCAGCGCCCATGTGGTTAACAGTGATCACCCCGGCATAACTAAGCCAGTGCCCCTTGCTGAGGTTACCTGTATCCGGAAAAAAGCTGTTAGCCAGCTGCTGTTGCATTGCCAGCTGCTGGGGTTTCATGCACATGGAAGGTGGCATGGTACTCATGGGCTTCTGTGTCAGCACTGGCTGTGGGCTCTGCTGGGGCACCAAGCCTGCCTGTCCCCCATGCTGCCCACTTAGCATATGCCCTTGGTTGGACACCATGGTCATGGATGGGGCCAGGCGCTGCTGGAGTGCATGAGCTGGTGGCTGGGTAGGCATCAGCGGTTGGGCCAAGCCCGGCTGTCGGGAACCTCCAAGTCCCAGGGCAAGCTGCTGTTGGGGTGCAGCCAAACTAGGAGAAGAGCCCTCGTGTGGCAAAGACATGGCCTGGGTAGGGCCTGGTGTGGCCAGTAGGGAATGCTGCTGCTGCTGCTGCTGCTGCTGCTGCTGCTGGGCAGGCTGCAGCTGTGCTGAAAGCTGCTGCTTCTTCTGCAGCTCCTTCTTCTCATGCTCCAACAGGTCCTCGATAAGCAGGGGTAACTCACTAGCTACCAGTGAGCTCTCCATCTTGTCCAGCTCATCCCCAGATGCTGCGTGTCCACCAGGCAAGGTCAGGGTCCCACTCTCTAGCTCAAACTTTTCCAGCAAGGAGGACCCTCCTGGGCCACTTAGTGGGCTGGGGGTCAACAGGTGAGATGGTGGTCCTCCTGTGGCGCCAAAGGGGCCTTTCTCAGTTGTGTGCCCACTGCTAGAAAAGGGTCCTGTGCCCATTCGGGTGTCCCGGCTGCCCATCACACTTTGTCCTGGCTTCAGCCCCAGGCCTAAGGAAGGGGTGGCAGGCGCTGGCTCTACTTTGGGGGTGGTAATGGTGAACTGGCATGGGGAAGGGTGGCGCCCACCCTCCTCCACCTTGGGCTTCACCTCAGGGAGCACGGATGCCAGACGGGTCTCAGAGGCATCAGCAGCTGGAGGAGGGCGCTCCTCTGGGCCCAAGGGTCCTGGCTCCACCCCCCGCAACAGGGCCTCCCGCTCAGCCTTTTCATTGGCTGACTCCACCAGCCTCAAGTGCTCATTGAAAATATCTTTCTTGTCCCCAGTGTCCAACTCAGGATCAGTATAGGCCAGTAGGTCAAACTCATCCCCATTCAGCAAGTCATCCAGGTGGGGGTCGTTGGTCTCCAGGTTTTCCAGGGTGCCCAGCTCATCATCTCCCTTGGCCACATCCACACCCAGGCCCAAGTGAGCAAGCTCCTCGTCATCCTCTAGGGCCTTGTGGGCATCAAAGTCATCATCCAGCTCAGGATCCTCACAGGGTAACTTCCCAGCTTCCAGGGCCAAAGGAGGAGGGCGGCCAAGCTCAGAGCTCGAGGGGGGCCGGGTGACCAGCTCCAAGCCAGGGGGCAGGGTGGGAACCTTGGTGTGGGGTGTTGGATGGAGGCTGTTGTTCAGTTCAGGGGCCGGCGGGGCTGAGGGTTTCTGTGGCGGAAGGCCTGATACTGCTAGGCCTCGAAGTCCTTCAGGAGGCAGTCGGTGGGAGTCCTCATTTACAGGGTAAAAACGGGGTCTCTGAGGGGGGCCCTGACCAGGAAACGGAGCGCCCCCAGGCCCTAGTCCTTTCTGTACATTGTGCCGCAACTCAATGAACTGGGCAGGACCAGCTGGACCAGGCAGTGGCTCACCAGGGCCAGGCAGGCGGGTGGGAATTCCCGCCAAGGGGGAACCTAGGGCTTGGCGGCCAAGTTCAGGCCCAGGAGCTGATGGAAAGCGAGCAGACATGGCTAGTCGCATGGAGGTTGCTGCCGTTGCCTGTTGCTGTTGCTGCTGCTGCTGCCACAGTTGTTGCTGCTGCTGCTGCTGTAAGGGCAGGGACCCAGGATAGGGTGCTCGCTGATAGAAAGCTTGGGAGCCTCCCACCAGTTGCCTGAAAGAATAGGCAGTAGTCAGTAAGATGAAATCAAGATGAAGAAGAGCTAGAACATGGTCTTAGGGCATTGGGGAAGGATGCAGTTAATGTGCTGAGGGGAAGGAATGGAGAAGAAAAGTAAGTGATACTGGAGAAGAATTAGAGAGATGGGAAAATCAGAGGCAGTACACAACGGTAGTAACATCTGTTCCCTTGGTTTACCCCCAGGGAACGCCCTGGAGCCTCACCGGCTGTTCACATCCATAGAAGAAGGGGTGGCTGGTGGAGGTGGCCGGGACAGTCGGTCATCGCTGGGGAAAGCCCCTGGCCCCAAGATGGGGCCACCCAGCTTGCCTGGGGGCAGCCCCACAAGGCTGTTCTTGTCCTATGAGAGATACGGTTAGATGAAGGTGGGGCCAGCTTCAGTGTCCTGGACCCACCACCTCTTGCCACTCTTCCTACCTGGGTCCCAGTGAAGGGGGTCTGGCCTCGACTCAGCTGCTCAAAGGCAGGACTGCTAGGTTCAGCACCCCAGCTACCCGGAGTCCCCACTGCTCCTGCAGCTGCTGCAGCTGTTTCCTTCTCCTGCCGCAGAGTGTTGCGCTGCATCTGCTGCCGAATCAGTAGCTCCCGTAGTCGCTGGCGCTGTGCAGAGAAGAGAGAAGCTGAGTAAGTCCATTCTACTACAATCCTAGGACTGGCATAGGGACAGAGGAGATCTGGGGGCTCAGCTACAGGATGTCAACCCACCTGCCGCTGCTTCTCCAGCTCTGTCTGGCTGAGGCTGGACATGCCTGGGTCCTGGGTACCTGGAAGCTCTGGTGCCGCCAAAGAGCTGCCCATTCCAGCCCCTGGGTCTTCTCGCTTATCGACTGGAGAGGTGATGCCTGCCCGCTGTGAGGCTCCATGGGACAGGTAGGGGAGGGATCCATCGGGTGCAGATGGTGGCAGGACTGATGGTGGGCGTAGCGGGGACAGCCCATAGCCCTCTCCTGTGGACCCAGTGCTGGGTCCCAGGGGGCTGCCCGATGGGTGGAAGTTCCCTGTGGCTACTGTGAAGTTTGTGCTTTGAGGCTTGCCCAAGGTAGGGCCGGGCCCAAAATGGCTGTTGATCCCATGGGGTGGAGGGAGGCCAGGCTGAGGGACAGGGGGCTTTAAGGAAGGTTCTCCTACTGCCTGAGGGAAAGTGAAACGCATGGACGAGGGGGTGCCCACAAATGCACCTGTCCCAGGGGACCGGGCAAAATTGGGGGGCTGCCCACCTGGAACCTTGGCATGGAGCTCACCTGCTGGCCCTGAGGGCAGGGCTGCTGGGAAGCCCCCAGCCCCCAGCGGGGTGTGGGCTAGAGGCCCAGCCTTGAAGGCAACTTCAGGGGGCTGGGGTCGGGGTGGTTTATGCAATGGGGCAAATGGGTCACGGGACTGAGGGCGTGATGGGGGGCGAGAATAAGGGTCAGGGGACTGGAAGCGTGGGGTAACGGGGGATGGGCAGAAAGCCTCAGCAGAGAGAGGACGGGGTGTCAACGGGGACTGGGAGCTGGACTGGGACTGGGGACTGGCAGGCACTCGGGAGAAAGGGTCAGAGGGCAGTGAGCGAGGGGGCAGGGCACAGCAGCTCTCAGGGGGTGGGGGTTGGGGCCGAGGGGTCAATGGGGGCTGAGCATAGGGGTCAGGGTAGGGGCCAGGGCGAAAGATGTCTGAATGGCTGGGGGGAGAAGGGGCCAAAGCCTGGGCAGGGGGTGGCTCCTGGGGCCTTAAGCCCAAGCCCGGGCTCTGGGGCTCTACCTGAGATGCCCGAGGGGTCAGGGGGGCTTTGAAGACATCAGGTGCCTTTAACTCCAGGCCACCCAGGTGGGGGCCTGAGGAGGGTGAGTCTACAAAGCCCAGGTTTGGGGGCCCATAGCTAGGAGAGGATGCCCCAAGTTCTTCCTTCTTCACCTCTAGAGCCTTCCGAGTTTCCCCAAAAGGCGGGGGTGACAGTAGGGGCTCGGAAGCCTTGCCTCCCCCTACCCCTGGGCTCTCAGGCACAGCTAGGTTGTCCAGTGAGGGGCAGCGGGGTTTGAGGAAGGGATCAGGTGTGGAGGGCTGGTGTCGGGGGGTGCCAGGTGGGGTAGTGTGGAATTCCCCTGGCTGGCCAGTCCCAGGACGAGATGAAGCGCCCAGCGTTGAGGGCTGTGCAGGGGCCCCGGTCGGACTAGGATAGGGAGGATAGGTGGGTGGTGCCGTGGGGAAGCGGGGATCCAGAGCGTAGGTGGGGGCCAGTCCAAAGGGGTCCTGCGAAGGCACTTGGGCGGGCACCTGGGGTGGGAGCTTGAGGAAGAGCTCACCAGGCGAGTCGGGGCCGGGCACCGTGCCCGCCGGCGGCTTCAGGAACCCATCCGCAGAGGTAGACAAGCCGGCGGGGGTTGTGGGGCTGCCAATGAAAATGGTGGGGGCAGCAGCAGGGGGTGGGCTGCCCAGGGCCCCTGGCTGGGGAGGAATGCGGAGATGCAGGGCCGGTCGGTCAGTCTTGCGGGCCATGTCGCCCACCTTGGTCTGCTTGTTGATCTGACTCTCAGCCTGCTACAAGGGGAGACCAGGCACAGAGCAGTCAGGCTGCTGTGAACAGGCCTTCTTCCATCCCCTCACCCTCAAAGGGGGCCCACTACAGGACTTGGATGGTGTGGCCTGGCCCAGCCCCACTCACCTTCTGCACCTTGTTGATGCGGTGAGCCGCTCGGTTATCTTTGGCCTTTTGCTGAGGGATACAGGACACAGCCTTAGGCCCAGGGCTTAGGCTCAGGCCCAGCTCCCCAGCCCTCATCATGTTGCTCACACTCCCTACCCAGAAGCTGATCCCTTCTGGCCCATTTGCTTTGGGAGTGGGGAATGGAAAGAACTGAGGTGAATTTCCCAAAGACACCCCCCTCTCTCTGTTCCCACGCTGACCCAAGCTCTCTGTCTCACCAGGTAGGGGGCTTTGTCAGCAGCTGGAACTTTTCTCCAGAGCTTCATGATTTGTTTGCAACGGCTAGACCAGTCTGGAGGGCAGAGGGATTGCATTAGAGGAGACCTGGCACATAACCCCTGCACCCATGGGCCATGTTACCAGGGTGTGTCCCTTGCCCTTGTCCCTCAAGTACCTGGGTAATCTTGCTTGAGATTGGGAAAGTTCATATTGGCATAGAGCACAGGTGAGATGGTGGAGAGCTGGCCCAACTCCTCGTCCTTCTCCCAGCGCTGAAGGCTCCGCTGGTTATAGGAGAGCCCGTCGCCCTCACCCTCCGTGGTAGGGGTGGTAGGGGTGGAGGGCGTGGTGCCCCCTGAGCCTGTCCAGGGGCTGTCTGGCTCACCGGGTTCTGGGCTAAAGAAGCCCCCGCGCTCCCTGGGGCGCAGGGGCAGAGAGTCACAGGGGGCAGGGATGCCAATCCTCACCCCAGACAAAACTGCCAAGAACCCCTAGGCCACTGCCCTGCCCCAACAGATAAGGGCCACTAACGAAGGAGCAGAGGGAAGTGTTGCTACAGCAGCACCCAGGAGTCCAAGGTTCCCTCCCTCAGCATGGCCCCAGGTGGAGGGAAGGAACAACAGGGACTGCCCACAGAGATTAAGCATCGATACCAACCTAGAATCCAGGAATGGGGACTGGCAGAGGCCCGGGTAGGAGTCCATTGGGCTGCTGGAGGGGAGACTGCCCAAAGAGAGTCCACCTACAAGAAACACAGGATCAGAGAAAGGGAGCAAGTGGCCCATCCTGGGGGCAAGCTCAGCCATACCTGTCCACACAGTCTTCGAACCACTCTCAGCCAAATCACCTTGAAGAAAGGGCCTCTGCAACGGTGTACGGCTGCCATCTAGGCCAGGGGTTCCACAGCCCAGATGCTGCTCTCGTTCGGAACCCAGAACGTCCTTGAAGAGCTGTTGCACATCCTTGGATTCCATCTTGGGCAGTTCTGTGGGGGATTGACAAAGGATGCTGCTCAGGAAGACCAGAGTTCAGGGGACATCACAGATCTATAAATGGTCATAGTCAGGGAAGGTGCCCAGGACACCCCACCAAAGAAGCCATACAGATGAAAGTCCCACAGGTAGGACCTTCTCCTTCTCCCACAGAGGACCCTTACACACAACGAGTGCGGGTCACAGCCTCACCTTCTGTGGGAATCCTGTCTAAGTCAGAGCTAAGCATCCCTTCACCTGGGGTGCCTGGCTTCTCGGGGTCACTAGGCACTGGGGATGCCTTTACGCCCCCATCCTCAGGTCCTGCAATTACCAGGAGAAAGCCATCAGCCAAGGCCAGTATGGAGGCACAACACCGGCCACCCTGAGCCACAGAAGGCATGGAACAGTTTCCAGCCTCCAATCCTGATGGTGCTCAGGAGCAGAACAGGTTGACAGACACAAAAGCACGATAGGACACAGTCTTCTCAGCAGCCCTCACCTGGTGTGTCAGCCTTGCCCTCGGGGCCACGAGATTCTTCATCTGCAACATCTGGACCATCATCTCCTACAAGGAATAGTCCCCACTCCAATCAGAGATGCCCTATACTTGATGCCCAGAATGGGTCCCCAGCTCCACAGGCCAGGGCCCTTGGCCCACCCCCAACTCCTGGAGACCAGCCCATTCCACACCAAATTCCCTTGCCAGCTCCTAAGCACAGAAGGAAGCTGGATCCCCTCAGACCACCTCACCCTCACACCACTGACCTTTCTGTGAAGTGGGGAGCTCCTTCCTATCTGAGCCTCCATCCCCCTTGGCTTTTGGGGTTCCTAGTGCAAAGCTTGGCCGGCCCACCCCAACTGCAAAAAGGGCCTTCCGGCTCAGGTCCAGCAGCTCCTTCCCAAAGAAGGCTTCCTATGGAAGAAGTCAGGGAGATATAGGCTTCTGCATGCCCTGCAGGGCAGACACCCCCCTCACACCTCTGAGACTCAGACCCACCTGCAGGTAAGCAGGGAACATGTCCTCCAGTTTGCTCTTCTTGCGCCCTCGCCGCTGCTGCTTCTTCTTCTCATCCCCATCAGCTAAGCTCTGGTCCACGGAGCCCTCTGCAGGTAGGTCGGCAGGCATCACTGAGGACAGAATGGCAGGTGTCAGCCTCTCTGGGGACAATGGGCATGCTGCTCCCAACTCAGCCTGGGGACACCTTCTGCCTATTCTCTCCCCCAACACCAGTTGGGCCCACCACCCTCTTGGCCCTTTGAGTGAGCCTCCCCCACGCCTCATTGGCAGTGCTCCATAGGTCCTGTGATCCCCACCTTCTCCCAGGCCCCACTGGAGCCCTCACCCGTCTCACCCTCGTCGGGCTGCCCATCCCCACTCAACACCTCCGCCTGTGCAGCAGGCCCCTTTTTCACACGTGTGTGGGATTTCCGTTGTCGCACCATGAAACCACCGATGCCTACGAGGAGGCAGAGCTGAGGCTGAGAAGCCGCTAGGGAATGGTGAGCTGCCCCTTACCACCCACCTCCCCATCCCAGGGCCTCACCAGGCCGATAGGGTTTGCGTTTGCGTTTTTTGCTTTCTTCAGTCTCCTCTTTGCCAGGCTCCCCATCAGGGCTGATGGGGCCCTCCAGTTTAATTTCACATTCCATGTGTTCTACAGCACCTGTGTATGGCAACAGAGGAGATGGAGGCAAATCAGAAGCATGGACCCTTTTAACCTTGTCATCCTGCCCCCAAGAACAGAGAGTTAAATGCCTTGCCACAGAGCCATTTGGACAAGACCAACAGTGGCTTAAGGGAGACTGGGAGTGGCAATGACGCCCCCACCCAACAACCAACTCTTACAGGTGGCTCCCACTACTTTGGCACTCCCTGAGATTCCCTAGCCTGACCTTCACCCTTGAGCAGCTCATCAGTGTCCAGGTCCCCATCCTTCTTGTCATCAGGGCCAAGGGCATCTGAGGGCTCGGAACCCTCTAACCCTGCCTCGCCTGGGAGGCCAAGCCGTCCTCGCCGCTGGCGCCGCTTGTGCAGGGGTGACATGGTCAGGTTACGCAGCACAGCCATGCCAGTTTCTGTCAGCCACACACCCTCGAAGCGAAAGTACTGGGGCTCTGCACAAAGGGGATGAGCATGTGACCCCTGGATGGAGGCCCCAGGGAAGCCCGAACTCCAAGTTTCGGCCTAGGTCCCTAGCTGGGACAAAAGCAGTGAGAGAGAGAGAGGCCAAAGTCCAGACCGGCGTCTGAAGGCTGGAGAGGACAGGCTAACCATGGGCGCTAGCTGAGGCCCAAGTTCTCTATCAGTGACCCAGGGGGTTTCTGCTACTGCAGAAGCCTAACTCTGCTCACGATTAACCCTAGGTTCACCAAATATATTCTCTAGCTGTCTGTGGCTAGGAGGGCCCCTACTTGCTGGATGCCAGCACACACTGCCCAAGATGCCAGAAACAGTGCCCTCATCATGATGGAGGAGGAGATGGCCCCAGCCCCCTTCTCTGAGGAGAAAGAGCTGTGTTCTAGGCTCTCTGGAGATGAGATTCTGGCAGTACAAAGGCCACGTTGCCTGATGGAAGGAACTCAGCCTGGGAAACTGGAGGCCTTGGTTCCAGTCATAACTTCACCACCAACCTACCGGGTGATCTTGGGCAGGCCACTCAACCACCCTGGGGGTTAGTTTCCTCCTCTGAAAATAAGGAGATGAAGATGGGAGGCTGGAGCCAGACTAGATGATGTCTAAGGTCTCCTCTGGCCTTGGCATTCAGAATTGCTGTGACTCACCTGGCTCTTTCACCTTCATAGGCACCAACTCTGGAGGCGCAACAGGCGCTGAGAAGAGAAAGACAAACCAAGGCAGCTTGAGGCCCTGTCCCAAAGCAAGGCACCCTGACTCCTCCTCCCCCTCCGTAGCATCTGGTACTCACCAGCGGGCTTGACCACATACGGCTGGCAGGAGACACAGTCAAAGCCCTCATCAGCCGCCTGCTCCACATCATCCTCTGTGAAAAGGCTCTCGCAGCCAGCATGCATCCACCTGGGAGAAGGAAGACAGGAGGAGATAAACCCAGACCATGCAAGGCTAAGAACAGGGAAGAGGGGGCCTATATAAGGAGAAAGGGGCATCCTCACCGTTCACAGTGGCGGCACTGGATTAGCAGGTCCTCCTCCACATATGGGGCATGACAGATAGGGCAGGTCACCAGGCTGGCACAGGGCCCACAATGTGTATAACTATTCTGCCATTCACAGTGGAAGCCAGGGGAGGCGGCCCCACATTGCATACAAGACACACACCTGGTGGGGGCAGAAAGACAGACCCTCAGCACCTAACCTACCCGAGGCACCCAGAGGTGCCCTCATTGAGAACCAAGCAACTAGCCTGGCCTTCTAAACCCAGCCTCTGTTAGGTATTCAACATCACATCCACTCTAGCATCTCAGGCCCAGGCCCCTCAGAAGATCCTGGGTCTCCTTTTTTTTGGAGGAAGATTAGCCCTGAGCTAACATCTGCCGTCAAACCTCCTCTTTTTGCTGAGGAAGACTGGGCCTGAGCTAACATCCATGCCCATCTTCCTCTACTTTACATGTGGGACACCTGCCATAGCATGGCTTGACAAGCAGTGCGTAGGTCCACGCCCAGGATTCGAACCAGCAAACCCCGGGCCGCTCAAGCGGAAAATGCGAACCTAACCGCTGCACCATTGGGCTGGCCCCCTGGGTCTCCTTACCACTTGCACTTCCAGCCGCCCTTGGGCACGGTGAGCAGTGGGGGGTCCAGGCAGTACGTGTGGTAGCTAATGTCACAGTCATCACAGAGCAGCAGGCGTGAGGGGTCTGAGGCCTGGCCACACACCTCACACACGATGCACTCCACACAACGCCAGCCCTTTAGCAGCATCACCTTGGTGATCTGGTGCAGAAGATGGCAATTCCTCAGGGTGTGAGGCAGAGGGGAGGGTAGACCCCTTGGGGAGGGTGGGACTTAGATGGGTGGGGCTGGAGAACTCCAGTGCACAGGCCAGACCTCCATTTGAGCACAGGGAGGCTATGCAGAGCACCTTCACCCCAAAAATGGTGGCTCTAAACTTAGGCTCCCAGAGATCTCTGCTGATTAGAGAACAGCCTCACCCGGCCACTGCCTCATTATGATCTTTCACTAGCCAAGTCCCCAAAAACATTGTGCAGAGAATTAGGCTGTTAATTCCCCCAATTTTTCCTGAACATTTAGAACCTGTTACTGCTGCAAGTTAAAGAATGTTGTCAGTGGACAAGTTCTAAATTGCATTAATGAAAACCCCAAAATGACTGATGACGCTTGGATCAAAAACACTGCTTCCTCTTTGCAGATATCCGCTGGGATTTTGATTTTACATTTTATCTCCAGACCATATCATGTTTTCCACCAGTAAAGTTTTCACAGTTTATACGATAGATTGAATTATACCAGTAAATCATAGTCTACCACAAAGAAACTTACAAAGACCACCACCACAATTTCCAAAGTACTCTTCTTCAAGTTGAGTTTGATAACCACTGGTGATTGATGAATGACTTCTATGGCCAATGGCCACTTTAAGAGGTGTGGCCAGGACAGGGGCCTAGGATAAGAAGTAACCGACCCCATTCCCCAGCCCAGGCCTCCTGGATCCTGAACTCACCTTGCTGTTGACACAGTAAGGATGATAGCACTGAGAGCACTGGGAACAGGCAAGGAGGTGGCCCTCTGCCCCCCGGCCAAAGCTGCCACATACCACACACATGTCCTGGGGAAACACACAGGAACCCAAATGTCCAACCTGGTCTCCTCATCCTACTCAGTCCCGGCAACTGACTACCCCATTAATCTTAGAGGGAGTCAGGGAACCAAAAGCCCTTCCACAGCATCAGGACAATGTAAGCCATCACGGGACCCTGTTCCTTCCTAGCATGCCTTGCTCGTCTGATCAGATAATCTGAATTGATATAGCCTGACATGGGTAAAGCTAAGGAGTAGGGGAAGGAAGATGAGTAAAGATGGGTCAGGATGAACAAGTAACACATGTGACAGAATTCTATCAGCTTTGAGATTATTCAGGTGAGAACATACGTAAGTTCCCTAGACTATAAACTTCAACATGGTGGAGACCATTTCTGCCTTTTCCACTGTGATACCTCTTGCTCCTACCTCAGTGCCAAGCTCAGAGGAGACATTCAAGAGAAGTTTAATAGATGGACAAATAAATGAACAACGAGATTCCCATTCACCATCTCTTTTCTCATTAGCTGAGTACCCCCAGAAGCAGGTCCTTGGTTTTCCCCATTTACCCTCCCACCAAAACACACACACCCAATGTTCTGTCTGCCAGGTCTCACTGCTGAAGATGGGACTACATCGCTCAAGTGTGGTACCTGCATTAGGACAAACTTGTCTGTGTTGGAGAAGAGAACCACAGTATTTTGCATGGTGTCGTCATCATCGTCTTCTTCTTCCTTGCTGGGAGAGCTATCGATATCAGCAACCTTATAGGCAGAGAGTTGTGGAAAGTGAGGCAGCTAAATCTGCCCCCACTAAGCCATTTTCCTCTTTAGTGTTGGGGGAAGGAGGCACGAACCCCTGGCTAAGATGAAGGCCAGGAGCCAGGACTAAGAAGCAGAAGCACACCCCAGCTCCCAAACTGGGCCTCAGCCCAACAGCAGAGATTTCAGAGAAGCCTGGGGGCCAAGTGGACAGAAGGAGCAGACACAGCTGGACAGGCCCTAGGCTAGCAGGCAAGTAAGTGAGCGTGCAGGGGACTGGCAGGATTTAAAGGGTGTTTAATCCAGAAGGGGCCAGTTGAAGCAGTTTGGGGGATGGGAGGCCTCTCCTTACTACCAGAGTCTCAACAGAAGAAGTAGTTGATTTTAGCCGGGCCCGTCCTCTCCCACGTCCTCCATGGGCTCCTCCACGTGGCCGGCGTCTTCCCGGGAAACTACTGCTGCGACCCTGAGTGAGGGAAGGGGACGATTATGGGAGCAGGTCAAGTGCTAGTGTGTTGGGTCCACAGGCTTGGAGGGAAGAGAGGAGACGAATGGACAGAGCAAGCAGGAGTCCCAGTCAGGACAAGGGAAAGCCAAGCTCTTAGACAGCAACACAACGGTAGCTCTGGCCCAAACCATTCCCCCTCTCCCAAGAAGAATGGCTAATGTGGTGCAATGAGAAAAATACTGGCTTGAGAGAGATCTGAGTTTCTAGTCCCAGTTCTATTACTGAGTAACCATGAACCTAGGCAAGTCACCTCCCCCTCTATATATCGGTATTCTCCTTAATAAAACAAGACAATGGACTCTGAGAGTCTAAGATTCAGTAAGCCAAGTGGGAAGGTATCAGTGACACTGGACTATACCTCTGACAGTGACAGGACGTTGATCACATCCAGTGGCTGGATAGCCCCTCACCTGTTTGATGCGGGAACGAGCTGGGGAGCTGCGCCGCCTCCCCTTGTCCCCCTCAGCTTTGCCTCCACCGATAGCTGTCCCAGCATCACACAAGAGCGAGTCATCAGTCTCCGGCAGCGAGTCGGTACAGAGCCGAAGGGAGCCCTCATCTCGGGCTGGACTGACATCTGTAGATACCCCCAGCTCCATGGACAAGGAGCCACCCCCCTCGGGGTCAGGAGAGCCCAGCAGGGGCTCTGAGCCAGGAAAACTGGCACTGGCATCACCCTGGCTCAGATTGGAGATCTCATTAACAATGTCGGATTTGATGAGAGTGGGTGGGGTAGGGGCCACTGGTGCACGTGGCTCCTCTTGCTCTTCACAGGGTGAGCCCTGCCCTGCCTGCTTGCATTCTGGGCCGTAGACCTCCATAGGAGTCACAGGGGCCAGCTCCTCGGGGTCCAGGAGCACAGGGGAACCCTTAAGTTCACTAGCCAAACTGCCAGGGGTCTGCCCAGCCTCTGGCTGTGAACCAGGAGTGTCAGTCCCATCCAGAGGGGCTATGTCTTCCCCCAGGCCAGAAAAGTCATCCAGAGCTGGGGCAGGGCTGGGTGCAGGGCAGGAAAGGTTCCCCATGGGGGAGGAGAGAGGACTAGTAGGGCTGGGCTCTAAGGCTGGGCACTCAGGTTCTGGGACTTTCTCAGTCTCCATCTCGTGTGGCTCAGCCTCCTCTGAGACCTCTACTGCCTTCTCCATGGGACTCAATGGGGAAGGAAGGGACAGCGGCAGAGCAGGAGAACACTGGGAAGGCAGGGAGTTTTGGGGAGGCAGGGAATCCTGGAGGAGTGGAGAACACTGAGGGGGAAGGGGCTCCATCAGGACGGGAGAGGCCAGTCCCATTGGGGAGCCTGGAGATGGGGGAAGGATCATAGGGGGTACAGGCTCAGGGTCAGTGCAGTTAGCTTCTGGTGGAGGGCTGATGGGTGTCTCTAGGATGGGAGCAGCCAATGGCGACTCAGGGTCACTGTCCCCTTTGGCACCAAAGGGGTACTCTAACTCCCCCAAAGGAGACAGGGCTGGCGGGGCCACAGCTGTGATAATAGGTGAGAGCGGAGGAGGAAGAGGATCTGGAGGGAAACAGAAAAAGGGAGGCTCTTAGATTAGATGTGCAATAAAGAGTTAAGACTGTCCCAGAGTAAACGGGTACCAACATCCCCTTACCTGGTGGCATCAGCTGAGGTGACAAGGATGGCTCCCCAGATGGGGACAACGGCAGCTCCTCAGGCAGAGGGGACAGAGGTGGTTCCCCAGGCTCAGACAGGGCCGGCTCTCCAAGCAAGGGGGACAAGGGTGGCTCCCCAGGTGGGAGGAACAAGGGCAATTCCTCAGGTGCAGGGCATAGGCCTGGCTGCTCAGGGTGCTCTTCAGGTCGAGGGGACAGGCACGGTTCCTCAGGCTGGGGGGACAGGTGTGTTTCCTCAGGCCGGGGGGACAGACGCAGCTCCTCAGGATGGGGGGACAGATGTAGGTCCTCAGGATGGGGGGACAGATGCAGCTCCTCAGGCCGAGGTGACAGGGGTGGCTCCTCAGGCTGCGGGGACGGATGCAGCTCCTCAGGCTGGGGGGACAGGGGTGGTTCCTCAGGTTGGGGGGACAGATGCAGCTCCTCAGGCTGAGGGGACAGATGCGGCTCCTCAGGTGCAGGGGACAGGCACGGCTCCTCAGGCCGGGGGGACAGACATGGCTCCTCAGGCCGGGGAGACAGACATGGCTCCTCAGGCCGAGGGGACAGACGTGGCTCCTCAGGCTGAGGGGACAGACGTGGCCCCTCAGATGCAGGGGACAGATGTCGCCCCTCAGACCCAGGAGACAGGCGCAGCTCCTCAGGTCGGGGGCAGAGTTGAGGTTCCTCAGACAGTGGTGACAGGGGTGACTCCTCCAGCGGTAGGGACACGAGCAAGTCCTCAGGTGGCGGGGAAGCAGGTGAGTCTTCAGGAGGCGGAGACGTGGGTGAGTCTTCAGGTGGTGGGGATAGACGTGAAGCCTCAGGTGGAGGGGACGTGGGAGACTCTTCAGGTGGTGGGGACAGGGGAGATTCCTCAGGCGGTGGGGAGAGGCGTGACAACTCAGGCAAGGGCAACAGGCGAGATACCTCAGGCGGGGGGGACATAGGTGAGTCTTCAGGCGGTGGGGACATGGGTGAGTCCTCAGGTGGTGGGGACAAGCGCGATGCCTCAGGTGGTGGGGAGAGGGGAGACTCCTCTGGTGGAGGGGACAGGGGTGATTCTTCAAATGGTGGGAAGAGACGAGATGCTTCAGGTGGTGGAGACATGGGTGACTCTTCAGGCGGAGGGGACATAGGCGATTCCTCCGGTGGTGGAGACAAGCGAGATGCTTCAGGTGGAGGGGAAGTGGGCAATTCCTCAGGAGGCGGGGACAGGGGAGACTCTTCAAGTGGTGGGGACAGGGGTGATGTTTCAGGCGGTGGGGACAGGGGTGTCTCAAGTGGGGGAGAAGGGGGTGACTCCTGTGGTGGAGAGAAGGGTGACTCCTCCAGTGGAGAAAAAGGTGACGACTCAGGTGGGGGAGACAGAGGAGACTCCTCAGGTGGCGGAGAGAGGGGTGATTCCTCAGGTGGTGGGGACAGACGCGATGCCTCAGGCGGCGGGGATGTGGGTGATTCCTCAGGTGGTGGGGACAGGGGCGACTCCTCAGGTGGAGGCAGCAGTGGCATCTCCTCATTTAGGGGGGCCTCCAACTGGGGCTCAAGTTGGGCCCCTGCTCTCCCTGCAGACAGAGAACACTATGCTCCTACCTAGCTCAGCTCTGCTCCACAGAAAATACAGGGAGTGGGGCAAAGCAGAAACCGTCCCTTGCCACCGAATAGAAGGGGATTACTTCCAGGGACCCTCAAACCCTACTCACCTAGTGGTTTGGCTTCACATTGCAGGGGCCCCGGTTCCTTGGGTTGCATAGAGGTCACGTGCCCACCCTTTGGCTGCCCGTGGCATGCAACATACAGAGCATCGGGCTCATCAGTGGGGGTATCGCCAGGCTCTGGGGGTAAGAATCTGCAGAGGGTACAGGGGAGCAGGCACTGTGGCTCTCATCAGCTATCAACTCCCAGAGAACACACCAGGGCAAGGCATGAATGCTTTGGACTGTACTGCCCCCTTTAGGGCTCTCCTCTCAGAGTCAACTTGCTTTAACATGGCCCCTGCCAATCTCAGTATTCCCATCCCCCACCCCAATCTCTTCCAGTCCACACCATTTACCTGCTACAGACAGGAGGATGCTGCTCAGCAACAGAACTGATAGGCTGTCCTCCCTGGGCTCTGTGACAGCGATGACAGAGTGAGTAGTTCTCAAACCACTCAGAGTTGGGATTCAGCTCTGCTGAGCTTGCCCCACAGGCCCGGCATACACGGCATGCCTAGAGGGAAGGAGTACACAAAAACAGGCATTGGTCAGACAGCCGACTGAAGGAGAGCACAGGACTCATCACAACAGAGAAACTCGGGATGTTGTAGGAGGCGGAATCAGGACACTCACCTTACACTTCCAAGAGTGAGCAGGCAGTTCCTCCATAGGTGGTTTTAGGCAAAAGGTATGGTATCCTTTGTCACAAGTCTCACAGACCAGCATCTTAGAGTCATTCCCAGGTTTCCTGCAGGAGCACAGGGCACATAACAGGGTCCTCCCTGCCCTCATTTTCAACCCTAACCTGTGCTTCGCCTAAGGCTGCCCTCCTGCCCTCTCCTTCTTACCTGCAGGCTTGGCACACTTTGCATTCAGGGCACTGCCAGCCAGCACGCTTGCGGGCAGTCAGAGCAGTGTCCAGGCAGGCCCCATGATAGTGATGCCCACAGCTGGTACAGAAGAACAGGTCACACAATTCCCCGGGCCCCTCACATACTGCACAACGAGCCTCCTCTGCAGTGGGAAGGGACAGAGAACAGAGGTCAGCTATGGATTCTTTGCAGGACTCAGCACAGTGCTGTCTGCCTAAAAGGCATTCTATGGACACAGAATGAATAAATAACAAATTGTTACTAAGTGTCTGCCTAATATATGCCAGGCACTGTTCTAGGCACTGCAGACACCACTGTAAACTCACAAACTTCACACCACTTTAGTGGGGCAGACTGACAGTCTAAGATTATAGACCGCGATGAGTGCTCTGCAGAGCACAAAATCCCCAAGCACACTTGACCCCTCATTTGCCCTATGTCCAAAGAGCAGGACTTCTCACCCAGATGTGCGGCCCCCTCACTGTGCTCCGGGCATAGCAGCTGCAGTGTTTTCATGGATAAGAAGGAACCGCTGGCAGTCGCACAGGGGAAGTGGTAAAGCCGTGGACATCCGGGCGAGCGGCAAGGGATGGAGGCACCGAGCCTGGTGCAGTGGGAGCAGCGCTGCCAAGGTGGAGACAAGGCCTCAGTGCCAGCCAGCTCTCTCCAAAGCAATAGGGCAGGCGCCTAGCTCTGCCCTAGTACACCCACTGCCCTTCTAATTCTACCTTGACTCTCAGAGGCCCACCAGTCCTACCCACCCTGCCTCTGCCTAGGCAATCCCGTCCCCAGCCCCACCTGTGAGATCCCTGAGAAGATGGCCTTGTCCACACCACATAATTCTGGGCCCTCCTGCCCCCATACGCCTGCCGACCATGCAGCACACCAATGGTGAGCCCAGCAGGACCCTTTATAGGTGAAAGAGGTAAACAGAAATGATACAGTTAACAAAAAAGGTGATCAGGACTGCCCAGCCCCTACCCTCTTTCCTGCCCAAGTCAGTTACCCTACTTCCCTTCACTCACCTCCAGGTTCTCCTAGGTGGGCAGGTGTCAGACCCTCAGGGAAACCAATCTGTGATAGGTCCTCACTGGGCAGCGCTGCCTCACTGGGCCCTGGGTTCCCCCCAGGGGACACCACTGGACACCGGGGCCAGTCAAATGGCAACTCAAAGCGCCGTAGCTCCCGTTGCCCGTGTAGACTGGGCTCCCCGCAGTTACAGAGAGCACAGCGCCGCGGCGGACCCCCACTGTGGACACACAGGCATCAGCACCATGCCGGGCCCCTGCCCACAGGCACCCCAATAACCCCATGATTTGGCACACCTATGCTTCCCAAGCACTCATTTTCCTAAATCTTCTTCTTTGAAAGCTTCAGACTCTCAAATCAAATCCTCATTTCCCCAAACTAGTTACCTGCAGTCCTGGAGAGGCTCCTGAACCCTGGGACCCCCAGAACTGGGCACAGAGACCTCCCCCACATGTGGGTTGGGAAGGTCTGGCTCAGTGGCGCCTGATTCCTCGGAGGCTGCAGGTCCATCAGCTGAATGAGCAGACAGAAAAGCACATATCAGCCATCATCCTCTATTTAATACTAGTCCACTCATCAGACCCATGAGATTATCCAAAACCCTTGGTGGATCACAGTGATGGCATTTCTACTTTTGTCCCAAAGAACAAAGTGCCTCAATTACCTGTCTGTTAGACAGATTTATCTACTGTCCTTGTGCTAGGACCAGAAATCTAAGGTTGCCTGGGAAGGGCGGAAAGCTGCCAGTAAACCCAGAATTTGCCCTACTCACCTGCCGGTTCTGAATCTTTATCCTCACCAGGCGGCTTCTGGCTGTCCATCCCTCTCTCCGACTGGGCAGGGCCCTCTCGGGGAGACCTTTCAGAGTCAAAAGAGATATCTATATGTCTAGAAAGACCCACTAAGCACTTTTCCAGAATCCTAGAAGCAAGGCAGCTAATGGTATCTAAACTATACAGAATTCAAAGGAAAGCCATACCTACAAACTCTTGTAATAATGACAAGGAAAGTCTTTCTCCCTAACCCTTATCCCACTCCTACTTCCTCCCCAGATAAACACATACCCTCTTCTCCCACTCTAGTTTCTCAGCGGATCCACTCCTCTTTCCCACTTCCCACCTCCTGCCTAAGACTTCCCAGGGCAATAGCATCCAACTAGAAGCACATCCAATCTACATCTAGTACCACCCTTTGCCTCATGTCTGAGTTCTTGGCTTCTGCTGGGCACTATCCCCTGGCCTTTTTCCTTAGGTCTCAAGTCACCATCCTAGAGGTCTGTCAGTGCCAACCCAGGGGTAATCATAACCCCTCTGAGTCCAGCCAAAATCCCTCTCCCAGAGACAGGGTCTGGGATCTTGCAGGATGTAGAATATGTCACTGGAACTAAAGCCCAGCTATGGATGATCTCCCCGACCTCCACTGGTTTCAACCAGGACAGCCCAATCAGAACAGAAGAAACTCCCCAATTTCTACCCATTCCCCATCCAAATCCAGCTCAGCCCACCCCCTGGCCCCTGGTGTGGCTGAGCTCAGGATCTCACCCAGCCTGAAGGCCTCAGGTCGTTGCCCTTAGCAACGCCAACTGCCCTTCCTCCTCCAGTGTCCCTAGTAGTTAACAGAAGTGGGCCTTAAGAGTTACTGAGCATGTGTAGCCAGGCCTGAGGCTAGGCATGCTGGGAGTTGTAGTCTCAGGAAGCACACTGCCACTTGGAGGAGTTCTAAACGGGGCAGGACACAGCAGAGCAGAGTAGCTTCCTTCCTCTTCCGTCAAGCAGGGTTTCCACACACTATGGGGGTGGGGGTAACGGTCCCCTCTTCTAAGATACTCCTGCCTATACCAGATCCAAATGAAACACACTAAAGTTATACCTAAGAGGATTGAGACCTACACCTTCGGGCATACTTTCCTAAACCTCAGAGGGAACTAGTAAGCATAGTACAAAAAAGAGAGAAGTAAAGAATAAGAAGAATTACAGAGGTGAGGAAGAAGAAAGGGATCCCACAGAAGAAGGGAGAAGGGGATAGGTGCCAGTAGCTCTTAGTGGAAAGGGTAGAGGCTTAAGCAGAGAAAGCAAGTACAGTGTTCCTAGAGAAGGCAGGGGGAACCCCTAAAACAGAACTCTAAATAAAAGTTAGAGAAATTTATTTCTCACCTTTTCCACTCCTCTTGTTTATCAGAGGGACCACACCAACCTTAGTAAAGACAAGCCCCTCTTCCCAAACCAAATACTCCTCCAGTCAGCCACTTGGAGTTGAGTGACTGGGGCAGATGAGACAGGGGGAACCCTCAAAAGTGCCCAGGGTCAGTAAATCAATTACCTAAGAACCACAATATCAGTCTTCTTTCCCTGAGCTCACATTCCATTTCCAGAGACTGGCAATGTGCCTCCCGTGACATGTCACAGGAAAGGAAATTTTATTTTACTTTCTTCCCCCTCATACTATCAGAATCTACTAGATTGGGAAAGTGAAGTATCATGTGATACCTGTTACCTCCATTCCGGGATCATCTCTTTCCCAAACCTACCACACAACCACACCTGAAAGGAAACCATGGTGGTCATCTGGCTGGCCCACAGAAAAGGGGCTCTGGAACTTAAAGGGGCCCTTAGAAGCCACCTATGGGAAGTAGGGGTTGGTCAGGGCACCAGCCAGGCCCTTCTTCCTACTCAGTCATTCAAGGCCTGACCACACCTTGAAGGCTTCAAAGTTGCCTAAATGTGTGCATCTTACTGTACCTTACCCCTACATGCCCCTAAAGATCCTCCACCGGCTCTGTTCTGAAAGCTGAGGCTAAAGGAGTCACAAACAGCAAGAAATAAAAAGCAACAGTGATAATACCGTGGGTGGAGGAGGCCTGCCTCACACAAGGCCAGAGGGACAAATTCCTCTGCCCTCCCCCGAGCGCAGCCCTCTCAAGCTGGTAATGCTGGCACTGCTTGGGGAGATATAGACACCACCTTCACCCAGCCCTGGGAGATAGAGTACCAACATCCTCCAAAGCCAGAGCCTCATTCATGGAGCCATGGAAGATGAGAGATCAAGAAACAAAGAGTAGAGTGTCTTCCAAACTGTACCAAAAAGAATTTAGGGGACCCTCCAAGAAGCCTGAGCCCCATTTCCCTAGCCCTGCAGTCTAGCACCTGTGCCCCTTGCTGAATCCCAGTTGTCAGGCCCCTGAACAGAGCTAAATAAATGAAGACCACAGGCTCCCCTGTCCCATCACTCACAGCCAAAACACACACACAGATAAACCAAGGGTTTTTTCCCTGGATCTGAACTGAGCTAATGCCTGGCCAGGCTTCCACTAGGAACTACAGATCCCAGAGAAGTACAGATCTAGGGAGTAAAACTGTGCTGGCTCCCCTTAGTCCTAGGCCTAAGAGGCCCAAAACAGCAGGAAGGCAGGGATTCATCTCAATCCACTCTCCTCCCTGCCTCCATCCCAGACCAATAGCTTTAACTCCATTTAAAGGGGTAATGGAGGCTTGGAGAGGTGAAAGGCTGAAGCAGGCCCTTGAGTGAACAGCTCTTCTGTAGAATTTAGGACTTCCTGGTTCCCAGTCTAAGAATCAAACCACACCTCTCCCCACCCCCATTTTGGGTTGGCCCTCCAGGAAGAATCCAAATGACAACACTGGCCCTGTAGACCCTCCAGACTGTCCCTGGGTCATCCTGGGGTCAGCCAGAGCTAACTAGGAGAGATTCCTTCTAAGGAAGTTCTTTAGGGACAGACAACAGGAGGGGCCCTCCATAGGAGGCAAGGGCAGAGAGCATGGGTGACAGCTAGCCTCACTCTACCACCCCTGTGCCACTTCTCACCTTGGGTTACCACCCAGAAATCTTTCAAGGCAAGAATCCCTATTTTCTCCTTTCCAAAACCAGGTTCAAAGAGATCTAGCCTATGTAGAGAGGCTAGACTCAGGGAGCAAAACACACCAGCCAAATCCCTGCTGGGCAGCATGACAGCTGTGAGAGGGGCTGTCCCAGCCGAGGGCCCAGAGGCATGAGGCTCATGCTGCACCCCTCGAGCACTCACATACACATCCCTTCTCCCCAACACCTCTGCCAGGGCTGGAAACCCTGCTTCCGTAGAAACAGCTCTTATCATGTCATTTCTGTTCCAAAGAGGTGCAGGCCACCCTTTTCTGCAGGTTTGGGACAGGATCAGATGGCTGGTTAAAATTCCCTGATCAAAAAGGGCAGGAGAGGTCTGGGAGGGGCTGCAGGATTGGCCAGGGACTTATGGGCAAGCAGCTCTCCACACCAGGCCCAGAGAAAGCAGGAGACAAAAGCCATTTTTTTGCAGCCCACATTCGCAGGGAGCAAATCTCAACGGCCTCCTCTATAATCCCCCTAGAGATTATGTCCATCCCAAGAGGAGAGGCGGCAAAGCAGGCTAAGACAGCACTAGGCCTCGCTGGGGTCACTTTGCCAGGCAGGGGTAGTTTAAAGTTGAACAGCAAGGCCAGAGCTGCCCCCAGCCCCGCCTCCTTCTTGCCCCAGCCACCTCCTTCATCATACTAGTCTGTTTCCACACACTCTCCTCTTTGCACAGTGAAATAAGGCCTGGCGAAGGATCTAGGGCTCCCTGAGTCTCCCAAGGACCGCTCTGGGTGTCCGGACAGGCAAAAACAACCTTAAAGTCCAACCTGGCAGTAAGTCTGACCTGGCAGTGGCACCCTACCCCCCCTCCCAAGTTGCTCTGTTCTCAAGGCCCACAAGGAACCCTGAGGGAGAAGCAACCGATTGGGATTGGTGCTGGCATCAGGGCCTGGGTCCTAGTTTAGTAGAGCTCCCCCCAACACAAAAATAAACAGGCAGAGAGGCAATCTGGCCAGGTTCCCAAACTCCCGTGGTTCCATGAACCCCTAGTCTTTAAAGAGGCACACCCCAAGACACCAGGCCTCACTTCTGCCCTGGCGACTGGCTCAGGCTGCCTTGACAGACCCTGCCAAAGGAACCCTCCTCAGCTCTGGCACCCCTTTCTCCAACCTAAAGGCCAGCTCCGGCCAAGATAGTCCATCTGGCTATGCCCCCAGTCCAACCCTTTCTGGGCCCTGGCCGGGCGGACTTCACTCACCTCTTCACAGGGCGATCCAGAAATCCTCATCCGAGAACATGGCCAGAGCCCGGGCCGCTCCCCGACCTCCAACCGCCAGAGCGATCACAGCCGCCCCCCGCACGGGGGGGCTTACGGGGGCCAAGAACGGTAAATCCAGGTCGGAGAGGCCACCCTCCCTCCCCAAAAAAAGCAAGAAGCCGAAGAGGGGTTCTCTGCCTCGAGTTCCAGCAGTTTAGGTTTCCATGGACAGCCCCAGGGCGGCGAATCCCGAGCGGACACAAAGAGAGCACCGGTGGCTTTGATCTTGGGCGAGCAGGCTCCGCATCCGCGTCGCCGGGCGGCCTCTCAGTCCTAGGGCAGGGCCAGCGCCCCGGCCGCCCGCGCTGGGCTCGGGCGGAACGTCGAGGCTCTCCAGATGGAACGTCGAGGCGCCTCCCCAGCAGCCCGGAAGGAATGCCGCGCCGCCCTGCGCCGGGCCCGGATGGAACGTGAGACCCTCGCAGGAGCGCCGAGCCCCTCTCCCCGCCCGGGCCGGCGCCCCGGGGCCGCGCGAGCTACGGCGACGCGGAGCCGGCGGGGCCGCGGGGCTGAACCTGACACACACCCAGCGCCGGGCTCCTCGACCCCGAGCGCTCGCCCTCGGCGGCTTCGAGCCCCCCACCTTCTGCTCCCCCCCGGGGAAGGGAGGAGGGTAGGTGGGCGAGGAAGAGGAAGGGGCGGGCGGTGCGAGTCCTCTGCCCGCTCCCCTCCGGCCGCTCCAGGCCCTGCGCTCGCCTCCCTTCCCCTCTGGCCTCGGGAGCTGCCCCGCCCCCGGCCTAGCCGGCTCTGATCGGCGGCACCCCCTCGACCCCCGACTGGCTGTGATCGCGGGGGGCCTAGAGGTGCATGGCTCAACCCCGGCTCCCGGCGCCGGGGGGTCAGGAAACTGAGCGGAAAGTGGGGAACGAGGCAGCCATTTGCAACCGGAGAGGAAAGTAGTGCAGCGCGGCGCCGCTCCGCCTCCCCCCCTCCGCCTCCTGTTCGGCCGGTAGGGTGGTTCCTGCGAAGGGGCTATTTCCTGGCCCGAGATCTCGGCAGCGGTCGTGAAGATTCAGGAAGCCTCCGGCGCGAGATCCTGGGGGGGCCTTTTGCCTGGGGAACCCCACTCGAGAAGGGGAGAAAGGAGAAGACGCGGCCCTATTTTGTGTTGGAGCGGAGCGGCGGAGGGAGACGGCCCTCTCGGAGGAAAGGCTGTGACTCTGCAGTTCTACGCACACGCTGCGGGATCCCTCCGCCGGGGATTAACCCTGACTGCGCCGGGCCGGCCGCCGTGCAGACACGTGGGAATGAAGCCCCCTTCCTCTTTGCCCCGACCCTGCAACTGCCTTCTTGACCGCCCGGCTTGTGAAACTAGGACTTCGGCCACTTTCTAATTCTGTTCCCTGGGAGTTATCGGCCCCTGAAACTCCAGCTGCCCCCTTGCCTTGGCCAGGGGCAGTCTTTCCCGGGAGGGGGATGGAAGAAGAGCCAGGAGATTGGCCGCTGCTCTGCATCCTGGGAACTGGAGTCCGCAAATGGAGAAAGTGAGGCACGGCGCCTGGCGCTGCAAAGGGTGGGTTCTCGCCACGTTCGGGGGCCCAAAGGAAAGCGGGACGAGCCCCTGGTCGTTCCTTCTGGTTCTCAAACCCCAAAGAAGACTGTCAGTGCCCCCACAATCACCACACACACCTTCCCCAACATAACATAAATGTAGAGTTTGCCTCCCTAACCCCAGTCTTTTTCTCCGGATCTTCAGGGCCTGTGTCCCTTTTTAGTAAACAGAGGGGATGTACTGCTACCTGGTCGGAATACTGTTACCCTAGACAAGATCCCAAAACACTGCTTGCAGACACCCCCCACCCCCGTCAAGTCTGGATGAGAGGGGATTGGAATGTCTTTTCTGCATTAGCTGTACCCAGGGATGGACAGGAGGAGACAAATTAACCATGTGCTAGATACTTTATATATTCTTAGTTATTCCTCGCCCTGAGTGTGAATTACATGGAATTATGTCTGTGTTACAGATGACGAGATTGAGGCTAAAATAGGTAAACTTGCCCAAGAAACCACATGTGGTGAGAACTTGAGCTATGATTCAAACCAATGGCCATGTTTTTCCTAGGATTTAAGGAAGATGTGGAGAAAGGCAGGCAAGATCAGGCGTAGGGCTGGTTTTGTGGGAAAAGGTTTACAGTGCTGTTCAATGGAACTTTCTGCAGTGATGGAAATGCACTATATCCACGCTATCTAATATAACTTAGCCACATGCAGCTATTGAGCACTTTGAAAAGTAGATGGTGCAACTGAGGAACTTTTTATTTAATTTTAATACTCAAACTTAAATAGCCGCATGTGACTTGTGGCTTCCATATTGGACAGTGCAGGAGACCTAAATCCCTACTGGCCAGGGTCGTAGGAAGGATCGGGACTAGGTGTGCTCTGTGCTGGCCACACGACATCATGTACCCTGCACTGACCATTCAGGTCTATTTCAGCAAAGAAGTCCAGCAGTGACCCCACACCTGTCCTATAGTGACATGAGTAAACCAAGAGACAGAAGTTGGAAAATGGAAGGATCCCCCCCTGCTGTCTATATCCAGAGGCAGGGAAGCAGACCCTCACTAGAATGACCTCCAATAACATGATAGCCACGATTTCTTAAGGGTTTATTATGTATGAGGAACTGTGCGGAGCATGTCATATATCACCTCAATTTAATTTTCACCTCAGCCATATGAAGTTTTAACTATACTTCAAAGTGAGAAACTGAGGCACAGAGAAGTTAAGTGATTGCCCAAGGCCACACAGCTAAGTGGAAGAGTTAACTATTCCAACCCAGCCATTAACCACTATTCTCTACTGCTATCAGGCCTTGAGATTGCTTGATATACTTCTAGAAAACCTGAGACATTTGTGAGTCTATCCCAGACCTCACAGAAATGGCAGCAGGAGGGTAGTTACCTGTAATGAGCATTCCAGGTCAGATGTGCAAAAGGACCTAATTTTAACATAAGGAGAGAAAGTAGTGACAACCATCAAGAGACTCCTAAGCCACTAAGATTGCTCTTGGAGTATGCTCCTTCCAGCAGCTCTTATTTCTTTTTAGATTCTGGATCAGAGATGCAAAAGCAGGTGGCAGGACTTTTGAAAACTAGCCTGACAAACCGTCATCCTCAATTGTAAGCCTAACTAGCCTGGAGTCAGGCATTAACAAGGTCATAGCTAAAAATCACACCAAATTTTGTCCCATCCTCCCCAACTAAGTGCATTGACAGGGTACCTCAGGTTCCCCCAGTTGGCAGAAGTCTGTGCCCTCCCTGTGAAGGATATCATTCATGTAACCCTTTTAAGTCCTTGGGGGAGGTATTAGCCCAGTTTGCCCCTAGGGCTGTGGAGGCAGCAGGAAAAGTAGGGGCAGATAGGACCAAACCTTCCTAGCTGAAATATCCATCCTCCCACTGAGGTGGTGGGTCAATAAGAAAGGGCAGAGGCAGTAGCCTTTGACACTTAAAAAGAGTAGCATGAGGGGCTGGCCCCATGGCCGAGTGGTTAAGTTCATGCGCTCTGCTGCAGGTGGCCCAGTGTTTTGTTGGTTCGAATCCTGGGCACGAACATGGCACTGCTCATCAGACCACGCTGAGGCAGCGTCCCACATGCTACAACTAGAAGGACCCACAACGAAGAATATACAACTATGTACCGGGGGGCTTTGGGGAGAAAAAGGAAAAAAATAAAATCTTTAAAAAAAAAGAGTAGCATGACTCCAAAGGTGTGGAAGATATGAAAAAGTGACCAAAGGCATAAAAAGAGCAAAGAACATCCATTTTCATGAAAGACACTAGGGACCTGAGGGGGTGGGGGGATTGATACACACCAGGAGCATTATTTCTCACTCTACTCAACTCTCTTAGAAAGCCAAAATCTTCACAACACTTTAGTCCTTGCCTCTACCTTCCTTCCCAATTCTTACATCATTAGGAATGAGGGCTCCCCCTGCCTCCTCCCCAAATCCTACCCTCTCTCTGAGTTCCAGCAAATGCCAAGGCCCCAGGAGGGAAGCTAGGTCAGCATGTGGCAGCTGGCCACTAGAGGGTGGTGTTTCTGTAGTTAAGGGGATCTGGAGAGCCTATAAACCTGGATGGGAGTGGCAGCCAACTGGTACTTGAATAGGGAGAACCCAGTGGAAAAGAAAGGTGGGAAAGACAAGTAGTAAGTCTCAGGGTAATGGTCCTGAATGGGTGGGGAGTAAGGAAGAAGAACGAAGTAGGAACAAAGAATTAGCTCTGATTCTCCACCAAAGACCATAGTCATCACTCCTTGGAAAAGGAGATATTGGCCCTGAGCTCTCCCCAGATACACAGAAGTCAAGGACAAAAAGATTTCTCAGTTTATTTGCATATATACATGGTCACCCCAGGGAGCCAGCTCCACTTCAGGAGTCCCCAGCAACCTTCACCCAGTCAATACCCAAAACCAACGTAGGAGACTGGGTCCCAAATAAGCAATTCCCAGGACTCATATCCCAACTCTGCAAGTTATAACAACTCATTTAGCAAAAACAGAGGACTAGAGGCCAGTGCCCATGAGACATCCTTGCCCCTTTGTAAACATTGACAACCAGGCCACTGGAGCCTGGGGAAAGTGTGCAAATATGAGGGTACCACACTGTGTGCCGAGAGGGCCAGGGACACAGCTGGCCACCGTACCAGTGAAGTCCTGAGGGCCTGCCCCCACTGGAGCCTGGCAAGTGCCAGGGGCAGAATCAAGGCAGCTACCCCACGCCCGAGGGTTCACATGAGCTGGCAGCGACGCTCTTGCCCGTAGGAATTCTCCACCCGGGCAATCTCCTGGATGACTTTGGTGAATATGCCTTGAGTCAGCTGCAAGGGATAGGGATTCAGGGCAAAAAGTTAGTTCACTGCCAATACCACCCAGCTCTAAGGCAAATACCCAACTCCCTCACCATCCCCACCACTAAGCAGTGCCATAAGAAAAACACTGCTACCCCCACCACCTTCCTAATCTTCAGGCCCAGCACCTGATTCTCTCGGGCAGATGACTCCATAAATGTCGCACCCCAGGACTCTGCCAGTTTCTTCCCTTCATCTGCCTGGACCTCCCTAGAAGCAAATTTGGGATGTGAAGATGGAGGATAGCAATGTCTCCATGATCTCTGCAAAATCTTTATAGGATCTAGACTTCCTGTGACCCATCTCACTTCCAAGGTTTGGGAGGAGGGGTGGGGGAGGAGAAAATATAGGAAAACAAAGGAGCCTACGACTGAGGCTTAAAATATGAAATTATAACTTTTGCAATAGAAAGGTTATATTGTCTTAACCTTCATGGTAGAAAGAGAAGCAATGAACTTGTTCAAATCAGTGGCAGGGCCAGGACTAGAGCCTGACTGATTCCTAGTCTGGCTCACTTTCCTTCACCTTGAGCTGCAGAGATTTCCATACCTGTATGGAGAGAGATCTGCCTTGTTCCCCACTAGCACCACTGGCAGCCTGTGAGGAAACAGCAGTTACTACACAATCCTCTCCCATTTCCCATGGACCCCAACCTCCTTCACATCAGGGCTGGAAAACTCCCCATCAGACTAGACAGGATCTATGTCTCAGCCTCCTCTCTAACTTGGACTCATACTCCCCTCTGCCCTCTCCCATCCCCTCATGTCCACACTATGTCTCTATCCCCTAGGGCCACTTACCGGGTTTTCCCATGGCCTTCATGTAGCTTTTGGTACAGACTCTCAATGACTTGGAAGCTTTAAATACAAGAAATAGAGCTATAACCTTATTCTGGAACAGCCCTCAGATCCTCCCAAGTCCCCACTCACAACCTTGGTCACTTACCTGTGCAAAGAAGTGACAGAATACACAAGCACATAACCATGGACCCCAATGATGAATGAATAGGGCAGAATGCTGTACTCATCCTGACAAGAAATAGAAACATCGGTACCAAGATCCACAACACTCAGATGGCAAAGGGTGGTGGGCTGCATCCTGGGGACCCTCCCTGGGGGCACTGCCTACTCCAGTCACTTCTATTCAACAAGTATTTATAGGGTAGCTCCAATGAGCTGCACACTACTAGCTGCTAAAATGCTTTTCTTTTAATACTACTTTATAGATAAGCCACAGAGGCTACCAGACTTCATCTCCCAGGACTGAACTGCCAAATTTAGATACCCTACCCCAAACTAGTACCTGCCCTGCTGTGTCCACCAGGTGTAGGTGAAACTCATCTTTGCCAAGAGTCACTATCTTGCTGTAGGCTGAAAAGAAAAGAAAACTTGACTGTGAGGTGCCTTGTAGGGCTAGCAATGTATGCCCCATACTTTCTTAACCCTGGGGGTGACAGAGATGGACCAGGTCCAGGCAGCTCTCCAGGAAACTGGAGAGACAATGTTAGGGTTCTGATTGTGTACATCTACACCATCCTGGACTCAGTATCTTGCAAAGTCCACACTCTACCTCCACTCATTGAACAGGATTGCTAGAGAAGACATTAGACTTAATGTCTAATTAAATCAGCTCCTTGGCACCAGGAAAATCCCAAATTATGGAGTTGGTCGGGCACCCAAACCCTCCCTGTCCCACCCTAGGGTAGAATTCTACTCACTATTCTCCACCGTAGGATCATAGCCTTCCAGGAACTCGCCCTCCACAAACTGATGTGCCAAAGATGTCTTCCCTGTGGGAAGCAGTGGTAGTTGTATCCAAATCAACCATCCGTATTCACATCCTCTGTCCTTTCGGGCTGTGGCCCAGGACTAAAGCGGACCCCAAATTAGCACCCTAGTCTGTGAGTGCCCCATGCAATGCTTTCCCTTGGCCTCCCTCACCCTCTTTTCGCGCTGGGTCTGTGCACCTTGGCCACCGGATGCATTCAGCAGCGCCGCAGGAAGACTTTCCCGCCGCCTTTCCCTATCCTACCCCTGGGAAGATCCGGAATTATCTAGCATCAAGTCGGCCCCGCACCGGGACACCCACACAGACCGCGCCCCCGTCATCAAATCCTGACCCCACCCCCACCCCCCAGAGTAACGCTGGGGACCACTCTGATGTTCCTGCAGCCAAACCCACATTAACCCTTACATGCTCCGGCTTCCTGCAGCTCTCCACAGACTACCACCACCCCAGCCTTTCCTCCTCCATCCTCCATCCTCGCTCTACACCCCCGTTCTAACGATGCCTCCATTCCTCCCTGGGTCGCATTCCCGCGGGAGTGCGCCTCCTCTGGCCACAAAGCAGCGGTGCGTCTGTGCTCTCCCCGAGGCGGAGACTCACCTACAGAGCGGTATCCGAGGATGACCACCTTCCTGTAACGAACTAGCGGCATGGCAGGAGCCGGCCCCGAGGGGCTTGCAAAACTGCGGGCTGAGAGAACCCTAAGAAGAGGAGGTCAGAGTGTAGGCAGGCGCGCAAACCGGCACAGAAAAGTCTCTCACCCCTAAGCTGCCAGGGGCAAGCCAGAGGGAAACCAAAACAAGCGCCGCGCCCGGAGCTGGCCACGTGATCATAACACAGCAAGACTAACGCGAGGGAGCCGGCCGCCGGGGGAACTACAGTGCCGCGCCGCTCCGGGCTCCGCCCTCCAGGCCGCTCGCCATTGGTCAATTAGAAAGGATAAGGGCGGGGCTGCCAGCAGGAGGGAAGGGTGGGCCTCACGTGGAGCGGGAGAACCAGCAGTTGCGCATGCGTAGACTAGAGCCGGTTCATTCATAAAGAAACAGAAAGGAACCCGGGGTCCTAGAGGTGTTGGCGTATTTGCAATCTAGCAGAAGTGGCTGCGAAGAGTCTGGACGGAAAATACTGGTTCTGGCTGGGCTGGAATTTCTGACTCTAGGCCTCCGTTTTGCAACGTCTCTGGGGTCCTTGGATGGGGGGGGGGGGGGAAGGCCAAAGTTCCAATATGTTCCCTGTGCATGCCCCAGCCTTCAGCCTCAGATCTTTTATTGTCAGATTTTCAGTCTTCCAGGATCCAACTTCGGAACTGCAATTCTTCTTCTTGGGAAAACTGTTAGAATTTGGGGCCAGATCGTCTGAGGTTTCATTGTCATCATCATCATAATCAACGCATTCGTTTATTCAAGAAATATTTATTAAGCATACACTACATATTGCAGGCGTTGCTCTAGCTTTGGGGATAGAACGATGAATGGGACAGACAAGGTCTCTGCACTCAAGAAACTTAAAACTTAGTGGGAAGAGACAAACATATAAACAAGGAAATACTAGATAATATTAAATGCTATAAAAGACTGTGTGATAAGAAATAGCGATTTTAGGGGCTGGCCCTGTGGCCGAGTGATTAAGTTCACGCGCTCTGCTGCAAGCGGCCCAGTGTTTCGTTGGTTCGAATCCTGGGCGTGGACATGGCACTGCTCATCAGACCACGCTGAGGCAGCGTCCCACATGCCACAACTAGAAGGACCCACAACAAAGAATATACAACTATGTACTGGGGGGCTTTGGGGAGGAAAAGGGAAAAAATAAAGTCTTTAAAAAAAAAAGAAAGAACGATTTTAGATTAGTGATACTTTCTGTCAAAGGAAGCCCCATTTAAACTAAGGTCTGAATGACAATAAGGAGCCAGCTAGCAGAAGATTCCGTTAGTGCTATGATGCTAAGATGGAAATAAATTTTGTTAAATTCCAGAAGAGAGAGAGAAAGAAGAAAAGTCCAGTTAGCCTAAAATAGATGAAGTCTGAGAAGATGGCAGGGGCCAGGCCATGTAAAGGAGTTTGGGCTAATTCTAAGTACCAAGAAAGCTGTTAGCAGTGTTTAAGTTGGGGCATAATATGATCTGAACTATGTTTCCAACAGATCTCCCTGGCTGTGGAGAATGGATTGTGGTTGAGGGGACAGGAGCAAGACGGAAAGCGGGGAGATCAGCTGGAAGACTGTTACTTGTAGTCCAAGTGAGAGGTGAGGATGGCTTGACTAGAGCAGTAGAGATGAATGAAGTAGAGAATTCAGGATATGTTTTGTTTTTTTTTTCCTTTTTCTCCCAAAGCCCCCCGGTACATAGTTGTGTATTTTTTAGTTGTGGGTCCTTCTAGTTGTGGCATGTGTGATGCCACCTCAGCATGGCTTGTTGAGTGGTGCCATGTCTGCGCCCAGGATTTGAACTGGCGAAACCCTGGGCCACCGAAGCAGAGTGCACAAACTTAACCACTCGGCCACAGGGCTGGCCCCCATGGATATGTTTTGAGGCTGAGGTCAAGCTGACTTGCTGAAGGACTGGGTGTAGGAAGTGAGGGAGGGGAAAAGAGGAAAGAAAACGCCTAGATTTATAGAGTTCTACTTTGTGACAGATGCACATCATTGTTATCTCGTCGAAAATTCACACCAGCTCTAAGGTTGATAATTGGTATTGCTCATTCATTCGTCAACAAATATTTTTCAAACAACCATCATGTCCCAGGCACCCTTCTAGGTGCTGGGAACAGAGCAGCAAGCAACATAGAGAAGGTCTTTGCCCAGAAGGAGCAAATATTCTTTTGAGAGAAGACCAACAATCTGCAGGTAGATAATAAATAAGTTACAATAAAAAAGTAATAACTGCAATGGAGGGGAAAAAAGCACAAGATCTTAATGGGCTAGCATGTAACTTGGAGTGTGGTACTACTCTTTTTTTATATGATATCTTAGAAAACCTGAGGAGGTGACATTTGTGCCTGAGCCTTGAATGATGGGTAGCTCTCATCGTCCTTGTCTTACAGATATGGAAACAGACTTAGTCATACAGGTAGCGCACGGAAGTTGCACTGCAGGATAGAACAAAGAACTTGATTCAATTAAATTCAATCAAAATTTATTCATCTTCTACTATGTGCTAGGCACTCTTTCTATGTGTTGCACACTAGGGATATAAAGATAAATAAGAGATGCCTCGGGCATTGTTTAGTGAGCCAATCTATAAGACCTGTGCATCTCAGGACCAAGATATTTGTTTATTAAATATCCATCACCTTGGGGCTGGCCCCGTGGCCGAGTGGTTAAGTTCGCGCGCTCCACTGCAGGCAGCCCAGTGTTTCGTTGGTTCGAATCCTGGGCGCGGACATGGCACTGCTCATCAGACCACGCTGAGGCAGCGTCCCACATGCCACAACTAGAAGGACCCACAACGAAGAATATACAACGCTGTACTGGGGGGCTTTGGGGAGAAAAAGGGGAAAAAAATTTTAAAAAATCTAAAAAAAAAAAAAAAATATCCATCACCTTAAAAAGTAATGGATAGGGGCCGGCCCTGTGGCATAGTGGCTAAGTTCAGTGCACTCCTCTTCAGCAGCCCGGGTTTGCCGTTTTGGATGCTGGACAAGGACCTATACCACTCATCAACCATATCTAGGTGGCGACCCACATACAAAATAGAGGAAGACTGGCACAAACGTTAGCTCAGGGCTAATCTTCCTCAAGCAAAAAAAGAGGAAGATTGGCAATGAATGTTAGCTCAGGGCTAATCTTCCTCACCACCACCACCAAAAACAAAAGATAATAAGAGATGCCTTTTAGGCTGTTTGTCTTTCCAGATTAACTCTCCACTTTTTTCCACTTAGATTTGTGTCCAGGAGGCAGACCTTGCCCTCTGGATCCCAGTGGGGTTCAGCCAAAGGGAAGCATTCACAGAAGACCAGATGGAGGGAGGAGCATGTCTGTGTCCCCACTGAAGGTCACCACACCTCTCAAGGCATTCCTTCCCATACACACAGCTCTCTTGTCCTGTTTTCAGTAGTTCTCTCTCCTCACCCTTCAGGCCTATGGTGGTAACAGCCCCTCTGATACTTACCTTGGGGTACTGCTCTACCCCTTGTCGTTTCCCTATACCCTGCCCACACCTTCATAAATAGTCTCTTTAGTAAATTACCCTCAGATTATCTTGTTTTCTATCAGGAAGATAACAAAAGGGCTAAGACAAAAGGCTTTCTCAGGGCCAGGCCTGGTGACCTGGTGGTTAAGTTCAGCATACTCTGCTTCAGTTGCCTAAGTTCAGTTCCCATGTGTGGACCTACACTGCTCTGTTAATGGCCATGCTGTGCTGGTGGCCCACATACTAAAAAATAGAGGAAGATTGGCAGGGATGTTAGCTCAGGGTGAATCTTCCTCAGCAAAAAAAAAAGGCTTTCTCCTCTTGCGGTTTCTTTCTTTTTATACAGGAAGAAACCTCACAGCATATTTTCACCTATATCTCCTTGAGCAAGACTGTATCACATGGCCATCTCTAGCTGCAAGGGAGCCTAGATATTAGCATTTTCTTTTCTACATTCTATAGTAAAGGAAGGCAAAAGAGAAGATGGGTGGTTAAGTTCCTGCACTCCTCTTTGGCCCAAGGTTTGTGGGTTCAGATCCCAGGCACAGACCTACATATTGCTCATCCAGCCATGCTCTGGTGGTGTCCCACATACAAAATAGAGGAAGATTGGCAACAGATGTTTGCTCAGGGCCAATCTTCCTCACCAAAAACAAAAAGAAGAAGAAGAAGAATTAGAAGAATTTGACCTTTATTCAGCACCCCAGAGTTCTCAAAATATACCACTAGTAATATGTAAGATGATTTAGGTAATACACAAACTTAAAAAAAGTTTTTGTTATGTAATCTTTAATGGGTGGTAGGAAAAGCAATAGCCAAAATGCCAAAACTATGACTTCACAAATATTCTTGCTTAGAAGAGGCTAAAGTTGGTACTCAGAAAAGCCAGTAGAATTAGAGAAAAATGTTGAAAAATTATATGGGTGGAAAGGGACTACAGACCTAGTCACGAAAACAGTACAAAGTTTGGGATGCACTGTAATAAGCTGTTTCCTCAGTGGGGGTATTGAGAGGAAGGTAGTACCCTGAGGAGAGCCATGCTTTGTAAGGATCACACTGGGGGCCCCATGGCAGATGGTGTATAGGGAGAGGTTGGGGCTGGAAGCAGGAAGCCCTATTAGGAAGCCAGTACCCAGGAGAGTAGTGACAGAGAGGGTGGTGAGGACTCATACACAGGGCACTACAGATACAGGTGATGACCTGGTTAAAGGGGATGGAGTAAAGGAAGATGGCAATTCCATTTATCCAATTAGAGGACATGAGAAGAACAGGAATTTTTTTTTTAAAGATTTTATTTTTTTCCTTTTTCTCCCCAAAGCCCCCAGTACATAGTTGTATATTCTTTGTTGTGGGTCCTTCTAGTTGTGGCATGTGGGATGCTGCCTCAGCATGGCCTGATGAGCAGTGCCATGTCCGCGCCCAGGATTCGAATGGGCAAAACCCTGGGCTGTTGAAGTGGAGCGCGTAACTTAACTACCTGGCCACCGGGCAGGCCCCGTCCACCTACTCTTGACTTCTGCTAGCTTGGAGTGTGATAAGCACCAACCCATTTCAGGAAAATGGGAAGTACTTAGCTCTTCTCAGGGGACCTTGCTCAATCGAGGGACCACAACCAGCAACTTACAAAATAATTGAATCATAACCTGTTAGAGCTGGAGGACCCTGATGATCATCTGGTAGAGCTGTTGCCAAACTCGAGCATACATCAGAGTCACCTGGAGGGTCTGTTAATGCAAAGATTGATGGGCCCTACACCGCAGTTTTTAATTGAATAGGTCTGGGTAGGACCCAAGAATGCATTCTGAAGAAGTTTCCAGGAGATACTGAGGTTGCAGGTCTGGGGAACCACTTTGAGAACTACTGACGTAGCACAATTTTTCCCTACCACAGGCTGGGAAATTGCAGCCCAGAGAAGTGAAGTGCATCACAGCAGCAAAACACAGTGAAAAGAACATGGACTTTGCAGTCAACCAGACCTGGTTTCAAATCCTTGCTTATATACTGTGTGATCTCAGGCACGTTGCTTAAACACTCTGAGCCTCAGAATAACAAGGTCATGGATGTTTGTCATTCTTTCTGGCTGCCTGCAGAAAGATCGAGTTCAGGTTAGACAGCGGCAGTGGTGTCAGCACTGGCTTCCAGCAGCCAATGTCAAAGCATCGGTCTGCAAATTGCAGTGTCTAGTGTTTAGTGGCAGTTGCCACAGTGCCCCCACTGGCTCAGTTCTGTGATTTGAGGCGTTGTTTCTGGCTGCATAGCCTCGGAACCCAGGTCCCCAGCTCTCCTGGTAAGCTGCTTAAATCCTTCTGGAATCAAATACTCATTTTTGCACAAGTGTTGTGAGAAGTAAATGAGATAATGTATATGATATCCTTATCACTCTATTAAAAAAGCGTTGGTACTCATTAAATTGAAGCCATCATAATAATTATTAGTTTGAAGGTGAATTCACAAGTTTGGCCAGAGAGGTTATGCCCAGAGGAAGGCAAATGGTCTGGCCCCCTCCATGGTTACTGAGAAAGATGATCCTAAGAGGAGCACACAGTCTAGCCGACTTGGGAACTGGACTTGCTCAGGACACGTCGAAATGCTCATGTGCTAGGGAAGCCTCGCAATAATTCATGAGAGCCTGATCTGGGTCCCACATGCCAATGTATCCCATTGCTTTCCCTTTCCAGCACCAAGGATGCCTGCATCCTCTACCTAGGGTACTCACTTGCCTTGTATTGAGGTACCAGATTGTTGCCTGATGAGTAGAAAATTAGTATAAAAGGAGAGGACTATCTCTGTGGGGTATTTCAGCCAGATCAAACAGAGGTCTGAAGAACCATCCCTGCCCCACCCGTGACCATATTTGGCATATCCCTTCCGAAGACCATTCTGGGCACACAGTAACAATTCTGATTGACCAAGTTGCCCGTTTGCTACCCTTCCTTTTGGATTAATGATTGATACTGGCTGATCAACTACTCTTTCTCTTTCATTTTAGATATGTCAATATCGGTAGATAAAGTTGAGAGAATTATTTTTCTCCTCTACTTACTCCTCACTCCTTCCTTCCTCCAATCAACCACCAAGTCCTATCAATCCCACAAATATAAATATTTCCTGAAACTGTCCTTTCTTCCAGTCTCCTTTGCCACCTCTTTATCTCAGCCAACATCATCTCTCATCTGCACTCTGCATTGTCCTTTTTGCTTGCTCTTCTCCCTGGACCTGCTAATTCCCTTCCAATCCATTCTCCACTCAGCAACTAGAGTGATCTTTTTAAAACCCAAATTTGATCAGGCCACTACTCCAAGCTGAAAGCTAATTAAATTAATTTAATCTATTAAAATCACTACTTGTTCCTCTAGAAAAACGTCAGAAATCCTTAGCCTAGTACAATGCCTATTTGCACTTGCAGGGGCTTAATATATATTTGTTGGAGGGAGTCAAGTCTCTGGTCCCTGGGAGGAACTGCCTTGACCCTTTGTGTGTTAATTTGCCTTGTTTAAATCTCAGAGCGCCTCCTTATTTCCATGCTCTTGGTAGCAGTTCATTGTAGCCTCTGGCATCTCTTACAAAGTGATTTCCTCAAGGTCACACAGCTGGTGCATAAGCACCAAATAGAATATACAGCCCTATTGTTCTGAACTGTAGAACCCCAGTTAAGTGGGAAGCAATCACATTTTAAAAGTGACAACCACTAGTAGGATGCTTGATCCTCCTGCAACACTCCCACCAAGTTTCCAGGCCTTGGTATGGAGTCTCTCAAAGATAAAGGAAATCCGCCTCCTCTCCCGACCAAAGAAGCCCTTTCACGTTTGCACAATTCTAACAATTATTGAAAATCAGACATTTCAAAAAATAATCCATCCTAGTCAGTTTATCAAAGGATAGAGAGAATGAGGGAAAGGAGGCTGTGTGTGAGAGAGACCCACACCCTCCTTCCTGTGGTTATCCTAAGGTGCTCTGGGTCAGCTGCCTCAGAGAGGGAAGAAGGTGGGTGACTTTGCCTCCAGCTTTGTTCAGGGGGCGATTCACGAAATCTAGTCTCAAACATTCTACGAGATACTGTAGACTAGCCAGGGACTAGAACAAGGAAGGGATGTGTGTGGAGGAAACGGAATTAATCCCAGCTCAAATGTTGGGTGGAGTCCCAGCTGCTGCAGCTGCTGAGGGCTTAACCAGCTGTTCCCTGGGCAGCTGCAATGTTCAGCCCAGACCTGGCTCTCAGGGTGGCAGCTCTGCTTCAGCTTAGGGCCATCAGCTCCAAGCTAAGCCAACGCTCTGCTGAAAGACTCGCTGGAAAGCAAAAGAAAATAGCACAAAAAAAAAACAGTCTCCAGTTCCAAGGACTTCTGTTTGGACACCATGTGGTTTGAAATCAGACAACTGTGTTCTTAGGTTGCGTGGTCCCAAGGAGAGAAGTTGAGAGATGGTTTGGGTTTAAGTTTCAGAAAGAAGCAGAGCCAGGGCTGGAGGTGCCATCTCCAATTCTGTTCCTGTCCTGCCCTGTACGGCTCCAATTTCCCTACACTGCTCCCCCACCCTCTGCTCCCATAAAAAGCTCTATGTGGGGCTGGGGACATTTCCTCCTTGTGATCAGGATCAGAACTGTGCTCAGATGAGGACCAACCTTCTTAGGGATAAAGGTGACCCGGGAAGACCATCCAATTGCCAACTTCCTTTTTAAAATGCAGGTTTGATTTTTTCCCCTCGCCTGCTTCAAATCCTACAATTGTTTTTCATCTTTAGGAGAAAATCGAAAATCTTTAAAGTGACTCACATCTCCCTCTCACTGTACTGAACTTGTCCATGCTCCTCTGATTCATCTTACTCTTGCTTCCCAACTCCAGGCCTTTGCACACGCTATTCCCTCTGCTTGAACCACTCTTACTCATCTTTCAGGTCTCAGCTTAAATGTCACATCTCGTCTCTTTCACCACACTCTACAACCTTCTGTTTATGCCTGTCTTTCCAGATGAACTGTAAGAGCCATGCCTGACTTCATTGTCCTATCCCCATGGCACAGGACAATATTTAGCACATAGTAGGCACTCAGTAACACCTCACGGGAAGCATTCATTTGTATACATCAACCAAGTCACATCTGGAGACAGTAACAGGGGAGGAGGGTTTGAATGTGCTAATTGACCATAAAATCCTCCACAGGGAACTACCCTGACCAGTCGTAGCCTCCTTCGCATAGACACCTGCCTCAGTCTCATAACCAGAGAAGAAAATTTCCTCTGATATAGCAGAGACCACAAGAGCACAGTCAGGGAGAAACAGGTCAAGGCTCTAGGTCAGAAATCCTCATATTTCAGGCAGAGTTGGTTATTTTCACTAAGTGAAGACCCCATCTTAGCACTGGCCTCTTCTTAATTTAAACATTTCTGGAAGCTTGTCTTAGTCTGCTGTGGCTGCCAGAACAAAGTACCAGAGACTGGTTTAGACATCAAACATTTATTTTCTCACAGTTTTGGAGACCAGAAAAGTCCAAGATGGAGGTTCCAGCCGATTTGGTTTGCGGTGAGAGCTCTCTTCCCAGCCTGCAGACGGCTGCCTTCTCACCATGTCTTTGCGTGGCCTTTCCTTGGTGCATGTGAAGAGAGAGAAAGCAAGCTCTCTGGGTTCTCTTCTTATAAGGACACTAATCCTATCAGATCAGGGCCCTACTCTTATGGCCTCACTGGACCTTAATTACTTTCTTAGAGGCCCTATCTCTAAATACAGCCGCATAAGCATTAAAGCTTCAACGTATGAATTTTGGACGGACACATACATTCAGTCCATAATGAAGCTCAATTTCCCCTCTCCCCTAATCCAAAAACAGCTGAGTCTTACGCTGTGTTGGTATACCAGCCTGCTGTGGATTCCTGCCAGAAATCTGCACCAATATATATAGTTCCTTAACTGGGGGCTAGGGAAGTTTAGTTAGGGAAGCCAGCCATCTGGGCAGGAGGAAGAAGAGCCAACGAAAATGAGAGAGAAATAACTGTCAGAAAGCTAGGACTTATTCGTGACTCAATGAAGGGAACAGGGAAGAATCAAAAACACATAGGATGTGGCCCCATCCATCAAGGCAGTCTTACTTCTTGTTATTTCTGCTCCAGTTCCACCACTTACTGGCTGTAGTAACTTGGGCAAGTGACTGAAACCTCTCTTTGCCTCAGTTTCCTCATCTGTAATACAATCTCATAGGGTTATTGTGAGGATTAAATGAGAATGCTTGTAAAGTGCTAGAATAGAGCCTGGCAGGTAGTATGTTCTCAGGAAACATTAGCTACGTATAGTTGCACTTCCCAATCTCCCACTCTAACCAGCCTGCACATCCCAGATTCCAAGTCCTTGCTGGTGTTGTTACTTCTGCCTGCATGCCCTTTCTGGTCTCCTCCACCTACACATGCTTCAACATCCCATTCAGGCCCTACTTTCTCCACAAGGCCTTCTTTGTACTAATATGACATTTTTTGCCCATAAAATTCATCTTGATTAAGTAACAATGTTGCTTTGGTAGTTAACATTCTTATACCTTTATGTTTATTCCTCGCGGGAAGAAACTGTTTCTTTATCTTTTGTGTGTTTTTCAGTGTCCTATGCAGTGCTACACTGTAGATTTCAGTAAATCCTGCTTGAAGAAAGGAGCCAGGGGAGGTCTGGATTCTAGCCATAAAAAGGTCACCTGAGCCTTGAAGCAGTGATTCTCAACTCTGGTTTCCCAGTATGCAGAGTGGTCTTGCCGGGATTATCACAAAATGCTTTGAAAATTCTCAAAACAAAATTACTCTCATACTTTAGTTCTAAAACAAAACCAAGTCTGTCACACAGCACCTACTAAAGATAGGAGTGTTACCGAATCAAACGATTATAGGGGGGACAAAATAACCCAAAAGTTTAGGAACCATTGATAGTGCTTCTAGTGGAGTGATGAGGAGAGAAACAGACAGACAGCAGAAAGCAGGAAAGGCAGTGAGAAATGGGCGCAGAGCATAGATGGCATTTACAGAGTGCCTCTTCCACACTGGGGACATACACTGATCTTGTCAACAATCCTGTCGGGGAGGTATCATTATCTCCAGGTCTGCCTGACTGCCAAGCCATGCACTTTCCCTAACCCCCACTGCCTATTTTGTTGATGTGAAGAGGTGCTGCAATTAGAGATGTTGTATGGCCAAGTGAATATCCCTCCTGGCCAGCTTCATGGAGATGCTGCTCTTTGCTGCTTGAGGGCAGGTGATAGATTTTTTTAGGGAACTGGGAGGGCCTCAAAGAGACAAGGATAATGAGAGATGGAAGTGAGGGGTGAAAGGTGAGTCTCAGGCCTGGGAAGTAGTCTATAGGATATAGTTTAAGGGAAAACAATTAGTTCTCCTTGTCCCCAAATATCTTCCTGCCTAACTTATTAAGGTGCTAGGCATCAGCACCTTATGGTTTTGTGGTCTAAGGCCTTATTTTTAGCAGGGCTTTAAGACATATGCATTACCTGGGAAGGGGAGTAAAAAAAAAAAAAAAAAATGGAGTCCATCAACATAGGAAGACTAATTAGTTTATCAGATTAGTTATCACCTGGAATGACATGACAGGAGGGCATCAGGATATGATAAAGAGAGACAAAGGCAGGTTTAAAAAGAAAGTAGGAAAGGTCCACAGGTTGGACTGTGTTTCTGAGAGTGGGGAAAGGGGAAGGTAGGTACAGGAAGGTAGCAACAGGCACCAGGTGAGGACTGAGGGAAATGATGGGTGGAAGGGCACTAAAGGTAAACTTAGCCCGCTTCCAAATGTTGCCTTTATCAAGCACTACCTGGAATCCTAAGTATGCTTTCACCTCCAGACACTGAACTCAAGGGTTACAAGGGTGAGGGAGATGAGGGGGCAACTTGAATTCATGAGGAAGTCTGGACTGTGACAGGCTATATGCCTCCAGCTTCTAGGAGCCACAGGAATGCAAAAGTGGGTGGTTTGCAAGAGCTTTCCCAATGAGAGGCAGGTGGCTCCTTGCCAGCCCTGGACACCTGTGGCTCAGCCCTGGTAGTTTAACAAGCCCCACCCACCATCTCTCCACTCCTAGGAGAAGGCTCCTTTGCTCCAGTCCACCCATCATCCATTTAGTATATATAGTTCTCTTTCCTTTGGTTTGGAAGGGAACTGATCCTGAAGGCCACCAGAGGGCAGTGCATAGCAGAGACCCTGCACCGGGAGAGCGCAGCGGCTACAGGGAAGGGCAGGTACCACCAACCCCCACCACCCCCCAGGCCCTAGACACTCCCCTTCCAGTGCAGCCCAACTTCTCCAGAGCTTCCATTCCTAATTGAGGGCTGCCTGCCTGCCTGGATTCCAGGTGTCTGCTGCGTTGGAACCCAAAGCTTCCAAAAACACTCAGGCCAGGGAAGCAGGACCAGGGATAGTGGGAGAGGGGAGACGGGGAGGCAGAGTAAGCCAGTAGAAACAACAACCAGGACTGGTGACCAGGAAGGGGCTCTGGTTTTACTTCCTACATGCCCTTGCTTGGAGAGCCTATTTTCCCCCAATATAACAGGGCTGAAGCCAGTCTCTGTGAGCAATCCTTCAGGAGGGATAGGTTCCAGCCCTCTGTCAGGGTTCTTTCTCTTGACCAAGAGTGTGTGGGGACTATCAGTTATGAATTAGCTAGAGATTCCCACTGGTCATCAGTGAGTCCAGTGACATCCCAGAAAAAAAACATCGGCCCCATCCAGACCCTGACACAAGGGTAGGATGTGGGCTAGGCTGATTCATGACCTTGATAAAGGGCTCAGGACTGCAGGCTAATGGTCAGGGGGTCAGAATTCTTTGCATTCAGTACCCACAATGGCCTGAGTCCCTGCTGGAGTCGCTATGAACATAGAAAGGACCCACAAGGGCCCTCTCCCTTGTTCGACAACCCTGGACCCTCCAACAGTCATATGCAACCGTGGGGACAGAATGCTGGTCCTCTCTGGGTGGGAGAAGGGACTAGGAGCCCAGAAAAGGGCACGACTGACTCTTCTGGTCTCTGTTGCTGATTGATTGGGATGCCCCCTCAGTGGGGAGGAAGAAGAGCAGGAACACCTGCTGGGGAAGAAGGGAGGAGTCGGAAGTAAGGGATTGACACCAGGTTGGTCCCCTTCCTCCCCACTTCCAGAGGTGAATCACGCTCTAAATAGAGATATTTTCCAATAAGCTCCTGGAAGCCTTCCCTTTATTACCCCCCTGTGGGAATGTCGGACGTCACATTGGCTGGCTGTGTCAGACAGTGTTAACTCCAAGCCCTAGCCCCTCATCTTGCCAGGCTGGGCAAGCAGATCATTATATTACAATTTATAAATAGAAAATAAAATAAAATAATCAGGTGGGGCTGAGGCACCGGGGCAGAAGAGGCGAAATAGTCCCCGTCAAGGAGTAACCACCATCTCCTCCACCTACCTAAGACCTGGTATCATCTCTTTACGGTTGGAGGTTACCCCTAAACCAGGCAGTCCCGTATCGCCTCCATTTTTCTCCCCATTCTTCCCTCCCTCCCAATCAGCACCGGTTGCTGCCCACATCCCCAGATCTCAGCCCGCACGCCCCTTTTCGGCGGGCGCCTCGAGGTTTCTATGCCTGGAGTGCTCAGCCCAGCAACTCCTCCGCCAAGCGATAGAGGAACCGAGAGTACCAATGCATGCCAGTCGGCTGGACGGCCCCGCCGGGAAGCAGCGCCCCCAGCGCGTGCAGCAGGCGCAAAGGAGCAAACGCGCGGTGTGCCCACTGATGACTCTCCAGAACCGCGTAGCAAGAGGCCAGGACGTCGTTGACCAGCAGCGTCCCGTGCGCTGTGAGCGGCGCGAACACCCCCACGGCTTCCTCCCGCGCCACGCGAGCCACACGCGCCGGCCGAAGGGCGTCCCCGCCGGGCGCCAGCACTGAGTCCCCCGCGCGCAGCCGGCGCGCGAACACCGGTGCAAAATCGCCTGGCGCCGGCGCCGGCCCGCGAGCGGCGAACACCAGGTGCCAGGGCGTGAGCAACAGCTTGCGCGGGGGCCGCTCGGTCTCCACAGCCACGAAGGAGGCCCGGCGCTGCAAGTCCCGGTCCAGAAAGAGCAGCACCGGCGTGGGCACCACCCGGCCCGTCGCGTCTGCCGCCAGCACCCAGTCCCCGCGATGCAGTTCCCTCAGCCCCTTCCGCTCGCCGCTCCGCAGGCGCACTGTGGCATTTCCCGGAAAGCAGCCGCCTGCCCTGACCGCCAGTGAGTTATCTGCAGGGAACAAGCACAGAGAGGATTGCATGAAGACCAGCGGTTCCAGAATGTTGGTACAGATTCTCAAAGATGTGGGTCAAGCCCAGCGCAGACCTCACCAGTCCGGGGACAACATGCAATGACCCGCAATCTGGCCCCGACCTGGGCAGGAATGGAAGGGTGGATTCCAATACTAACGCCCACTTGGTCTCCCCTAGAGTCGCAACAGGGCAGTGCAGCCTCAGTTTCCCAGAGAGAGCCCCCTTTGGGCGGACCTCACCACCCACCCCCTACTGTACCGGCTTTGACCGACACGTGGACGTGGTTGCGGGACTCGTAGTAGACCCAGTCGAAACCGGCTTCCACTGCCAGGCGCGCCAGCAACCCATACTTATTGCGGTCGCGGTCGGACGTGGTGATGTCCAAGGCACGGCCCTCGTAGTGGAGTGAGTCCTGAGCATGGTGGCCGTCCTCATCCCAGCCTTCGGTCACCCGCAGGCGCACTCCGGGCCACATGTTCATCACGGCAATGGCTAGCGCGTTCACCCGCTCCTTACAACGCTGGTGGGGAATAAAGGAGTAGGTCTCCTCACTACAGCCACCACCACCATGGGGGCAAAAGGGACCTGGACGGGAAGGGTCAATTCCTCTGTTTTCCCCGCCCCACTCCACTCCCTCCCAGCTTTTGAGTGTCCTGGAGAAGTGAGAATCTGAATAGGTGTCGCCGCCAATGTGCGCTCCCTTTCCAGAGCATCGTTGGAAAACTGTGGGGTCACCTCTGAGATTGAGAGGGGACGCCTATATCTAGCTCTTTCCCTACTTTTAATGCCCGCCCCTCACCCCTATTCTTTCTGGGACCTCAGCTTAACCTGGGAGAGGGCGGGTGGAAGCTTGGTCAGGGAGGGGTTGAGCAGCCTGGCTCCCGGAGAGGAGCCCCTGTTTGAGCCTGGCCCCCGCCCCAAACCCCGGCTGCCTCCCTCCGCCTGATTCATCTTTTGTTTCGTTGCCTTCCCTGGCACCGGGCATCGCTTCCTTCCTTCCTTCCTCCTCCTCCTTTTGGCCCCTCGCATTAACCCCTTCGTGGAGCGAGTGCCCCCCACAGAGGTGCCCAAGCGGAGCCGTGAGGGATCAAGGCTGCTGGAAAAGGGTTGGGGTGGCGGGGGCTGCGCGAAGTACAATGGCCATTCTCCGGGATGACTTAACCGAGCGAGAATCCCGGGCCGAGGCCGGGGACGCGCCGGGAGAAGCGGACTCAGCAGCTCCATCCACAAAGGCGCTTTTCAGCCGCCCCGGCGCAGAAAGAGGAAAGGGCAGAAAGCCGCGCCCCCAATCCCTGCTCCGGCCTGCCGGGTCCCCTCCCCCAGAGCGGCCAGCTTTCCCAGATCCTGCTAAGGTTCTGCCACCCCTGAGAGCCCCCATCTCTCCCTCTCTCTTCCAGATGCGGTCCAGAAAGGCGTGGGAGAAGCACCTGAGAATAACGGGAGCTGCCTTTGCGCGGATCTGGGGGGCCCCCTGCAGGGTGGGAGTGGAGAGGAGGAAAAGCAGCAGCGGCTGGAAGCCTGCACCCGGGGGAGTGAGACCAAGGTTATCTCGGCCGCTCCAGTCTGGGAGCCGGAGACCTTGGCGCGCACCATAGCATGGACATGGCGGGAGGAGGCGCAGAGTGGGCAACTTCCTTTTCTTCTCCCCCTCTGACCTCTCACCTCGGACTTGGTTTTCTCCTAACTGCCAGAGAGACACTTTCCCCCTAACCTTCTTCCTGAGTCTTCTACACCTCCGCAGGGTTGGGGGGGGGGGGGGGGGGGGGCAGGAAAAGTGGTAACTCCTTCCAACTTTTTGTCGTTTTGTCCCCTAAGGAGGCCCTGAGGCCTTGACCTGCGGGGGCAGCAGCCCAGTGCAGAGCCAAGTCAATGGAGGCCTTTTGCAGCCAGGGTGTGGGAGATAAGCAGGCCGAGGGGGTTCCCAGGCCTGTCAGAACCCTTCCTGGGCCTGTCCCTTGTTTTGCCCTCTTTGCTGCAGGTGGCAGCCAGAGGGAAGGGCCACCATATTCCATGACCCAGGAGGGAAGGAGTATCTCCAATCTCTGGGCAGGAGGAAGGCTTCAGGGCGGGAGCAAGAAGGAATTCTTTCTCCCCTGGACAGGTTTTCCTAACAAAATAACCTGGAAAACTATGGCAATTAATCAGAGGAAATCCGTACCCCTCCCTCTCCCCCCACCTCCCCACTCCATACACAATTAGGTGGTGTAATGGAAAGTGTATAAGACTTAGAATCAGGAGTCCTGAATTCTAGTCCCAACTATGCCACTAATTAGTTTTAAGAATTTGATTAAATCACTTTTCCTCCTGGGACCAGCTCTCAATGTAAAATGGGGGATGAGGGAGGTGGAGGAGGATGGAAGAATGTGACTTTCAAGTTTCTTTCCAGTTCTGACATTTGAGATCACTGGCCAGAGGTGGTCCTTCTCTCCCAAGTCATTGCTCACTTCATCCTAGGTTGGTTAGGTTCTAGTCTGCAGCAGATGCTCAATGCATGGTAGTTGAATTCGTTTTAATTCTTTAATTCCAAGGAAAGCCCCTGAGCTAAGCTGAGCTTGAGGGATGCAGGAGCCCTTTGATTCTCAGGTGTGCCCATCTAGTTTTCCCACTGAAAACTGCTCTTCACCCCAAGACAATCGTTTAGATTCTAGAAAAGCCTTGCCCTGGTTCTAGGATGCCTCCCCCATGCCAAAGACAATTCCTGCTCAGCTCCTCCTCAGGGAGATGGCCTGGTGACCTGACCCTTGGCCACCCCTTTGCCAGCCCCCTTCTGTCTCTTTGGCCCACAGAGCTTTTCCACAATCGGGTCAGGAGACAGGCTAAGGGTAGAGCTTTCTGTCTGCTGCCTAGCTAGCTCCTGGCCCCCAGCTCACCCCAGCCCTTCCTGCCTGGCTTGGTAGCTGACCCCCGGTCCACGCCTCAGCCATTTCCCGTCTCGCCTGCCGCCATCCTCCTTTCCCCGCCCTCACTGTCTCTCCCAGCTTCACTCTCACTAGTCCCTCCTCCCCCTCGCCATCCCAGCCTCTCCTCGTTGGGATCCCTCCTGATCACTCAGTTCAGTCAGCAGGGTTTTTTTCTGTTGGGGGAAGGTCTTTCGGACTGAGGTCTCAATAGATGAAGCCCAGCTCACCCTCCCGGGCTGCTATAGGAGAGCAGAGGAGTTGACAGTGCCCTGGCGCAGGTGAGGAGAGGCCCTCCTTACCTCGGTCATCAGGCGGTCTGCTCCACTGTTCTCCTCATCCTTGAAGATGATGTCGGGGTTGTAGTTGGGCACCAGGTCCCGGAAGCGCTCGGAGCCCCTTGCCACCCTCCCTTCGGCTGGCCCACTGGCGCCCAGGGTCCGCTCAGGCACGCTGGGGACAAATTGCTTGTAGAGCAGCGGCACCAGCTGCTTGCGCACGTAGCGGCGCCGGCCAACCGGCCCCCGGCCCGGACCGCAGCTCTGGGCCGGCAGCGCCAGAAGTGCCAAGCAGCACAGGGGCACCAGACTGGCTGGCAGCGCCATGGATGCAGCAGACTCGGGCCAAAAGGGAACGTTCTTGTCCTCACCAGTTCGCCCGTCAGTTGGGCATTTCCCCAGGCACCAGAGAGCGCAGCAGGCAGAGCTGCCCCCAGAGTGCCCTAGAGCGCTTGTGGCTCTGCGCACCTGGCTGCTGCCAGCTCTGCCTACATGCCCCCGGGGGGTCTGGAACCTGCTAGTGACGGGCCATCATAGCAGGGAAGGGGGGTCGTGGGTGAGTGCCAGCCCAGCTTGGCTCTGCTGCCTGGCTCCAGCGCTGCCAGAACGCCCAGGCTCCGCCTTAAGTGGCCCCTGGCCCCGCCCCCCGCCCTTCTCCCAGGACCGTCCCGCCCCCTCCCACCAGGGCGGGGGCTCCAGTCCGTCACTGCTGGTCCATTTCGTGACTGAAGCAATTAACTGTCCCATCCTGGAAAACAGGCAGGGACCTGCCTAGGAAATTCTAGTAGCGTTACAGTCGTTGGCTGCCTGGATAAAGCATCCTTCCATCTCCAAGCCTAAGCTTGGCACCAAACCATCCTCCTCTGATACTTGAATTGGATCTTTGCTCTCCCAAAGCCTACCCTGGCAGGCCATGTGCTCTGCTATCATCCAGGAGGTATGGGTTCTAGCTTCTGTCCAAGGCCAGCCAAGCCCTTTGGGCATATAACCAACCAGAACCTCCCTTTCTCTGTGGTCCTCCCCAAACCTCCCCTACTTCCATCTTTCCTCACCAGCAGTAACCAGGACTGGAAGGGGTGGGCACCAGAGGACCATTTTCCCTGGTAGCTTTGCAGCCTTCTGCTGGGAGCTTCCTCAGAATCAGGAACAGAGCTCCATAGTTATAGTCTAGTTGAGGACTTCAAACTTTTGTCTCCTCTCTTGTCCTGGCCAAACCCCAACAGCTGCTTCTTTTCAAACGAATAACTTGTCAATTGGAAGCTGGTGGAGGGCAATGGGTACTTAGATTTGTAGTCTCTAACAGGCTAATAACTGCTTCTGTTGACCTTCCATCTAGGCATCTCTCTAGCCTTCTTCCTCTCTGGACCCCCTGGGGCTCTGCCTCTGGCCACTCAGGTCTCATCTCAGAGGCTTTGAGCCTGCAACACTTCACCCACCAATCTACTATCATTTAGAAATCACTTTTTCTCAGAAGCCTTCCCTGATGTCCTGACAACTGCCCATCTCTGTGTTTCCTTGAGAACCAGTAATTAACTGCCATCCATTGTGGTACAATATTAGAATTATCTGCAACCTTTACTAGACAAAACAATTCTTAAGCACAAACTTGTTTATCACGTAGCCCTATAGCTAACTAAGCGCCTGGCCTATAGTAGAGTGCTCAGCAAGTATTGGTGGCATCTACACTTTTTTTGTATTCTATACTCACCCCTCACTCAGCTCTATGGCTAGCACTCACAGCAACTTTGTGCACATTAGAAAAAAGCACCCCTTCCACAAAAGACACCCGACTGCCATTTGCCAGAAAATAGTCATAGTAACTACATACACAGTGACTATGAGGTGAATGGTGCCCCTGAAGTTGTGCAACATACGACCTGCATGACCCTGAGCAGAAACTTTGCCCCTGCCCCCAACATAGCAGCGAGGCGCACATAGCATTCGGGGCACCGAGAGCTGGAAAGATGGAGTTAGGTTCTTCTCTGAGCTGGGGATCAAAAACCTTGTCAGGCCGCCACTTCTTTTACTCTACGTCCAAGAGTCAAGTGAGGGAGGTGTATGTGTGTAGGGAGAGGTTATCCCATTCCTACACCCATGCCCACCTGCCCCCAAGGACTAAGGCACAGAACAAGGCCATGGGCACAAGGAAGAGTCAGGGGACCAACCAGCTTTACACAAGGCTAAGGGAGGAGGAGCTTCCCACTGCCTAATCGTGTGGCCTAACACCAGACCCAAGTCCCCAAAGGCCAGTAAGAATGTAGATGGAGGGCAGGCAAAGGATGGTGTGCAGGACCCGTTTCTCTCAGTTGGTAGACTTAGGACTGCAGGGAGCAAGGCTGTTCAAACAGACACAAAGACTCTTTAAAAAACCAAAGCAAACCCTGGATCAACTTTATTGCTGATAGTTGTGGCCTCTTCCTCCCTATGCCCTCATCTCTCTGGTAGTCCAAAACCCCTCTAGGACAGCACAGTGCTTAGGTTCTGCTGGGCCAGAGGCAAGGGAGACAATCCACCTCCCAAGTCCACCCCGGCCCAGTCCCTCCCCTGTCCCCACCCCACCCTATTGCACATCAAATCATGTAAACATGGCTACGGGCATGGCCCGAAACAGCAGTGAGGCAGACTGATGTGTAAACACGTTTGGGACCAGGAGCCAGACCCAGTCACGCAGCCCCACCCCACACTGGGGCCCATGGTTAAATCTGGAAAAGCGGGGGGGGGGGCCTGGTCCCAAACTCTGGCTCAGATTATGCGACAGTGCAGACGGCTCAGCTCCCCTCTGCCACCCACCCTCTCAGATTCCAGGTCCTGAGGTCCACCCACCCCTCCAGGCCTGGGCAGCAGATGGCAGTGTCCAGTTTTCTCCCTCCCACACCCAGCTGGAGGTCACTGGTGCTGGGTCTTCCTAGATGCCCGGGGGAAACCGGAGACAGGCAATGGCAGTCTGTCCAGCCCTGGAGAAGAGTAGGGGGCAGTCAAAAGTGAGGCATAGGTCCAGTCTTCAGGGATAAGACAACCAAGCCATAGACAGGGTGGATGAGGTACATCACAAACAAAGCAGAGAACATGCCCTCTCCCCTGCCGGGATGACCACTGTTCCAGAGGGCTCCACCTCACAACCACCCCACCAGCCTGTGCCCCCACCCCCTCTCACCAAAGGCCCGGATCAGTTCTGCCCGCACAGCTGCGGTGAAGGTCTTCACCAGACATAGAGTGGTGAGGCCCGCGAAGGCTGCATTGTAGAGGAACACGATGTAGAAATTGCCCAGCCAGTTGAAGCGTCCAAAGTCACCCAGCAGGTCAAAGCGAGTGAGCCCTGAAATACAAAGGCCGGGATGGGAGGTGGGCTCCCCAGCCCCTCCCTGACCCACAGCCCAGCTTTCTGCTGCCTCCTGGTGGCTACATCTCAACACTGCAACTGATCAGTTGGCCTCTCCTATGCATTAATTATTCCTACCTCCCAAGCTCTGTCTCAGGGGCAGTTCAGTCCTGTTGAAGAAAAGCATCAGCAGCTAGGCTTCCTTCAATTTCCCTTCCAGAGTTTGGCATCTTCTCCTCCAATGTGGCCTTTGCTCAGGCTGCAGGTGCCCCGAGGAGCTCCCTGAACCTGCTACTTGTTCCTGGATCAGGAACCTGCAACCTGTTCATCAAGCGTTTTTTTAGTAGACAGGGCAGTGTGGAGGCTAAGAGCTCGGACTCTGAGCTGCTTTGGTTCCAAACTCCACCCCTCACTAACTGTGTGATTTGGGGCAAATTCCTTCAACACCTGTGCCTCAGTTTCCTCAACTATAAAGTAAAGAAAATAATGGGACTGTGAGAATTAAATAAGACAATACACATAAAGCACTATAAGTGCCAGGCACCATTCTAACGCTCAGTGAGCCCTTAATATTATCACCATAAATCAAAAATCTGGGGCCACCCCCCACTTTAAAACAAAATACTCCTACTTGCATCCAATCTAAACAAACTAACTGATGGGCCCACAAGTCTAAATCTTCCTACTAAATCTCCATGGCATAAATACAGATGGTATAGCAGAGAGAGCATGAACTTAAGAACCAAATAGAACTGATGTAAATACTAAATCATTTATAATATATGGATGATGATGTGGGGGTGGCAGGTACCTATGCCACTCCCATACTACCTTCGGGTGAACTAGATACACTTTCGAACATTTTTACCAGGTAATTCTAGATTATAGCTCTAAAAATGGGAGAAGCCCTGAGCATATTATTTGACACCCCAGTGTGTGGGGAAAGCAATGGACTAGGGTTCAGGAGACAAGGGTTCCAGCCTGACTTGGCCTTGCCCCAAACTAGCTGTATAATTCTGGGTAAATCAATTGGCTTTTCTGATTTTTATCTTTAAAATGAGAATGTTTATTAAATGATCCACCCCAGAAGAAGATTTGGGGAAAAGTGGTGCTTCTCCACCAAAAAATGGACGTAAATGGGGGAGGGTGTGGGAGGAAGCAAATGGGAAAGGTATGAGCTTTGAAGCAACACTACTCTACTACTCTGAAGCTCAGCATAGGCAGTTTACAGAGCCTCAGTTTCTCCTTCTGTATAATGGGGATAATACCTCCTCATAGGTTTGTTGTTTGAATTAGAGAGAGCATATATATAAAGTACCTGCTTAGCACCAGTAGGTACTCAAAAAAAGCCAATTCCCTTACCTCCTTTTGCTACTTACCTAGAGTTCGAGAGAAGACAGGAAGTGCTGAGCTCAGGACCAGAAGGCAGACACAGTTCCCAATTATCTGGGTGGGAGTAAGGAAAGGGGAGGTGAGGGCAGGAGCTCCAGCACCTAGTACCCATGCATGTTCCCAGGGGGGCTTCCTCTACCCTCGCCCAGCTACCTGCGTCATGGCTGTGTCGTGCCATCTGGGCCACAGGCCCCGGAAGAGTGGAGAACTGTAGAATCCCACAACCGATGAGACCATCAGGTAACTGCCACTGGGTTAGGGAAGAACTGGCCAGCTCCCAAGGATTAATGCCTCATCTCAAAGGGAACAGACCTCTCCCCTAGCCCTCCTTTCAAATCAAGTCTTTTCCTGCTTTCTGAACCCCAGGTTGGTGAAGACTTGCCCCCTTCCCCATCACCCTCACTGTAGCTCTGCCCAGAGTCCCAGAGGAGACAGATTCAGCAAACAGAGGCAATGATGGATTTCCAGAAGGATACAAGATGAGTACAACCTGAATGACAGCACCAAAGGAGCCCAGCTTGGAGAAGGAGACCTGGCCCAGAGAGGTACCCTGAGAGATGGAGTGGTGTCACTGTGGAGTACTTCCAACCATCAGTACCACCCAGCACTCAACCTTCCCTCTGGCTTCAGCTTCTGCCCCCTCATCCCAGCCTTTCCTAGGCCCCCCCAAAACACATGGTGGGATGCCAACCCAATACCTGCATGCCCCGGGGCATGGCAGCCTCATCAATGAGCAGCTCCAGGATGTGGATGGCCACAATGAGTACAGACAGGCCCTGTGTAAGGCAAGGTCACAAACTCCCATCCCTGCCCCAGCCCACAGCAGTATCCTGAGTTGAAAAGTAGGAGCAGACACCCTGGTCCAACATTTTCAGTTTCCAATTAGCTGTGTGGGATGTCCTCAAGGCTGTTGCTAGCAAGAGAACACCTCTGAGGGCATTATAAGATGTAACTTCCCAAGTGGAAGGACTGCAAAAAGGCTGAACAGAAAAATGTGCCCCTTCCTCCAGACTAATAAGATTTATTCCCAAGTCCAGGATGTGGCAAGTGGGGGGATGGACTGGATTTCAATCCTTATTTTCATCCCAGAGCAAACTTGCATAACTACTCAGTGGCCCTGTGTGGGCTTGAGCAAACTCCTTAACTTCTCTGTTTCTTCATCCACAAAATGGGAATTGATGTGCTCAGCACAAGGCAGGACACAAAGTAGGCACTCAGTGAGAGGTAACTATTATTACTGATGACAACCAGGTCCCTGCATCTCCTCCCTTTTCCCTGAGAAAGCCTAAAGTATTCAAGGGCCTACTGCTCCCCAACCCACCAAGGCTGGAATACCTACCGTCAGTACCAGCAAGAACAGCATGGCCAGGGGGTAGCCCAGGTTCCGCTGCCAGGCGGAAGCCCTCCGCCGCTTCTCTGTGCAGGGATGGGAAGCTGTCAGCAAGGGCCTGGAATGAGGGGCTACTTCCCTTGGGGAAGCCCAGGTATCCCGATCACTACCATCCCACATACCGAGCAGGACCCTCTGTGTCTGCAGAGCCAGGACCTGTCTGTGAACCAGCTCCATGTCCAAAGGCAGCCAGCAGGAGGTGGGATCTGAGGGCAGAGAGGATGGTGCTGCCCCCAAGTCCTGCAGCCCCGGCCCAAGCCACGCCCACCATCCCTGCTGGGAAGGACCACAACTCACTGCAAATCCTGCGGGTCAAGGCTGCCTCCTCAAAGGCTGAGCAGTACAGCTGCTCCTCCAGGTCTTCCAGCAGCTGAGGGTAGGGGAGAAGGAGGGACCAACTGACAGAGGCTCCCGGATTCCAAGGGCCCCAGGAAAACCCTGCTCATCCCAGGGCTCCAGAGTCCCATTCCTTCCCCTAACCCTCATTCACCACCCTGTGGCCAACGACTTCATCCAGTCCCTCCCAACTGCCTTGTGTTCTGCTTTGCATGTCTGGTGACCAGCTCCAGATGATGGGGGTGAAGGATACAGGAGCCAACAAAAGCTGTGGCCCTCTGCAAGGTGTGCAATACACAACCATGGGATTGCTTCATTGTATGGCTCCCGCTTTGCAGGAAGCTTGCCCTGCAGGATCAAAGGGCAAGGAGCACTACATACCCGGGGCTTGACCAGCAGCTTCCCAGTGACCGAGAACATGCGGGCGAGACCTAGTGGAGTACAAACTGTGGGGACAGGAGCCAGTCACCTGCCAGACCCTTCTCTCCACCACTTCCCCTACCCACTCCTCTATTCCCTCTCCTTCCACCCTGGTCGCTCTGGCCCAAGGACCTTATCCATCCCCTCAGACCCGAACACTCACCCAGGAGCAGCAGGACTCCGAGGAAGGAGATGCAGGAGTAGAGGTAGGGGAGGTAGTACTCCCAGAAGTCTAAGGGTCAAAAAAGATGTACGTCAGCTCGTCTCCCTCTTCCTGCTTAGGGAGGGCTCACAGGCCTCAGAGACTAGGGAAGGACACTACACTGAAGCCTACAGGGGTTAGGCAAATAATGCAAATGAGGAAAGCTCAACTGCCTCAGCAGAAGATGGAGTGGCAGGGACTACAGAAAACTGGAGATCCTAAGCCCTACTGAAAAGGCACAGCCGCTACTTGGCCTCAGTCACCAGGGACTAGTGTGGCTGGATCCTCAAACTTGTCAAGCAAATATGGATATTAACCTCTCAACTTTAACATGTCAACAACTGACTCATATACATATATTTTAATCAATGCATGGGCCCCACGGAACACTTCTGCAGGTTGGAATTGCCCTGAAGTCCATCAGTTTGAAACTTCAGTCTAAGGGAGAGGGTCCCAACCTTCTCCACCTTAGAGGGATACTGTTGTTCCAGGCAGGGGGACATTAGCCAACTGAAGAGCCACTCAGCTGGAGCGTGAGGAGGAAGCTGGCCCTCTCACCATAGAGTGACTCCCTGCTGGCCTTGTTCTTGTCCACAATGGCTGATGCCACCCACACTATGCCCAGCACCAGCAGAGTGAGAAGCATCAACATTACCACCGTCTCGTAGACTCGGCCCAGGACACCCTACAGGAGGAGGCAAGAGGTGGAGCGGGGAGGGGTCAGCACCAGGGCAACATGGGGAAGGAAGGAGACATCAGAGATGGCAGGCTGGCTGGGGGAACTAAAGAGCTTTGGATTCAGCAGACAGGGGAGGGCATTTCCCTCTTATTCTAAGTCACTCTGTCCTCCTACCCTACAATCTGGGGCCATTCCCTATACTGGATATTCTTCATTTGCAACTCCCTCCCCAGATTCAGTCCCCACCCTGCTCTGGGAGGTTGACCCCCGAGGTCTGCATCACATAAGCTCTTTGCTTTCTGGCTTCCTGTTCAGCTTGCCCAATGGGAAGGACCAGCAGGAGAGTGGAAGGTAGGAAGAGAGAGAGGTCAGGGTATTTTTTCTGTGTGTCCTCCCACCTTTGGCACCTTGGTTTCGGCAGTGGCTGCAACACTAAGACAAGAGCTCCTCTGCTTGGTGGCTGCACCTCCCCAGCTTCAACTATCAGTGGGTTCCAGAAATGATTTCTTCCCTTCACTCCCATGGGTTTAGATGTGGTAATGACTTCTTGCTGTTGCTAGCACCTCAAACTCCTTGTTGGTCCCCTTAATTCTGACTATACCTCTGCAAATAGTCTGTTCATTGAAATCTCTTCAGGTGAAGCATTTGAGTAGAAATCTGGTTCCCGCCTGGATCAATTGACACATCTCCCACTCACCTTTCTGGAGCCAGCAAAGCCTTCAGACTCAGTGAAGAAGTATGCAAAGGGCATGAGGAAGATGAGGGATAAGTTAGAAAAGAGAAAAACAAGGTTCCAGAGGCCTAGAGCAAAAAAGAAAAAGCAGAGGTGGTCAGTAAGGGGACTGACCTACCTGCTCCCTATCCCCACCCCAAGCTGCAACCAGGAGCCACGCACCATGGATGAGGGAGCCGTTGAGCCACTGGATGTAGTAGTTTCGAGGCAGAGAGAGCAGCACCTCATTGCTGATGATGGAGAAGGGCAGGAGCAGGACAGCACCCAGGGCAACCGCCAGGGTAAAGGTGCACAGTTCGAGCCTGGGCAGAGGAGGTGACAGTGCCCTTGCTTAGGTCAGACACTCACTACTCTATGCCCAAGAAGCCCCATTCGTCCCTATAGGCACCTGTGGCTTCTCCTGGAACCAGCTGTAGCAGTGACAGATCCAGGGAAAGAGCGGTCCAGTTGGGGCTCTACTCACTGCCCCACCCCCTGCCCTAGCCCTTACCTCCAGGGAAGCCTGGGCACATGGGATGGGCACACCTCAGGCATTCACAGGAACCTGGTCACCTGCCATGTCATTTGCCCAGACTGTCCCCAGGAATGTGATCTTCCTGCACATGCCTGTAGGGTGTGCCGGGCATGAAGCCAAGCTATGGGGCCTGGCTTCTCTTCTCTGCTCAGGGATGTGGATTTCTGAGCCTGCCTTCTTCAGCCCGGATAAGAACAGGGTCACCCCATGTGGCTATGCCCTGCATGAAGGCACTACGACAAAGTGGGGAAAAGGAGCAGAAATCCAGCTTCATAGCCAAGGCCTGTGTCCTGGGCTGCAACAGCTGACAAGAAGGGACATTTTGATCTAGGTGGTCCATCAAGGGGGAAGGGTTGCCTTCTTCTAATCTGTTGACCCAGAAAGGTCATCTCTATGTTTTTCTCTATACGTGCTAGTGAATAATAGCAGCCTGGAGCAAGGGTCATCCTGTCAGAATCAAGCATGCCTCACCCTCGGGGGTTCCACCTTCCCCATCCCCTGCTCTGTTTCCATCCATCTGCATCCCGCCCCACTCCCTCCCCAATAGCCACTGGGAAGTGAAGCCAAGCTGGAGCCATTTCCGGTGACTCAGGCCCCAGCCAACAGGACTGTGAGGCTCCCAGAAGCTCCTGGCCTAACCAGGGAGACAGGAACAGCAGCTTCTCCAAATGTCCCCAGGGTGAGGTAAAGCCGGAAGAAGCCAGAAATCAGGTGGGAGCAGAAACTCTCTCTTCACTGTGTGAAAACCCCACTCTCCCTTCAGTTCCATGGGCCTCACTAGATCCCAGCTTCTAAAGGCTACTGGTACCAGCTGCTCAGGCAGTGACACTTACACAATCTTGTTGACTGTGGCATCTTCATCATCCACTACAAGAGAAAGAGGCATGGGGAAGAGGCAGGACATCAGCGGGCAGCTCTGGGAGCCATCTGTGTTGCAGTGTGCCCTCCTAACCCCCTTCCTGCCCCCTGAAAGAAGAGCCTGGCCACAGAGGCAGAGCTGGATAGGAGGCTCTTGGAGAGCTCACACGATGAACCCCACAACCTGTTCTCTGGCCAATGTGGCAGCTTAAAGGTCAGTGGTCCCAGGTGGGAAGAGTATAAGCCAGAAATTCCCCACTTCCCTCCCTCCCCATGATCTCTCCCATTACAGCTTCCTCTTTATAAGCTGAAATTACAAGAAACAACTGGTTTGTGAGGTTGGTTACATCAGTGGCTAGGTGTAGTGAAGGGAAATGAGGGTTGGGGGAGAGAGAGAAAATCCCCAGGGGAATCACACTGAGGATTCTTGGGTGGGGGCTTATGAAACCATCTGGAGGGGAAGAAAGGCTAGAGCCAGGACAAGATGATCTGTACAGGCTGGGGCCAGGAACTGGGGCAAGTGTGTCCGCCCCCTGCCCCCTTCCCCCCAACCACACAATGCCTACAGGAAGGAAAGCTCCAGTCTGAGCACACTAGGCCCTCTATAAAGAGAAAGGCCACTAGCACCAGGCCCTAGGGCCCAGTGGTCAGGGAGGTCACTGGTCCTGGGTGTGTAGCAGTAGGAGAGGAGATGGCAGAGCTTGTGCCTGTGATAATATGCACCCTGCAGTTGCGTACTTTAGGTTCACAGAGGGTTTTCACATTAACCATCTCCTTCGGTCCACACAGTGATAATGGACTAAGCAGAGACTATTAGGCCCATTTGTAGAGGATGAAACTGAGGGTCAGAAAAGTTACATGACTTGCCCAGAGGCTTTATTAGTTCCATTTATTAGATACTTCCTTCTAGACTTTCCACTAGACCACCTTGTCCCTGCCTCTGCAGGTTGGGAGGAAGAGGCAAAGTCTCCAGAACAGCCACCTCTCCTTTCCCAGAAGGCACCACAGGCCCATTCTCCTGAGGCTGGCCCCATGGCAACGGGAACGCTGGCAAAGGGAAGGCAGGAGGGAGGCAAAGCACAGGTACCTGTGGTGAACTCAGTGGGCTTCTTGAAGCGGGTCAGGGCGATGTGGCAGAGGATGTAGAGTGTCGCAAACAGAAGTGTTGAGATCTGTGGCAGAGTGTGAGCTGGGATGAGAAGCTCTAATCCCCAGCACATTCCATAGCCCCGGGGGCCTCTAATTCCACGGGGTCGCTTCCCCAGAACAAGGCTCCACACTTCCAGGGGTTCCATCTTTCTCCCTAGTACCTCCTTCTGGTCAGGGCCTCAGGGGCCTCTAAGAAGCACCAGACAGGGGCTGTCCTGTGCACCTGAGGAAACAGCACCCTGTCCAAATCTAAGGGGCTTTTCCTGGGAGAAAATGGCTTCAGTCAAACCCTGGGTAGTAAATGGTCAGAGAAAACGCCTAGAGACACATACACACCTGAAATGGGCCACGGAACCAGAGGGAATTCACTCTTGGCACATTGTTGGAAAGGAAAACAGATTTGAGGGGAAAAGGAGGATGTCTGCATGGTCCTGGCACTCCACTCCCCCTCCCTCCACTCCCCTGCCCCCAATGCCACCTTGCCTCAAGCTCCAGGAGAGAATCAGTAGGAATCACATTTCTATGCCAAGTCAGAACTTCTAGCCTGTCTTTATTCAGGGACCCTGAAAGATCAGGTCCACTCTGGGCCAAATCAGAGCCTCATTTAATCCTCTGCCCCTAAGAGTAAGCCTTAGTTGGGGCCCAATAGCTACAAATTTCTAGAGCCAGCATAAGCCCCTTTAAAAGCTGTCAATCCCTGGTCCCTACCTCAAGTGACTTCCAATTCCAGGGTCAGGCCTCTCAGGGCCTGTCCGGTGCCCTTGAGTGATTGGACCTCTAGTCCACAGTTACAGTGGGACTTGGCCAGGTTCCTCTGTACATGCATTCATCCCTACCTACCCCAAGTAAGCTACTATTGCTTAGGGGAGGAGCCACCAGTCAGCTAGGCTCCACAACCAGGGCCAGAGAGTCCTGAGAAAAGATGTTATTGCGTTTGAAGTAGGCCAAGAAGGCAGGATCAGTCTCATGGGCCCTCCAGTCTCCAAGAGGAGCCGACCAAACAGGGAATCTGCACACAGCTATCTATACATGGAAGGAAGAAGTTATAGATACCCCAGAAAGCAATGGGTCCAGGACAAAGTCGTAGCTTTTGACATTAGGGAAGCAGAGTAGAATGAGCTACTGAGATTGTAACTGCAGGATTTTCACAGCCTAGTGCTCTGCCCTGGGCTTGCGTAATAGTCAGGAAAGCAGGAGGGCTCAAAAGGTCAGGCTGGAGTTCCACGCAGTTCCAGCAGAGGCTAAGTCATTCTCTAGAGCAGGGGATGGGAGCCAGGTGGGGGAGGCACCAGAAGTCTTCAGGCTGCCCTTGGCCAGCACTGATGTCCTCAGCTAACGGGACTAAAGGATGGGGGAGACATCTAGGAGGCTGCTTCTCTGTCCAAGGTCTCATCCCTCCCTGTTCTCTAGGAATGTGGGCCTCGGGCCCTACACTGTCTCAAGGCATGGGCATGCCGCCACCATATGCCCAACCCCACCACATGGGATTATCCACTAAGGAACACACAAGGCAGGCTTCCTGAGAGCAGATCTGGAGTTCTACACATGGACTGCTATGCTCCCTCTTTTCAGTCCTCACAGACGAGGGCAGACCTAGTTATGTCACGTTCACTTTACTCCTCCTCCAGTCTGAGGCTGCCCAGGGCTGACTAGAGCCTGAGAAAAATGGATGACCCCATCAGTGGGTCCCCCTTCATTAATACTTCTATTTTTCCAAATCTTTCTCTTTTCCTTTCCATTTAGTATTTGCAGGTTAGGGTTACCCTGGGGAGCTCGGGGGGAGGAGACAGAGGAGAAAGATGAGAGTTGAGAGTTCAAAGCAGGCTTGAGGAAGATGTAACTCCCTAGGCTCCACCGGGTGTCCCCGGCCCAGGAGTGAGGAGTCCATTGCTGTGTGGCAGGTTAAGTGTTGCTCTAGGGGCAGTGAGGGAGTCAGGAAGGCAGCCAGGTGCCCTCTGGAGCACGGGGGGAACAGCTCACTGAGGAAATCCCTGAATGGCTGGGAAGCTAGGAACCTCAGTTTCTAACAAACACCAATGGGAGAGGGAAGTGGGAGGGGGAAAGGGGAGTAGAAGGGGAAACCTTAGTTCTGCATCCTTACACAGTAGAATCCACCCCAGCAAGAGTCCTTTCTTCCAAAGTGGAAGACCCACCAAAGTTCCCCGTTATCTCCCCTTCATCAAGCATCAGTTGGGCTTGCGGGGTAAATGCGAATAAGCCCCCCACCAATCAAACCCAGCCCTCTGGGGCTATCCGACTAAGATCGGCAGGCTCACCAGACTCTCAGACACACGAGGACTCACGCCCAGAACACCGGCGGGGTGGGGGACCCGGGGGAGGCGGGGGGAGGGGCGTGTGGAGGGGAGGAACGGAAACCGACCGGCTTTGTTTATCGCGCAGCTACCCAGCTGATCCGGTCTAGGGGTTCGCCCGCCGGGGCACCGGTCCTTCTGTCGGGCCGGGCCCCCTCTTCGCTCGCCCCTGGTCCGAGCAGGGTCTGACGGCGCTCTGAGCCCAGGCGGTCGCACTCCGACCCGAACTTCTCCCTCTCTCGCGACGCCGGGGCTTCTCCCCCCAAGGTCCTACCCTTCCTGCCCGGGTCCCGCACTCACAATGCACTCGCGGACCCTCTCGTGGAACAGCTGCTCACGCACGGATAGCACTTCGTAGTCAGCTGCTTCCATACTCTGCTCAGCATGACTGAGGCGGGGGTGTCTCCGGGCCCGGGGAGGACGAGCGGGGAAGAAGCCGCCGCCGCCAAGCACCCGGACCCGGCCAAGAAGCCTCTCCTCGCCGCCTGCGACGGAAACTCGGGGTAATATGGGGCTCAGATTCAGTCGTCGGACGCTCCGCCCTTAAAGGGGCAGGCACCAGCGCGCCTTGTTTTAAAGGGCCCAGCCCCCCCCCCCTTCTGCTCCCGCCCCTTTAAGGTCGGGCCTCAGTCCTGTTTCAATCCAAACACCCGCCGCCAGGCTCGCAGCCAGGAAGCGCGGGCCCTGGGTCTATCTTGCCAGAGACCGAGTGACGACACAAGGGATGGGCGGGTTCCTTCCAGAGAGCTGGACTCATTGGCTCCTAGAGAGCTGCCGCTCATCGCTAGAAGAGCGCTGATAGGTTCGCCTTGTGGAAGGAGGCGGGATCTTTGGGGCCTACCGGTGCTCTTTCTAAAACTAAGCAACTGTCTCCCTCACCTCCAGCAGTAGAGGAGCGACGACTCGAGCGTTTTAGTAGCGACTAAGATTTTAGTTTGACGGTGGTTAAATTAGCCACTTGGACTAGGGCAGGCAGGGAGGATGCGAGAGCACCATGGGGGTTCTGAACGGTACCGCTGCCCAGTAACCCCAGGCCCGAAGCAGCATTTTCTGAAAGTGTTTTATGTATGGGTTAAAATTAAAGAACCAGGGAAGTGGGAATGTGTGCCTTTAGCTTTAACTCATATATGCTGGGTTCACGGTAGGGGAACCAATATCAGGGCTGATATTAAGTAAGACCTGGTAACAAGCTGACCACCTACTATTTGCCACTCACTTTATAGACTTTATCTCATTTTAACATCGCAATAACCCTTCAGGGAAGGTGTTCTGATTAGCCTTTTAGAGATTAGAAAATGGTGAGAAGTTGTCACATGCCCAAGGTCACACAATTAAGGGAAGCAAGTTACCTTCCTGTGACCTTGGTATGTATATGTACTGTTTGGGAAGCCCCACCTTAGTGAAGCTGAATCCTTCCTTTAAATTGGAGGGACCAGTACAGAGAAACTCAAAAGAAGGGCTGAGTTTTGCAAAGCCCCACTGAAGAATAAGAGCCCAATTCTAAAGGCCTCAACTGGGCCGGCCCAGTGGCCAAGTGGTTAAGTGCCTGCGCTCCCCTTTGGCAGCCCAGTGTTTCGCTGGTTCGGATCCTGGTGCAGACATGGCACTGCTCATCAAGCCATGCTGAGGTGGCATCCCACATGCCACAACTACAAGGACCCACGACTAGAAAAAAAAGGCATATATATATATATATATATATATATACACACATCTATGTACCAGGGGGCTTTGGGGAGAAAAGGGAAAAGTAAAATTTAAAATGAAGAAAGGCCTAAACTACATCCAGTTACTATCTGAGCAAGAATCACAGGCCAGAATTAACAACTGAATTCTGTACCCTTACAACTTCTTGGGGCAAGTTATTTTAACTCTTTTCTGTTTCCCCAGCAATTTGCAGTAGAACCTTAGGAAATAAAAACATATACTTGTATTTATACATTATGTATATGTATATATACATATATACACCTGTCTTTGGTGATAGCAACATATAATGAGAGAACCTGAAGAGCTGATTTCTCACTTAGCAACCAGGCGTGGAGTGAACAGAACTCTAATGGGGAGAGTATGTAGAGACAGTTACAAAGAAGAGAAGATAGCTGGCTGGGTCTTTGGCTCTGCTGCAAGGAAGGGAAAGAGAGCGCAGGGAAGTGGCTTGGGCCTATCGAGTGTGTTTGAGGAATTAACATGAATGGATCAAGGCCCTGCCCTGGAGGAGCTTACAGCTTGTCAGGGAGAAGTGACCCTGGTGCTTAACTCTTCTTCTCCGATCTTTGTTTCAAACCTATGTGCTTTAATGATCTTATTAAAACACAAATTGGATCTTGTCCCTGCTCAGAACCCCTCAAAAGCAATCCATTTGCACTTAAAAATTCACTTGCCATAGGGGCCGGCCCCATGCCGAGTGGTTAAGTTCACACACTCTGCTTCGGCAGCCCAGGGTTTTGCTGGTTCAGATCCTGGGCACGGACATGGCACTGCTCATCAGGCTGTACTGAGGCGGCGTCCCACATGCCATAACTAGAAGGACCCACAACTAAAAATATACAACTATGTACCGGGGGCTTTGGGGAGAAAAAGGAAAAATAAAATCTTAAAAAAAAAAAATTCACCTGCCTTGAAGTAAGACTACAAGGTCTTCAGAGGTTGTAAAATGGTGGCCTTTGGGCTGCATTAGACATTCTGTGTTTTGTTTGGCTCTCAGTGTTTTTATCAAATTTGAACAAACTTTTAAAAATCAGGAGATGACAGCTTAAAAATTCGATTTCTGTCTCTTAAATAGAAGATCTGGCAGAGCTGGGCCACAAGGACCTATGGCTCTGTAGATGGGGCAGGATGTGCTCAGGCTTCCACAGACCCTATCACTCTGGTAAGAATGCACACCTCTCCAGTTTTTCCATTTGTGTTGTCAGCCCGGCTGTGCATGTGAGTTTGCAACCTGTGAGCTAGCGCTTCTCTAGCGCTTCAACTTGGCACCATCCTCACCCTGGCATTTGCTCAGTTCCTGGTGAACCCTGCTAAGCTCTTTCCTTCGTCAGGACTCTGCACTTGCTGTTTCTTCGGCCTGGAAGAGCTCTCTCCTTCCCCTCCTTCTTCCCAATTCACTTTTGGTTGGCTTCAGTTTCCTTCGACTTCGAGCTTAAATGCTACCTGCTCAGAGGAGTCTTCCCTCACTACCTTATCTAAAGCAGCCTATTTTTGTCATATTATTTATTACAAGTTGCTATGATTTAATTTGCTTGCATTTGATTGTTTGTCTCCCCCATATAGGCTATTGAAGGGAAAGAACTGTGCTTGTCTTGAACACGCTTATTTCCCTAGCCCTTAGCCTGGTGCATGTAGACACTCAAATATTTGCAAATGTAGTGAGAAAAGATGGCAGGCATTGCTAATAATCAGAAGAGCTGGGTTCTGGTTCTAGTGCTATCATCCTGGGCTATATTGATCTCATTTGCAAAACTAGAAGACCCTTCAAATTGCCTCCAAATCTATGAATCTAACGTTCACAGTCCTTTGCAGTTTACAAAGTGCTATGAGATCACCCGAGTCACGGACTATTACATCTGATTCTTACAACAATTTGTTTACATAGATTCTGCTTAGAGACTTACCGTCATCCAAATGTACCAATCTATACAACTGAAGTGAACTTTAAAAGGTGAAATGTCAATAAACAATTGAACTTAGGACTATATAGGGTAAGATAAGGTCAACCTCAGAACAGAATGAATCTAGACAAATTCCTAGAGAAAGTAGTTATGAGCCGAGCAACAGTCTGATTTATTTGCTCACAAGTCTTTGGGCCCTTGTTTACAAGTAAGCTGGAAGCACAATAACTTTCTTCCCAGTGCCTGTGTTTAGAATTGGTGAAAGCTGCTCTGTTTACTGAATCACCACTCAGGATGCTATCTATACAAAAAGACACTCCACAACCTCTTTTTAAACTTACCAAATCTCCCTTTGTCCAAATCCTATCTACTTCTAAGGCGGAATTCAAATAATGTCTTTTCTTCCATCCTTTCCTGAACAGATTTCCACCTCCTCTAAATTCTCGAAGTAACATCCAGCTGTATATTCAGTGGGCAATGAACAATTAGGCATATGCGTGCTGTCTCATAACATTCATTATCTTGAGCTGTTATTTAAATCTTTTGTACTGTTTAACTTTACCTCCACTTATGGCTTTTCTCCTTTCCCCTCCTCTTCAAGGGTTAGAAATCTGTATTTGGCTTCTAATTCACCCTTTTCTTTTCAACCTCAATACTGAACCCCAGGGCAGTTCTCACGCTAAACACTCAAACAATAGTTATGGATTTGATCTGCCCTGGAGATTAGGTCTTGGGAGGGAAGGGGCCACTTTGATTGTGGGGAGTGAATTTCAATGTCTTCAAGCAGCACAGAGAAGGGAACTAATCCAGACTGAGCCTCTACTAAGTGCTAAATATTAACAGAAACATTACAGAGATTAGTTTATTCAGTGTCACAAAGGCCCTACAAAGTAGACTTTATTTTTTTGGAGAGAAGGAATCATTTCAAAGGGATTAAATAACTTGTACAAGAGCCTACAAAAGTAAGTGGCGGATCTGGGGTTTGAACTTAGCCTGTCTGACTCTAAAGCTTCTCTTTTCCCCCAATATTCTGCCATTGTCTCTTAGTGGATATATCTTGCCACTTCTGTATTTCTCTCATTGCTATGCTGTTTAGATATTCAGTGTAATAGAGAGGTAAAATTTTTTTTAAAAAAGATTTAGTTTTTCTCCTTTTTTCTCCCCAAACCCCCCTGGTACACAGTTGTATATTCTTAGTTGTGGGTCCTTCTAGTTGTGGCATGTGGGATGCCACCTCACCGTGGCTTGATGAGCAGTGCCATGTCCGCGCCCAGGATTCGAACCCACGAAACCCTGAGCTGCCTGCAGCGGAGCGCGCAAAATTAACCACTTGGCCACGGGGCCAGCCCCAAGAGGTAAAACTTGGTCTTCAATATGCTTAAGAGCTCTGTTATCCTCTATCTATATCTAACGGGCTCACTGGAGCTGGCCCGGTGGCACAGCAGTTAAGTGCCCACGTTCTGCTTCGGTGGCCCGGGGTCCGCTGGTTCGGATCCTGGGTGCGGACATGGCAACCCTTGGCAAGCCATGCTGTGGTAGGTGTCCCACATATAAAGCAGAGGAAGATGGGCACGGATGTTAGCTCAGGGCCAGTCTTCCTCACCAAAAAGAGGAGGATTGCCAGCAGATGTTAGCTCAGGGCTAATCTTCCTCAAAATAAGTAAATAAATAAAAGGTTCACTGTTCTGCTCCTTTCTATGGGGCCACCTTTGAACTTCCAAATGAGGAAGACTTATTGCTGAGGAGCCCCTTGAGGAGACAGAAGACCAGGGGCACTCACTCCCAGTGGTGACTTGGGCGGAAGAGGGGCGGAGAGGGGGATGAAGAAAAGCTGCCCTTTTCTTTAAACAAAGATTTCACAAACTTTCCATTCAGATTATGGGTTATTTTTATTTTCTCTTTGCTTACCTACATGTACTAATTTTCCCACAGAAAACATAAGTACAGAAAAACTTCTGCTTTGGGGCTGGCCGGGTGGCGCAGCGGCTAAGTTTGCATGTTCTGCTTCTCAGCGGCCCTGGTTTCACTGGTTCGAATCCTGGGTGCAGGCATGGCACCACTTGGCACACCATGCTGTGGTAGGCATCCTACATATAAAGTAGAGGAAGATGGGCACAGATGTTAGCTCAGGGCCAGGCTTCCTCAGCAAAAAAGAGGAGGACTAGCAGTAGTTAGCTCAGGGCTAATCTTCCTCAAAAAAAAAAAAAAGAAAGAAAGAAAAATTTCTGCTCAGAGTAGTTTTGTTCCCAAGAGTTCCTGGGTCTTCAGGAAGAACTCATCCAGCTCTGAGGTGAAAATACTACAGGCTGTGCTATGGACTGAATTTTTGTGTCCCCCCAAAATTCATATTTTAAAACCCTAAGCCCCAATGCGATGGTGTTAGGAGGTGGGGCCTTTGGGAGGTAATTAGGTTTAGATGAGGTCACAAGGTACAGCCCGAATGATGGGATTAATGACCTTAGAAGAGGAGGAAGAGACTAGCACTTTCTTTTTCTCTGCCTTGTAAAGAGGCAACAAGAAAGTGGCTGGCTATCTGTAAGCCAAGAAGATGGTTCTCACTAGACACTGAATCTGCTGGCACCTGGATCCTGGATTTCCCAGTCTCTAGAACTGTGAGAAATAAATATTTGTTCAAGCCATCTAGTCTATGCTATTTTGTTATAGCAGCCTGAACTAGGACAGGCTGTAAACCTTTTTCTCTTTCTCTGATGGAAATTGGACCAATTCCTAGAAACGGACCAGCAACTTTGGAATTGCCCTCTTGTCTAGGGTACCAGGGAAGTCAGAAAATCAGAGGTTCCTTTTAAGCAAGTCCTCCCTGGGTCTGAGGACTTTTTGTTGTTGTTGTTGTTGGCAGGGATCGGGAAAGGGTTTATTTTTTTTTCTTTCTCTCTTTTTTTATGAGGAATATTAGCCCTGAGCTATCATCTGCTGGCAATCTTCCTCTTTTTGGTGAGGAAGACTGGCCCTGGGCTAACATCCGTGCCCATCTTCCTCTACTTTATATATGGGATGCCTACAACAGTATGGCTTGCCAACCTCTGCACCCAGGATCCGAACCGGAGAACCCCGAGCTGCCAAAGCGGAACATGCGAACTTAACTGCTGCGCCACTGGGCCGGCCCCAACAAGGGAAGGGTTTAAGACACGTGCTTTGGGAGATTCTTTTCCTTTGTCTCTACGTATCTCTGACCTCTCCAAAAATGTTTGAGAGAATAGTTGTAATGAAAGATTGGCTTGAGACAGCAGGAAAATTTGTGAAATCCCAGACTCTCAGAATGGAGAGGGATCTTAGAAGTCTTCAGTTCTACCTGTTTGCCTTTCACAACATGAATGGCACAGTGGTCCATTGTTGGTCCTAGCTAGTTATTAGAAAGTGAACTGCAATGTTCTTCTGCATTCTTTGTTGTGCCCTCTGGGGTTTTGAGGAATGAGTCTGCTGCCATTTCTGGACAGCAGATCTTCACTGGGTTTCTCTTTTCTAACCTAAACATCCTCAGTCTGAGTTGCTCTACCCAGAAACCCTTACCACTCCACTCACCCCTTGGAGGAAACTCTCTTGTCTGTCTATACCCTTCTGGAAGTGCCCAGAACTGAATAACAGTTTTCATAGTAGGGTGACCAGTGAGGAGGATGGTAGGAAAACTCACGTGCCTAGCTTTGCTCACTGTTGAATAGGACTGTCTAAGGTGACATTAGTCAGTTCTGGCAGCTGGGTCACACCTTGGCTCATGGCACACATTCATTTGGTCAATGTGAGCCAGCAGGATTTCTTGCATGCTAGTATCATGAGACACTATAACTGGGCCAGAGAGAGGCTGAGAGGTCTTATTTATGAATAATCTTTAGAACAGAGCAGCAATTTTCCCTTCTACCTCCATTTGATGTCACTGTCCACACTGCAGTGTCTTCCTGAGTCATCTTAGATCTTTGGGCCTGGGAAAAGGGCAAGGTAGTGGAGGGCCAGTCATCTCTAGCTTTCAGAGTTTAAAGTTGGAATCTCTGCTCTTGCCTAAAATTAATTATTAAAATATTTATTGAATGTCAGTTATGCACTGAGTACCAAGCCGGGTACTGAAGATACAATGGAAAGTACAATAGACATGGAGCTTATAAAATCTTGTGAGTGAAAATATAGTATTAATTAAATAATCACATAAATAAATATATAATTCTAAAATATGATAAATGCTTTGAGAGAAAAGGAGAAGGTTCTATGAAAATATATAATGGGGAATCTGACTTAGTCTGACCTAATCTTTAAGTCCTTGAAGAGGTGACACTTGGTTTCCATCATTGAAGGAAGAGTATGAGTTAACTGGGCAGTGGAGGGTCGGGGAGGCAGTTATGGTTGGAAAAGATATCATAGGCAGACGGAAGAGTATTTGAAGGCCCCAGCAGGAATGAGATGATGAGCTTGATTCCGTCACGCTTGGCAGAGTAACATACAGCAGGCTATCGGTTGGGAGATGCGTTGGTCAGTTGAGGGATGGGTGGAGTAGGGCATTTATTTTGGTTTATGGACCAGATGGCAGAGAGGAAGAAGCTAGCCTTCCCAACACAGTGATATCAGTATCTGCATGATGATGTCCACATCATCAGGTTGTTGACTTTGCATTGAATTTAGATTGATCTGGCAACATGCTCCTCCCTTACTACATGTTGACCTCAAGTTTTTTTACTCATCCTATCCTGGGAAACACCCTAGGGGTAGGAGCTGAGGTCAAGAGTTCCTTGGGTGTGGGCTTTCCTGTGGCTGCCTGATTCACAATGTCCTAGCATGAGTCCCAGCTGCCTCCAGGAATGGACAGAACAAAAAGTGACAAGCATGTGAATGCCAGGGATGCCAGGTGAGTCACTTCCTATTGTACATCTTTTAGGTTCAGTTCCAAGGTGACAGTGAGGGCAGAGTTCACAAATCTGAGCTCAGCTCTTCCGGGCAGAGAACTCCTTGTCAGTGGTGCCATCTGCAGGGCATTAAGGAATTTGCCAGGAATTTGATGGGATTGGGAGGGGGAAATGGCATCTCTCTCCTCCCTAGTTCAAGCCTCTTAATCTGAACATGTCCCTAAATCACAGCCCTGGTCCTCCATAGGGCTGAAAGACCCCTATTCTCTCTGATCTTGTGGCAGGCAATATTTAAGACACCTGCTCCTACAAGGCAGGAGACAGGACTGTGGTTATCACTTTCCTTCTTCCCTGCCAATTAAATCTGTCTTCTGTAAAAACAATGCGCTGGGCTCCTCCCATATTAAGCTCACCTCAAGGAGGTTAAGAATGCTGTGGTTGTGAAGGCATTTTGACATTCTGGTGTTAAAAAAACAAGAGTAGGTGGGTGTAAATTGAAGGTGTTGACTACTTAAGGTTAATTATCATTGGTATCATTATCATCATCCTCACCATCTCTAAGTAAGTCCCCCTTGGACTCTTACTTATTTCTATTTTTTTTCTGAATAAATGGCTTGTTCTTCCTTGGCAGTGGCTCTGGAGTGCTGCTGAGCAGAGCTGTTAAATCCTGGGGTGCCCTGCCCCTCATCTTCCAAGCTTGGACACACATGTCTAAGCTCACAAGTCCTCCAAGACGTGATTGCCCTATTTGCCACCCCCTCTGAGAAAAGCAGGATGGAAATCTGTAGTGCAAAAGGGAAAATAGGCCCAGAAGCTTAAGAGAGCCTTACTATTGACAGAACAAGAGGTCAAACATCTCTCTGTTTCCTAGGCCTCTCCACCATGAGACTCAACTTCTTGGGAGGTATTTAAAGAGACCTGGGCTCAGAAAGAGGGTGAATATATTTTACAGAACTCTAGGGTTTAATGTTTATGTTGAATAGAATGATAAAGAATCTGGCCTAAGAGGTAAATAAATAATCATTATTTATTTTTGCTTCCCTTGGAGCATTTCATGGGCCATAAACATTACCAGGCTCTGTGCTTGCTGCTGGGGCACAGATATAGATAATAAGACCCGAGTGACCCCCTAAAGGAATGCTTGATGGCATTTCTTGGCTGCCTCAGCATTTCATTATATCCATCCTCCTTCCCATGTCCCACACTTGGTATCTCATGTCACCAAAGGCTTTGACTACTAGTAACTACTAGTTGTCATCTTGACATATAAGATGATTGGGAATAGAGGAGACAGGAAATATTGAATTTGAGCAACAAGTTGGGTCAATAACCAAGTAATTAGGGTTTAAAGGGGATTGGATAGTTCAGGAAGAATATAGATAGGAGGTGTCTGTTCTAAAGGATAGCTTAAAAGGCAAACAAAAATTCTGAAATTCAAGTTTAAACTTTAGAAAATGGAAAACCTCTTCTCTCTAAACTACGTTTCCTCTCTCTTTAAAAATGAAATATTTCAAGCATACAGAAAAAAAGGGTAATATAATTAGTATTGTTCTATTTGATAGAAACGTTAAACTTTTAGGGTTTTGTACATAACTTCCATTGATTCTCACCTCCTGTCATTGTATATTTTCCTCCCATATTGACTAGGACTGACATGTAACAAATAGGATACTGTAGGAATGACAGAGTGTGACTTTTGAGGTTAGGTCATAAGACAGTTCAGGTTCCTACTTGCCCTGTCTTGGATCACTCACTGTGGGGGAAGCCTGCCCCCATGTCACAAGGACACTCAAGCAGCCCTATGGAGAGGTCCATGTGGTGAAGAACCAAGGCCACCTGCCAACAACCAGCACTAACTTGCTAAGCATGTGCGTGAACCACCTTGGAGGTGAATCCTCTAGCCCCCATCAAGCATTCGGATAACTGCAGCCTCAGTCAACGTCTTGACTGTAACCTTATGAGAAACTCCAGGACAGAACCATCCAGATAAACTGCTCCTGAATTCCTGACCCTCAGAAACTGCATGAGGTAAGACAGTTGGTCCTCCATATCTGCAGGTTCTGTATCCTTGGATTCAACCAACCATGGGTGGAAAGGTGTACAATGGTTGCATTGGTACTGAACATATACAGACTTTTTTCCTTGTCATTATTCCCTAACCAATATGGTATAACAACTATTTACATAGCATTTACATTGTACTAGGTATTATAAGTAATCGAGATGATATAAAGTACACAGGAGGATGTGTGTAGGTTGCATGCAAATACTATGCCATTTTATATAAGAGACTTGAGTATCTGCATATTTTGGTATCTGCCAAGGGTCCTAGAACCAATCCCTTGCAGATACCAAGGGACGACTGTACACATATATTGCTTGCTTTAAGCCACAAAGTTTTGGGGCAATTTGTTATGCAGCAATAGGTAACTTAATAAAATTGCAAACACCTATGTACCTACCACCCAAGCTTAACATCTTGGCTTGTTTACTAGAGGTCTTTTCTTTTCTTTGTTTGTGAGGAAGATTGTCACTGAGCTAACATCTGTGTCAATCTTCCTCTATTTTATGTGGGATGCTGCCACTGCGTGGCTTGAGGAGTGTTGCTAGGTCTGCGCCTGGGATCCAAACCTGTGAATCCCAGGCCATCGAAGTGGAGCACACAAACTTAACCACTAGGCCATGGGACTGGCCCCACAGATCTTGTATTTTCTTAAAAATGCAGGGGCTGGCCCCATGGCCTAGCGGTTAAGTTTAGCACATTCTTCTTCGGCAGCCCAGGTTTGTGGGTTCGGATCCGGGGCGTGGACCTACACCACTGTCAGCCACCCTGTGGCTATGACCCACATGTAAAGTAGAGGAAGATTGGCACAGATGTTAGCTCAGGGCTAATCTTCCTCAGCAACAAAGACCCAAACAACGCCCTCCCCCCACCAAAGCCAAACCCAAATAAAACATCAGCTACAGTTGAAACCCTGGCTTCTTCTCTATCCTACCCTCTCGCTGCCTTGTTTCTCAGAACTCTGTACAAAGCACCATGGCACAGTCTATACTGAACATGTCCTTCCCTGACTCTAGGCCACCTGGGACAGCTTCCTGAAAAGCAAGCTCTCCCTGCGCTGCTTTGCTGCTGCTTCCCAGGCTCTTGTTTTGCAGAAAAGAACAGAGGGACATTTTAAGTCTTCAGATCTCTCAAGACGGTCTTCCTCTGTGAGTTCAGCACTAATTCAAAATCTTCTATCCCCATTTGGTCACTAATTCAGTTTCAGGTTTCCCCTCAGGACTTTAAAGCCCTGATATCTGCCTCCTCCAGGATCTGTGGTAGCTATATTTGCATTGCTGTGCTGGGCCTGCAATGCCACCCAACAGCTTTCTCCCTGAATTATCTATACCAAGTCAGATTGTTTCTTTCAGGAGCTGAAAACAACTATTTTGTAAGTTTACCGGCTTTATGGGCTAGGAAAAAAACTGGGAAAATGTTGGTATTCTCTACTCTTAAACCAAGACAGCAACACCTTCAGCAGACCATAATAGTCCCTACGCTTTCTGAATCTGAAATGCACATTTTCTCCTAGGTTTAATCCTCTTATTTGTATCCTGTTTGCCTATCTTTATAGTCCTTTAGATGTGGTCAAACTATACATTTGAAAGAATGTAAACTATGCCAAGTGCTAAATTGTAAATTCATCCTTTTACAAATGTTGCCACTTCATGCCCCTGTAAAGCAGTGCTCTTCTACAAATGCACGTGGCTTATTCTTCCTATTTGGTTTTCTCCTATAGCAGGATTTTTGTTGATCACCAGGAATTCTGATCCTGCTTTTCCTCCTCCCATTATAGGGTTGGAAACACAACTTTTACCTCATCATGCTCAAATTTTTTTTTTGAGGAAGATTAGCCCAGAGCTAACTGCTGCCAATCCTTCTCTTTTTGGTGAGGAAGACTGGCCCTGAGCTAACATCTGTGCCTATCTTCCTCTACTTTATATGTGGGACGCCTAACACAGCATAGCATGCCAAGCGGTGCCATGTCCGCACCTGGGATCCAAACTGGTGAACCCCGGGCCACCGAAGCAGAACGTGCACACTTAACTGCTGCGCCACTGGGCCAGCCCCTCAAATATTCCTTTAATAAACCAGCTGTTTGTTCAAGAGTCACTTTGAGATTTTTCTTGTTACATTGGTAAGTTGGCAGCACCTTTTAAATAGCAGTCACATTATTTGCAGGATATTCCAAATTTCTTACTTATACTTAACTCATTAATAATTGCCCAGTAATCTCAAGAGCTAGATTAGCTCTGGGTCAGCAGAATGACTTTTTGGCACATCATTTTTCCAAGCCCTCTATGACCTGGATTCTAACACTGGTTGAGGTGATATTAACAGTGTCCAAATCCAGTGTGTGCTTTTCCAGACCAGTGTGTTCCCTTTGCCCATAGAGGTAGCTAGACAGGAACTGCCATTCTTGTTATCACCCACCACCCTGTTACAGACTCTATCCTCCAGGTATAAAGAGTATTAGTATATCCTGCATTGGAGAAATCAATTTACAAAAAGCACAGAAGTCAAACTTTCTTTCTTAAAGCTTTTACTTTAAGACATAATGGAAAAATCTTACAGGGACACATTTAAAAGCAGAACATGATCACAGTTAAAAGAAAGCGAAGACAATCTAAACAGAAAGCTCTAACGCCTGTCAGCTAACGTTTAAGCTGAAATTCTGCGTATGACATGCTGAAGGGCTGAAAGGAATGGTAATTAGTATTCCTCTCCTTCTTCCTCACCCTCTCCTTCAACAGAATCCACACCGACCTCCTCATAATCCTTCTCAAGGGCAGCCATGTCCTCACGGGCCTCAGAAAACTCTCCCTCCTCCATGCCCTCACCCACGTACCAGTGTACAAAGGCACGCTTGGCATACATCAGGTCAAACTTGTGGTCCAGGCGAGCCCAGGCCTCAGCAATGGCTGTGGTGTTGCTCAGCATGCACACAGCTCGCTGTACTTTGGCCAGGTCTCCACCAGGGACCACAGTGGGAGGCTGGTAATTAATGCCAACTTTGAAGCCAGTGGGGCACCAATCCACAAACTGGATGCTGCGCTTGGTCTTGATGGTGGCAATGGCAGCATTGACATCTTTGGGAACCACGTCACCACGGTACAACAGGCAACAAGCCATGTATTTACCATGGCGAGGGTCACATTTCACCATCTGGTTGGCTGGCTCAAAGCAAGCATTGGTGATCTCTGCTACGGAAAGCTGCTCATGGTAGGCTTTCTCAGCAGAGATGACAGGGGCATACGTGGCCAGAGGGAAGTGGATGCGGGGATAGGGCACCAGGTTGGTCTGGAATTCTGTCAGGTCAACATTCAGGGCTCCATCAAATCTGAGGGAAGCAGTGATGGAGGACACAATCTGGCTAATAAGGCGGTTAAGGTTAGTGTAGGTTGGGCGCTCAATATCGAGGTTTCTACGACAGATGTCATAGATGGCCTCATTGTCTACCATGAAGGCACAATCAGAGTGCTCCAGGGTGGTGTGGGTGGTGAGGATGGAGTTGTAGGGCTCAACTACAGCTGTGGAAACCTGGGGGGCTGGGTAAATGGAGAACTCCAGCTTGGACTTCTTGCCATAATCGACAGAGAGACGTTCCATCAGCAGGGAGGTGAACCCAGAACCAGTTCCTCCCCCAAAGCTGTGGAAAACCAAGAAGCCCTGAAGACCTGTGCACTGGTCGGCCTGTTAGAAAAGAGGAAAGAGAGAACAAGTTATTGCTTTTTGTATACAATCATAGTAAATATATTTTCACTTTTCAACAATTCCAAGGATAGGATCTTATTTTGACAAGAAACTCTTTAAAAAAAATGTAGCCCTTCCTGGAATTACCCAGCATTTCTTAATTAAAAATAACTTCATTAATATTTATAAAGTGACACCAAATAGTTCACGTTTTAAATGAACTTTTTAAAAACTATAAAGGAATAATTCATTTCACTCATTATTACATTTCAGTTCTGTTTGGAAAAAAGAGGCTATTTCAGATGTCTTCCTTAGGTTCATTATTTACTTAATTCTTGAGAATAAACATACCAGTTTGCGAATTCGGTCCAAGACGAGGTCGATGATCTCCTTGCCAATGGTGTAGTGCCCACGGGCATAGTTATTGGCAGCATCTTCCTTGCCTGTGATGAGCTGCTCAGGGTGGAAGAGCTGGCGGTAGGTGCCAGTGCGAACTTCATCTGGAAGAGGAAGACAAAGCAGCCACCCATCACTAACCACCTGCACAAGCCTGCCCAACCCCAGGGCATCAAGGGAGCCCCAGGGCAGACCTCCTGTCCCAGACCCCTGGGATCTCACTCGGGTTAGTGTGGTCAACTCACCAATGACCGTGGGTTCCAGGTCTACAAACACTGCCCTGGGCACGTGCTTGCCAGCGCCGGTCTCACTGAAGAAGGTGTTGAAGGAGTCATCTCCTCCCCCAATGGTCTTGTCACTTGGCATCTGGCCATCGGGCTGGATGCCGTGTTCCAGGCAGTAGAGCTCCCAGCAGGCATTGCCGATCTGGACACCAGCCTGGCCAACGTGGATGGAGATGCACTCACGCTGTGGAAAAGGAGATTAAAAAGATTAACCTACTCCAGTAGAGACTGTGAAGCAGAACAACATACTTAGAGAATCTTAATCTTACATATTTCCTCTTTTGAAACGAATTAAAGTTTAATAGTCTTTTCCCAGGGGAGAACCACTACCTTTTCGATCTACATTACTTCTAACGAATTTCTTTTCCACCTCTAAATTGGGAAGGTCTCTTTCTAGACCAAGAGAGCTTAGTCACGGCTTCCCCCCTTGGAAGACCAAGATAGGGTGGAAGCCATCCAGTGCTCAGGCCCCAGAATCCCATTTTAGGCTAGGTGGCAAGATTTCCGGGCAGCTACCAGCACAGGAAGCACGTGTCCAGAGCAGAGCAGAGGAAATATCTAGCCGCAGGGACGAGGGGCGGGGCGCTGCGGCACTGGATGAATGAGCAATTCAGGGGCACGCGCCCGGGCCCCCTTCCCAGGCCGGCGGGGCCGCGCAGCTGCAGAGGCGCACAACGGCCACGTCTGCAGAGGCACTGCCATGGTCTACCATCCTCCACTCCCCGCAGGCGTTGGGCTGAGCCCAGCACCTCCACATCTGTCAAGGCGCAGCAGGGGATTATCAGCGGCCCAGATCTGGACCAAGATCCGATTTCCATTCCCTGAAAATCCCTCACCGCCACCACCTGCTCCCACACGCATTCCTAACGCAACAGAGAGGCCAAGGAGGGACAGATGGTCTCTACACGCTTTGCGGAGCTAATTGTTCTTATACACTGGCGCAGTGCAGCACACTGACAAGGAGCCCTTCCCCACATTCATCTTTTGCTTTCATTAAACAAAAAAAAGAAAACTGAGGGCAACAGGAGCCACGCCCTCCAGCCATAGCGCCGCAGCTCCCCAGCGCGCACGCGCAGACTGCAGTGGCGGTCTCCCGCCGCTCTCTGGCGGGAAGGTAACGGTCGCGCCTGCGCCTTTGTGCCCTGTCCCTTCCCGCCTCCGCTTGTCTAGTTGAGGAGGAAGTGAGGGCGGGGAGAGCCCGCGCGCGCCCGCCAAAGGCGGGGGAAGGGAAGGGGGATGGGAATGCGCGGGAAAAGACTGTAGGGTCTCAGGGGGCCGCGCCCAGGAGATGAGGGCTAAATGAGCGTTCTAACCACGGCGGAGAGGAGCCGGCGTCTAGCCATCCCTTCCCGTAGTCCGAGAAGAAAACGCGGTGGCCGCCCTCCTTCCGGGCCCCAGCCGTTCTCCACGAACGGGGGTCTCTCTCCTCCCGCCCTCGCCTCGCCTCCTACCCTCGGAGGGCCAGCGCTGGTCCCGGCCCTCTCGAGCCAGAGGCCCTCCGCGACCCCCCGCCCCCGCTCGCTTGTCTCAGTCTCTCCCAGGAAGGGCGGCGCCGCGCACGGCCCACTCACCATGGTGGCTACGGGTTAGCAGGCGCAGGCGACAGGAGTAGACACCGGGTCCCGGTTACCGTCCCCGACAAGCTAAGAGTCGAGGTAAGTAACGCACTGAGGCTGGGGCGGTGCCGGAGCCACTTAAGTAGTCGTCCGGGGAGGGGCGGGCGGGCCCAGGCGGCGCCGCGGCCGCGGGCCCCTCCCCCGGCTCTGGGCGCCCACTCGGCGCCGGGCTCGGCCGCCGCAGAGGCGGGCTCTCCGCCCGGGGCCCCCTCCCCGCGCCTGCGGGCCGCGAGCCCGGGTGCTGCAGTCTGCGGCGCATGGCGGCTGGGGCCTGGGCGGGGGGCGGGCGCAGATCCGGAAACAGACCAGCAGGGGAATGGGAAAGGCGGCCTGCCTTTATCTGGACCAGCCTTGAGACGTAAGAAATGCATACAGTTTTAAAGATGAAGCGCCATGAAATGCAGAAACTTCTGGTCTGGATAGCTCAGCTGATTATTTTCATGTTGCCACAATTTGTCAGTGAGTTGTGCCTTTTTCTTTTCTCAGTTCCTTTAAAGGCAGTGCGTTCCTGTACTTACCTGACAATGTGGAGGAAGTGAGGTTCAGAAAACAGAATAGTTTTATTTGGTTTACTGTAATGACTTTAAAGGTAGCAAACGTTGGCACGCAATAATATTTCGATGAAAGAGTAGGACCTAAGCACTGAAATCGAAGCTTTTGTTAAAAGGGCAGAGTATTTGTAGAAAGCATAGTTTGGCCTTTCTTTTTAAAATCCAATCTGACAATCTCTGCCTTTTAATTGGGGTGATCAGGCCATTTACATTTAATGTGATTAATGATATGGTTTTGACTCTACTATCTTGCTATTGTTTTCTGTTGTTTATACC